>NC_135801.1:56781200-57091200 GCF_964213995.1 Mustelus asterias
TGATCGATAATTTAAAAATAATGAATAGACACAGTATATTCTGATGAAAAGTCATCAATCTAGAATGTTAACATCGCTTTACTCTCCATGCCATCTGGTCTACTAACTATTTCTGCCACTTATGGTTTTATTTCAGATTTCCAGTATGCACAGTATCTTGCTTCCACAATCGATCAAATCATTGGCCACATGATCTCAATACTTGTATGCGCACGGCATTTTATAGATATTTTGGTTGACTAAATGGCAAGACAAAAAAATGTAGAATGTGCAAATGCATGGAAACACAACAACATTGCATGGAGCTATCAACAGATCAATATATAGTGCCACAAAATGGTAGGATGCTATTAAAATTAATGTTTATTTTGCACAAGTAAAATCATATATAAACTGCCATGTATTTTGCAAACCATGTCTAGGTAACAACTAAGAGAAAGGAAGGAAAAAGAATAGAGAACAGGGTGTTCTTTGCAATTGTACAATTAGTAGTCAGAGTGTTGTAAGCCAGGAAGAAGTTTAGACACAAATGAGATGTCGAAGAAGCAGCAGCAAGAGAGGGATGCAGCCATCCCCAGGAAACAGTTCAGTCACAGATAAGGGGCTGATAGCAGCAGAAGAGCAGGGGAGAGGGGCAGCCATCCTCAGAAAACAGCTCAGCTAGAGATGAAGTGCTGAAGACAAAAGGCCAGTTTCTTCACCGAAACAAAGACCATTCCCAAGCCCTGGTCACTCAAGCGTACAGAGTGGTAGTCACTGGCTATATTTAGCCAATAGATTTACAGTTGTTGTTTGGGAAATGGGGGTCTAAGCAGAGTTTAAGATTACATGGGAAAAATATACTTTAGGGTTTTTACTCTTTCAGGGACTAAGTGCTTACTGTTAATTTTCTGAAGTACAAGATTTTTTAATGTAGTGTACTATTATCTTTCTTCTACTTTAATAAATACTTTCATTGTTTAATGAAAGAGATGTCGGAGTTCTCACTATTTCCACAAATGTTTCTCGCTAATATCCAAAGAAAACAATACACCAGAGAAAACCAGTGTTTCAGGTTGGAACACATACACAACATTAATGGGGTTTTGTAACAATAGTATACCCAACAGTATCAGGCAGCTCCAATAGAGTGTGCCAAGGCAAAAGGGAATTTGCCGCAAGTTGTGTTCTGGGTTTGGCATTATTCATTTTGCAAGTCACCATTATCAGCAAGGAAGTCAAAGTATTGTTGGCAAATGCCATATAAAAAGCATAAAAAGAGCAAAGTGTGCAGAGGACGCTGAAAGTCTGCAAAAGGATATGGATAATCTAAGTGAGTGGCCAAGGGTCTGGCAGATGGGGTACAATGTGACGTCATCCATTTTGATAGGAATACCAGCAAAATGGACTATTATTTAAATGGTAAAAGATTACAGCATGCTGCTGTGCAGAGGGACCTGGGTGTCCTTGTGCAGGAATTTCAAGGAGTTGGTTTGCAGGTGCAGCAGATAATTAAGAAGACAAATGGAATTTTGTCCTTCATTGCTAGAGGGGAGTTTAAAAACAGCGAGGTTATGTTGCAGCTGTATAAGATGCTGATGAGGCCACACCTGGAGTACTGTGTACAGTTTTGGTCTCCTTACTCGAGAAAGGATATACTGGCACTGGAGGGGGTGCAGAGGAGATTCACTAGGTTGATTCTGGAGTTGAGAGGGTTGGCTTATGAGGAGAGACTGAGTAGACTGGGGCTATACTCATTGGAATTCAGAAGAATGAGGGGAGATCTTATAGAAACATATAAGATTATGAAGGGAATAGATAAGATAGAAGAAGGGAAGTTGTTTCCACTGGCGGGTGAAACTAGAACTAGGGGGCATAGCCTCAAAATAAGGGGATCAGATTTAGGACTGAGTTGAGGAGGAACTTCTTCACACAAAGGGTTGTGAATCTGGAATTCCCTGCCCAGTGAAGCAGTTGAGGCTACCTCATTGAATGTTTTTAAGACAAGGATAATTTTTTGAACAGTAAAGGAATTAAGGGTTATGGTGAGCGGGCGGGTAAGTGGAGCTGAGTCCACAACAAGATCAGCCATGATCTTATTGGATGGCAGAGCAGGCTCGAGGGGCCAGATGGCCTACTCCTGCTCCTAGTTCTTATGTTCTTATGTTCAAACCATGAGGCTGAAACGTGATGTACATTTGCTTGTATTGTGTTCTCCTAAAATTAGTGTCTGTAGTGTTACTGCAAGTAAACCTGCGGCCAGTCAGCAATTCTTTTTGGACAATGCTATCAGAATTGCAATTGTTATTGCGAAATCTTCATTAGTGTGTGATTAATGTCCATAATCCATCAAAGGGTCTCAAAGAGAAAATTAATACGTCTCAATATCTGGAGACACGGGTGACTTCAAGTGACTCAGGATTGAGCAGCAGCACAAAAATAATGTCTAAATATAAAGCAGTGAACCACACATGCTGAAAGTAACCAGAAATAAAATAAAAGGTTTATTTATAAAAATATACTAAATTTAGTAAGCTTTAAAAATGAATTGTACAGTGTCTTTATGAGCATAAGCATCTTCGTGGTACCAGGCTCAATACAAAACTTGATGTTTTCATGCTTGGTTTTGACTCCTTAGATGGAAATGAGACATCCACAGCAAGGCATTTGGTATAATAAATCATTCCAGAAGATTTGTCTCCACCATTTTTGGGATTGTGAGGAGGGATTCAGTTACCCACCTCAGCTGGAAATTCATCAACGTATTCACACTGGAAAAGAGACCATTCACACCACCGATCTGAGTCAGAGAGCCATTGGAAGCTCTGAACTTACCTCTTCAGAAGCTGGAGTGCCCGAAACAGACCTTTGCCAAGCATATCTGTTTTGCGCCGAATCTGGACACGTGAACGCAATGGTAAAGGGGGAAATGCTGATAAAGTTGGGCGGGCACTTCATTAATTCAATTGAAATGCATGCAAATGCATTTAAATCGCCGTTGCGCCCATTTCGGGCACGAATCGGATCACGGCCATTTTTGGGCCTTGGTAAAGTAGGCACCTGCGTGGGCACGGATCGCATTAATGGCCTCACGCCCGACTTCACCACGTTTTTGCGCCTGCCCAATGGTAAGATCGGGCCCATTGTGGCACAATGGTTAGCACTGCTGCATCACAGCGTCAGGGACCCAGGTTTAATTTTGGCATTGGGTGACGGTCTGTGTGGAGTTTGAACATTCTCCCCATGTCTGCATGGGCTTCCTCCAGGTACTCCAGTTTCCTCCCACAATCCAAAAATGTGCAGGTTAGGTGGATTGGTTGTGGTAAATTGCCCCTTAATATCAGGGGGATTAGCAGGGTAAATATGTACGGTTACGGGGATGGGGTCTGGGTGAGATTGTTGTCAGTGCAGGCTCAACGGACTGAATGGCCTCCTTCTGCACTGCAGGAATTTTAGTTCTAATTTAAAAATGCATTATCTTCTAAATCCTGATAAAGCCAGTCTTTTGGAAATTAAAATACAAGCATTTTTGTCACTGGTAATGGCATAGACAAATAATATTGATGACAAGAATTAAATAACCATCATCAATCTTAACCAGTCAAGAGGTAGAATGTTTTTTTGCTGAAATTACATCCCATTAAAAACTTACAAAAAATTTTCAGTGTCTTTTTATGGGGAAACGTCCTTCTGGTTTAGAAAAACTTTTGCAATCATTTGCTATGAAGACCTTAAGAATTCAATACCACATGCAGTGGAAAAGATCAGCTTCTAGATTTTATTCAGTACTGCATGCAATACATTTTTGAGAGAAATATATTACTTAATTTGTGTGCATCTATAGATTAAAACCATACACCAAATTTTGTCTCCAAAGATACTGCTCTCGCAAATGAAATATGTTGATAATTTCAAAAACACATGACAGAGCACATGACTAAAATTGTGCAACCTACTGCAACCTATTAGTTAAAGAAAATAGTCAAGTGGATTACTGCAAAAAAGTAGCGAATGTGACAAAAGATTTAGCAAACGTGACAAAAGACTTGGCTGCATATTTCACTTTTTTGGAATTAGGCTACCATCAGGAATTCAGTAAGAATGAAGTAAACAAATTCTGATACACAACAAGTTGGTTAAAAAACTCTCTCATCATTTAGCAACCCTGACAAATTGAAGACTAAAGCATTCTATGATGCCCATGAACTGGGATACAATCAGATTTCTAAATTGTACAAACCAGAGTACTGTTCATTGGAAACCTTCTATAGGTAGTATCCCAAATCCAGTTGTGCAAAAACCAGACGTCTTTATGATGTGCCATGTATCCATTTTAATTGAATAAAATGAAAACATACCTTGGAAAATTCAGCAAAACGCTGCATTGGCATGGTGTGGTGTTGGACAATTTACCCATTTTGCACATCAGTCTATTCCCACAGTCAAAGCAACCCTGACCTCCGCAGGATTTGACTTTACTTGAACCACCCACAGCCCAAACCGCCTGACCTAAAGTCTGGAAAGATCAGGAATCTGGCAAGCCTCAGTCCCGAAGTTACTGCTTTAAGACACTAACTGTGGGAGAGCAAGTGCAGAGAAGGAAGTCTTCATTTCTTATTGTTTGTTCTACCCTGTAGGAATTGGGCACGGAATGGAGCTAGCTGTTTGGTAAATACCTGGTAAGTGGTTAAAACCTATTCTATTCCCAAGGTTTAAAATAGTATGTAAATTGATGGTAAAGTTAACATGTATAAAAAAGCAATATAATTAAGTGAATAATTTATATTTTTTATTCAATCATGGGATATGGGCATCACTAACTAGGCCAACATTTATTGCCCATCCCTATCTGCTCTTGAGATGAGGGTGAGCTGCTTTCTTCAATCACTGCAGTCCATGTGATGCAGGAACACCAACAGTGCTGTTAGGGAGGAAGTTCAAGGATTTTCAAACAGCAACAGTGCTATATTTCCAAGTCAGAATGGTGAGTGGCTTGGAGGGGAAGTTCAAGGTGGTAATGCTCCTATGTGTCTGCTGCCCTTGTCCTTTTAGATGCTAGTGGTCATAAGTTTGAGAGGTGTTGTCCAAGGAACATTGGTGACTTCCAGCTGTGCATCATGTAGATGGTACAGATTGCTGCCAGTGCATCAGTGGTGGAGGGAGTGGATGTTTCTGGATGGGGTGCCAATCAGGCGAGTTGCTTTGTCCTGGATGGTGTCAAGCTTCTCGAGTGTTGTTGGAGCTGCACTCATCCAGGTACGTGAAGAGTATTTCATCACACTCCTCACGAGTATCTTGCAGATGGTGGACAGGCTTTGGGGGGGTCTGGTGGTGAGTTACTCACTGCAGGATTCCTGGCCTCTGATCTGTTCTTATAGCTACAGTATTTTTATGGCTAGGCCAGTTAAGTTTCTGGTCAATGGCAATCCTCAGTATGCTCAAAGAACAAAGAACAATACAGCACAGGAACAGGCCCTTCGACCCTCCAAGCCTGCGCCGCTCATGTGCCCACTAGACCATTCTTTTGTATTCCTCTATTCCCAGTCTGTTCATGTGGTTATCTAGATAAGTCTTAAATGATCCCAGCGTGTCCGCCTCAATCACCTTGCTTGGCACTGCATTCCAGGCCCCCACCACCCTGTGTAAAATACGTCCCCCTGACATCTGTGTTGAACCTTGCCCCCCTCACCTTGAACCTGTGGCCCCTTGTGTTCGTCACCTCCAACCTGGGAAAAAGCTTCCCACTGTTCACTCTATCTATGCCCTTCATAATTTTATACACCTCTGTTAGGTCACCCCTCATCCTCCGTCTTTCCAGGGAGAACAACCCCACTTTACCCAATCTCTCCTCATAGCTAAGACCCTCCATACCAGGCAACATCCTGGTAAACCTTCTCTGTACTCTCTCCAAAGCCTCCACGTCCTTGTGGTAGTGTGGCGACCAGAACTGGACGCAGTATTCCAAATATGGCCTAACCATCGTTCTATACAGCTGCAACATCATATGCCAACTTTTATATTCTATGCCCCATCCAATAAAGGCAAGCATGCCATATGCCTTCTTCACCACCCTCTCCACCTGTGCTGCCACCTTTAAGGACCTGTGGACTTGTATACCCAGGTCCCTCTGTGTGTCTATACTCCTGATGGTTCTGCCATTTATTGTATAGCTCCCCCTTACATTAGATCTACCGAAATGCATCACTTCGCATTTATCTGGATTAAATTCCATCTGCCATTTCTCCGCCCAATGTTCCAGCCTATCTATACCCTGCTGTATTCTCTGACAATGTTCATCACTATCCGCAACTTCAGCAATCTTTGTGTCGTCCGCAAACTTACTGATCACACCAGCTACATCTTCCTCCAAATCATTTATATATATCACAAACAGCAGAGGTCCCAGTACAGAGCCCTGCGGAACACCACTAGTCACAGACCTCCAACCAGAAAAAGACCCCTCCACTGCTACCCTCTGTCTTCTATGGCTAAGCCAGTTCTCCACCCATCTAGCTAGCTCACCTTTTATCCTGTGAGATTTAGCCTTTTGCACCAGCCTGCCGAGGGACCTTGTCAAACGCTTTACTAAAATCCATATAGACTACATCCACGGCCCTTCCTTCGTCAATCGTTTTTGTCACCTCCTCAAAAAACTCAACCAAATTTGTGAGGCATGACCTCCCTCATACAAAACCATGCTGTCGATCGCTAATGAGATTATTCAGTTCTAAATGCGCATATATCCTATCTCTAAGAATCTTCTCCAACAACTTCCCTACCACAGACGTCAAGCTCACCAACCTATAATTACCGGGTTATCCTTGCTACCCTTCTTAAATAATGGGACCACATTTGCTATCCTCCAATCCTCTGGGAACTCACCTGTGTCCAGCGAAGAGACAAAGATTTCTGTTAGAGGCCCAGCAATTGCACCTCTCACCTCCCTGAGTCTAGGATAGATGCCATCCGGCCCTGGGGATTTGTCTGTCTTAATGTTTCCTAAAAAACCTAACACTTCCGCCCTTGTAATTGAGATTTTTTCTAACGGGTCAACACATCTCTCTGAGACACTACCAGTCAACATGTCCCTCTCCTTTGTGAATACTGAAAGTAGTGGATTTAGCGAGGTAAATGTCATCAAGTGTCATGGGGAGATAGTCATTGCCTGGCCCGTGTGTAGTTATTGTCCAGGGCATGCTGCATTTATACATGGACTGCTTCTTTATCTGGGTCATGACAAATGGTGAACATCAGCAAACATCCCTACTTCTGACCTTGTGTTGGAAAGAAGGTCATTGATGAAGAAGCTGAAGATCGTTTAAAAAATGAAGGATAGCAGTGCAGGTGATATGCAGATGCTGGAAATCTGAAAAAACAGAAAATGCTGGCTACAAAAATTAAGGGATGATTACATGGCTCAAAATTGGTGTGGGAGAAGTGAGTTAGTTTGCAGGAAAAGTGGGTTACAGTTTGCGGGAGGAGTGGGCTACAGTTTGTACGATACTGGCACCAGTATTGGAGAAATTGGGCACTGCACCATTTGGAAGGTCTACACCTGAACGATGCTGGTACCAATGTTCTTACGAACTGCATCACTAGAGAAGTGAAGAGGGTTTTAAACTAAATAGTGTGGTCAAGGGATCAAATGTGGAAAAATATGGCATTTAAGAAAATAGTGGCAAGAGAGCAAAATAGTAATATGTGAAATGAGGGCCAGAAGATGGCAGGAAGAGACAGAGGAAAAACCTAAAAATGCACTAACAGTCAAGATTAGATGTTACAAAGATATCGAAAGGACAAACTAAAGATTCTGTATATGAAAGTGTATAGTATACATAACAAAGTAAACAAATTGATAGCCATGATGGAGACATGCCTGCCAGATAACAAGGATTATGCCCTGAATATTGAGGTATATATGACATTCAAGAAGAACAGGAAGCTAGGTAAGGTGGAGGGGTAGCACTGTTGATCCAGGATGGCATTTGTGCAATAGTTAGAGATGAGCTTGGGGAATAGGATATAGAATCAGTTTGGGCGGAGATGAGGAATAGTGAGAGAAAGTCAGTAGTGAGGGAGGTCTACAGGTCCCTAACAATAACCAGAATGTAGGACAAGGTATATAAGAAGAAACATTGGGTGCTTGTGATGGCAATAAACACAGGTGGCTTTAATCTACATATAAATTGGAATAATCAGATTAGCAGTAGTAGCCTGGCTAAGGAGTTCATAATGCTTTTGATATAATTTCTTAAAGCAGGACATTCTGGCACCAACCAGAGAGCAGGTTACAATAGACTTGGTATTGTGCAATGTGACAGGATCAATTAATTACCTCAGAGTAAAGGCACCCTGAGGTAGCAGCAACCACAATATGATTGAATTTTACATTCAGCTTGAAAGAGAGGAGTGGGTCTAAGATTAGTATTGTAAATTTAAATAAGGGCAACTATGTAGACATGAAAGCTGAGCTAGCTGAAGTAAATTGGAATACTAGACTATAGGATACATCAACAGAGCAGCAGCAGCTGCCATTTAAGGGGATATTTCAGAATACTTAGAATAGGTTTATTCCTACATTAAGCAAAATTTTAAAGGGAGGACCCATCATCCATGATTAACTAAAGTAGTTAGGGATAGCATCAAACTGGAGGAAAAAGCATAAAACTTTGAAGATGACGGACAGGTCAGATAATTGGTCAGAACATAAATAAAGGCAGAGAATGACTAAAAGGTTAATCAGGACATTGAAATTACAGTATTAGAGGAAACTAGCTGAAATGTAAAAATTAATAGCAAGTGTTCTAATAGGCATTTAAAAAGGACAAAAGTGAGCATTGGTCCTTGAGAGAGTGAGAATGAATTAATAGTAGATAACCATGGAATCGCTACAGTTCAGAAGGAGGCTATTCGGCTCATTGAGTCTGCACTGATTCTCTGACAGAACGTCTTAACCAGGCTGACCCCATCCCCGCCACCCCATGTATTTACCCCGCTAATCCCCATAACCTACACGACGTGGAACATTAAGGGGCAATTTAGCATGACCACAACCTAACCTGCATATCTTTGGACTGTGGGAGGAAACTGGAGCACCTGGAGGAAACGCACGGACAGATGGGAGAACGTGCAAACTCCACAGTCACCCAAGGCCGGAACTGAACCCGGGTCCCTGGCACTGTGATGCAGCAGTGCTAACCACCATGCCACCCTAAATGAGAAATGGCTTTTGAAATGAACAAATATTTTGCTTCTGTCTTCACAAAAGAAGATACAAATAAATTGCAGTAATAGTTGTAAATCAGGAGGTGGGAGGGAGGGAGGGACTTGTGAAATTACAATGACTGGGGAAGCAATACTGAGCAAACTGATGGAGCTGCAGGTTGACAAGTATCCAGGCCCAGATTAACTGAATTCAAGGGTCTTAAAGAGGTAGTTAATGAGGTAGCATATGTATTGGTGTGAATTTTTCAAAACTTCCTAGATTCTGGATGGCTCTATTTCACTGGAAATTAGCGAATATAACTCTTTTCAAGAAAGGATGGACTAGAAAACAGCAAACAGTTAGCTTGATGTTTGTCATGGGGAAGGTGTTCAAATCCAAATAATTATAGCTGGGCATATAGAAAAACTCAAGGTAATCAGGAAGCATCAGCATGGTTTTGTGAAAGGAAAATTATGTTTAACCAATTTATTGGAGTTCTTTGAAGGAGCAACATACACTGGATAAAGGGGACGTACTGTACTTGGATTTCCAGAAGGCATCTGACAAGGTTGCACATCGAGAAGTCTCACAACACCAGGTTAAAGTCCAACAGATTTATTTGGCAGCACAAGCTTTTGGAGCACTGCCCCTTCATCAGGTGGCACTCACCTGATGAAGGGGCAGTACTCAAAGCTTGTGCTGCCAAATAAACCTGTTGGACTTTAACCTGGTGTTGTGAGACTTCTTACTGTGCTTAGCCCAGTCCAACACCGGCATCTCCAATCAAGGTTGCACATCAACAGTATTGCGAGAAATAAAAGTTCATGATGTAGGGGGGTCACATATTCGTACGGAAAGAAAACTGGCTGGCTGCCAGAAAACAGAGTAGGATGTCCCACAGGGATAGGGCCTCAACAATTTACAATTCCCATCAATGACATAGATGTGGGGAGCAAAGGCATGGTAGCTAAATTTGTAGACAACACCAAAATGGGAAAAAATGTTGTGAAGACACAAAGAGTTTGCAGATGGATAGACATAAATTAGTGGGCAAAAATCCAGCAGATGGCATATAACATGGGAAAATGTGAAGTTTCTCATTTTGACAGGAAGAATAACTTCGACAGAAAACAACTGAAGCATTTTGAGGTGCTGAGGGATTCAGATGTTCTAGTGAATGAGGCACAAAAAGTTCACGTGCAGGTACAGCAAGTGATTAAAGTGGCTAATGAAATGCTATCCTTTACTACAAGAGGAATTAAGCATGTGACGACACTGCCTTTAAAAAATGTATCTGTCAGGTTTCTTGAGTAGGATCTGTTGCAGCAGTTTGTTTTATAATCGGTGCCATTTTGACTGTAACCAGCAACCTCCCTTGTTACTGCAGCAGCATAATTGATTTTAATTGCTACAATGTTTGTTTTACTCTGGACTAATGCAGTGTTGTTATTTTTGAGTTTTCCCCTGGGGTTTTGCAGAATAAAGCTTGATTGGATTGATTGACAGTAATATCAGACGACTGGGCGGGACTAGGCTCACAGAGAACTCGAGCTTAGATCTGCTTGGAGTTGTGAGACAGTGCTCCCTCTCTTTTCCCCTCTCTGAAGTTGGAGCCTGGAATCTGCCAGGAAATAAGTTTCATTCTCTGATTTCTGTTGTTTTGGGAGTGGATCTTTCCCTGAGATTCTGCTGTATGAGGGTCAGAAGACAGCTAGCTGTCTGTCTGGATCTCTGTCCAGGCGTGTTAAAAGACTGGAAATCTAGCATCCACATTAGCAGATCAGCTTTTAGTGCTAACTGGTTCTGAAGAAGGGATTTGTGTCTGTGGGGATACTGCTAAATTGGAATAGAGACGGACAGCTATTAAAAAGTATACTTTGTCGTGTTTAAGTATTTTAATTGGCAAAAGTTATGCTAATTCTTTTTGTTATATTCTGTCTTCTTAAATAAAGTTTGTTTTGATAAAAGCTTCCTAGTGGGTCAACTGAATCATACCTGGAGCAAAACATCTTATGTCCACCCTAATGCCAAAATCATAAAATGTTAGGGTCTAGGCTAACTTCATAATATACCTTGGGAGTTTCTGGTCTGCTCCCTAACAAATATAAAACGATAATATGCTTCTGTTATACAGAACATTGGTTAGACCACATCTCGAATACCATCTGCAATTTTGGTCTCCTTATTTAAGGAGGGATGTAAATGCTTCAAAGGAGGTTTACTAAATTGACACCTGGAATGAATGGGTTGCCTTATGAGGAAAGGTTGAACAGGCTGAGCTTGTTTCCACTGGACTTTAGAAGAGTGACGGGTGACTTCATTCAAGTATACAAGACCCTGAACAGTCTTGACAAGGTGGATGTGGAAAGGATGTTTTCTCTTGTGGGTGATTCCAGAACTGGAGGGCACTTTTTTAAAATTAAAAGTCACCCTTTTCAGGTAGAGATGAGGAGAATCTTTTTAACTTAGGGTTGTGCATCTTTAGAACACTCTGCCTCAAAAGGCAATGGAAGCGGGGTCATTGAATATTTTCAAGGCAAAGGTAGATATATTCTTGTTAGCAACAGAATCAAAGGTCATAAGAGGAAGATGGAAATGTGGGATTCAGATAGAATGTGCAAATAGACCAGCCATGATCTTATTAAATGGTGGAGCAGGTTTGAATGGCCGAATATCCTACTTCTGCTCCTATTTGTACGTTTCTATGTGTCAAAGAACAAAGAACAATACAGCTCAGGAACAGGCCCTTCGGCCCTCCAAGCCCGCGCCGCTGCCCGGAACAGGATTGAATCCTGAATCCAGGATCCCCGCCCAATTTTCCAGCCTATCTACATACTAATATCCTATCCACCGAGCTGTCCCTCACAGCTACGATGCTTTGTTCATCACAACCTATTAACTCACCCCCACCCCCCCCATTCCAGACCATGTGATCTCCAGGGAGAGGCGAAAACCCAGAGTGAAAACCCCAGGGCCAATATGGGGGAAAAAATCTGGGAAATTCCTCTCCGACCCCCTGAGGCGATCGAAACGAGTCCAGATCATCACACTGGCCCTGATCGGAAAATGCTTCCCAACCCTATTCATTTCCACTTCCACGAACACCATATGAATTCCCTGCCCCCGAGACAGGTTCCCAACTATCCGCAGTCTCGCTCTGTACTGGCACCAGCAAGATGATCATAGAATGAAGCCTTGAAACGAGAAACAAAGAACCATTAGCCCGCGCCGCTCCCTGGTCCAAACTAGACCACTCTTTTGTATCCCTCCATTCCCACTCCGTTCATATAGCTGTCTAGATAAGTCTTAAACGTTCCCAGTGTGTCCGCCTCCACCACCTTGCCCGGCAACACATTCCAGGCCCCCACCACCCTCTGTGTAAAATATGTCCTTCTGATATCTGTGTTAAACCTCCCCCCCTTCACCTTGAACCTATGTCATCAAATTGAGTCACCAATATAAAAGTGACAAATTATTTTCAAAGTTTTCAATCTCTTAAACAAAACTCTCATCTTTTAAAGTCCTGCGGCTTTCCATCCATAACATATATACATAACCTTTACACTGTCGTTCAATACCTTAGCCACTTGCTAAAGTTGATGAATTTGGAATTTAAATGTAACTATATTTAGTAAAGTAAAAATGAGTAATAAACTGGGCATGTGATCTCAATGCACTTATGGGACATACACAAGTAAATTTTATCCTTTTTTTTGGTAAACGATAGGCAAAAAACAGCGTGGGAAATGGGAATTATTTTCTGCTTCCTTGGGTGCTCTTTATTGCTTATTTTGCATATTAGAGAATTGACGCTTGGACTTATTTACAGGGTGGTGTTCACTACATGGCTATTTCTTCACTTTGGCAGTCTCCCATGTTAGTGAACTGTGATGTAACTTCTGGTCAGTACATAAGTAGTGCTTGGTGCAGTAATATTAATACATAACATTTTCTCCCCCTGTAAATTGAACATCATCCAACAAATTCAAACAAATGCAACATGAACAATAAACAATAATCAGTAAGTCAGACAGTCTGGAGGTCATCACCCTCGGAACGTTTGATGGTGCACCTTTGGCGTCATCTTTGCACTGGTTGTAACCTCTCACATTTTTGTCTCTGCAAGATCGTCATTCGTGGTTGGTTTGACCAGCGTCAACGCTGCAACCAGAGGTTGATTCTGTATTTGGTCTGCAGGTGAGGTGTTGCTTTGATCTGTCGGTGTCATGGTTGCAAGAAGATTCAGGTCAGGATCTTGTGCAGTTGAACCCAGATTTTCAGCAGGTTCCATTTCTAGTGAGGGATTCTCCCTGCAAACAGCTGGTCCACATGTTTCCTCCAGATGAGATCATCGCTGGTTTGGATCATATACGAGGCAGGTGTAATCTGTGCAAGGATTGTAGCAGGAACCCATTTCTCTCCTGTGGAGTAAGTGCCAGCCAAAACTCCTTGTCCTTTTGGAAGACACAAATTTTTGCTTTTCTGCAGTTCTCTGTCCTTGTTGTTGTATGGATTATTTTGTTTTAGCAAGTCGAAAGCCGAACGTACTTGTCTCTTCATCATTAATAATGCAAGAGTGGTTTTGGTCGTAGAATGCACAATATTCCTATACATTATTAAGAATTGGTTAAGATGTTTGATCAGCGAACCTTGTTCCCTGGTTGCTCTCAATGTACATTTCATGGTTTGGACAAAACATTCTGCTAGTCCATTGGTAGCAGGATGATTTGGTGTGGGCTTAATACGTTGTATACCATTCTCTTGCAAGAAACTTTCTCTCGTATGAGAGAAATTGGGCTCCATTATCGCTTACGAGTTCAGGGAATCCAAACCGACTAAATATTTTTCCTAACTTCTTAATAGTCTTCTCCGATTAAGTAGATTTCATTATAACAACTTCTGGCCACTTTGAATAAGCATTGACCATTACTAAGAACCTACGTCCTTCAAAAGATTCTGAAAAGTCTACATGAACTCATTGCAAAGCCTCTTCTGGCCATTCCCACTGATGCTGCGGTGCTAAGGGTGGCAGGTTTCTGACCTTGCTACGGGAAGAACACATTCTAGCTCTCTCTTCAATTTCCATGTCCAATCCAGGCCACCAGAAATAACTCCTGGCTATTTCCTGCAATAGCCCTGGGCTAACTTGTTGAACACTCATCTTGCTCTGAGCCCCCAAAGATGACATCCTGACTGTACTGACAGCTCCAATCTGAGGAGTAAGGTTTAAAGTCAGGGGTTAGGATTGAGACTTTGTCTCGTAATACTATGTCAATCACGTCTGAGTATTGGATTGTGGAGAGTGCTTCCTCACTTGGCCAGAGGTGACTGGCATACTGTCTAACCTGTTCAAAATAGGACATACTTCCACTTGAGTAATGTGATGAACTACTAGCTGATAAGCTACCTGGTAGTGGTAATCTTGACAGTCCATCCGTATAATAATCCAGACTTGACTGTCAATACTTGATGGTATAAGTATGTGCAGACAATAGCAGTGCCTATCTCTGCATTCTATTTGCTGCCAGTGACAGAATTCCTGTGAGTGGTCCAAAAATGGTAGATAATGATCTGTCAATCAGTCTGTGATCAGTAAGTTTGCGGACGACACAAAATTGGCAGGACTTGCAGATAGTGAGGAGCATTGTCAGAAGCTACAGAAGGATATAGATAGGCTGGAAATTTGGGCAAAGAAATGGCAGATGGAGTTCAATCCTGATAAATGCGAAGTGATGCATTTTGGTAGAAATAATGTAGGGAGGAGCTATCCGATAAATGGCAGAACCATAAAGGGTGTAGATACGCAGAGGGACCTGGGTGTCCAAGTCCACAGATCCTTGAAGGTGACGTCACAGGTGGAGAAGGTGGTGAAGAAGGCATATGGCATGCTTGCCTTTATAGGACAGGGCATAGAGTATAAAAGTTGGGGTCTGATGTTGCAGATGTATAGAACGTTGGTTCGGCTGCATTTGGAATACTGCGTCCAGTTCTGGTCGCCACACTACCAGAAGGACGTGGAGGCTTTGGAGAGAGTACAGAGGAGGTTTACCAGGATGTTGCCTGGTATGGAGGGGCTTAGTTATGAGGAGAGATTGGGTAAACTGGGGTTGTTCTCCCTGGAAAGACGGAGGATGAGGGGAGACTTAATAGAGGTGTATAAAATTATGAAAGGCATAGATAGGGTGAACGGTGGGAAGCTTTTCCCCAGGTCGGTGGTGACATTCACGAGGGGTCATAGGTTCAAGGTGAAGGGGGGGGAGGTTTAACACAGATATCAGAAGGACATATTTTACACAGAGGGTGGTGGGGGCCTGGAATGCGCTGCCAGGCAAGGTGGTGGAGGCGGACACACTGGGAACGTTTAAGACTTATCTAGATAGCCATATGAATGGAGTGGGAATGGAGGGATACAAAAGGATGGTCTAGTTTGGACCAGGGAGCGGCACGGGCTTGGAGGGCTGAAGGGCCTGTTCCTGTGCTGTATTGTTCTTTGTTCTTCTTGTCAACAGTGTGAACTTGATCGCATACAGGAATTAATTCAATTTCTTTACTCCAAAGATAACCCCTAATGATTCGCTTTCAAATTGCGTGTCATTATTTTCAGTCTTGTTCAATGACTGATATGCAAAAGCAATGGGTCTCTCATCACCTGATAGCATGAAGTGGGATCCCACCACTCCAACCCCACAATGGATGTGTCACATGCTAACTGTAGGGATAGGATAGGATCAAAATGCGTAAGAACTTCAGATCTGAGCAACATTCTTTTGACTTGCATGAAAGATTTTTGCACTGATTCAACCACTACCATTTCTTGTTCTGGCACAAGATGTTATGCAATGATTTTAAAATGGTTGCCAAATTTGAAACAAATGTTTTGTAGTAGTTCAACAATCCAAGGAAGAATGGCAACTATTCAAAGGTGCAGGTGCCTTCACCATCAAAGGAGATTTGTGAAAGCCTGTGGTGTCAATCACATGCCCAAGTACTCAATGGTGGATTGGAAGAACTCACACTTGTCCTTGCAGACTCAGTCCATAGTCTTCTAATCTCTGAAGAGTGACATCCAAATTCCACAGATGTTCCTTGTTCGTTTCTTCCAGTGACTAAGTTGTCTTCCAGACAACACTGAACTCCACTCAGTTTCTGACCCATTGCTCTTTGAAACAATGCAGGAGCAGATGAGATACCAAAAGGCATTCTTTGGTAAGGGAACAAGTCTTTGTGTGTCACTATTGTCATAGTCACTTCTGGTCTACATTCATCTGTAAGTGAGCCTGGCTTAGGTCGATATTGCTAAAATGTCAGCCTCCAGCCAAACCCACAAAGAGGTCATTGATGTGGGCTAATGGGTACTGCTCCACACATAATAGTAGATTTAGGGTGACTTTGAAGTCTCCACAAATCCTTACAGATCCATCCTTCTTGATGACTGGTGCCACTGGCGTGGCCCATTCACCAATGCTGACATGTTCCAAGCCTCACATCTTCACAAGTCATTGTAAGTCAGCCTCCATTTTTGGCCTGATAGCATAGAGTACCATCCTTGCCTTAAAGCATTTTGCTTGGCTTCCTTTTGTAATCTTCAATTTAACTGTGATGTCTTTCATACTCTCCAGTTCTCCATCAAACACAACATGGTGCTTCTTTAGAATTTTTGTGAGGCTTGATTCTTCATTAGTCATCAGGTTGATTTTGGTTCAGTTTAATCAAATATTCTCTCCGATCATGGCTGACCATCAAATTCAATATCCTGATCGATTTAGCTCCAAGTGCTATATCTAATTTCTTCTCGAAATCACACAATGTTTCGGTCTCAACTACTTTGTGGTATTGAATTCCACAGATTCACCACTCTCTGGGTAAAGAAATTTCTCTTCACCTCAGTCCTAAAAGGTTTACCCCTTATCCTAGTTCTGGATACCCCCACCATTGGGAACATTCTTTCTGAATCTACCCTGTTTAATCCTATTAGAGCCTTATATGTTTCAATGAGAATCCCTCTCACTCTTCTAAACTCCAATGAATATAATCCTAACCAATTTACTGTCTCCTCATGACAGACCTACCATCCCAGGAATCAGCCTTGAAAAGTCTTCACTGCACTCTCTCTATAGCAAGGACATCCCTCCTCGGATATGGACACCAAAACTGCACACAGTGCTCCAGGTGTGGCCTCACCAATGCCCTATACAATTGCAGTAAAACATCCCTATTCCTATATTCAAATCCTTTCGCTATAAAGGCCAAAATACAATTTGCCTTCTTTGCTGCCTGCTGTACCTGAGTGCTTACTTCCAGTGACTGATGCACAAGGACACCAAAGTCTCGCTTAATATCCACCTCTCAATTTACACCTATTCAAATAATCTTCCTTCCTACTATTGCTACCAAAGTGGATAACCTCACATTTATCCACATTATACTGCATCTGCTATGCAAATACCCACTCAGCCTGTCCAAATCACGCTGAAGCATCTCTGCATCCTCCTCACAGCTCACCCTTCCATCCAACTTTGTATCATCTGCAAATTTGGAGATAATACATTTAGTTCCTTCTTCCAAATCATTAATACATAATGAGAACAGTTGGGGTCCGAGCACAGATTCCTGTAGTACCCCCTGCATCTGCTGCCCTTATCCTTTCAGTTGGTAGAGGTTACGGGTTTTGAAGATGATATTGAAGGAGTCTTGGTAAGTTGCTGGAGTGTATCTTGCACACGGTACTCATGGTGCCACTGTGCGTCAGCGGTGGAGCAGGTGGATGTTGAAGGTGGTGGATAGGGTTCCAATCCAGAGAGTTGTTTTGTCCTGGATGATGTTGGGCTTCTTGAGTGTTCTTGGAGCTGCACTCAGCCAGGCAAGTGGATGGTATTCCATCCTGACTTGTGCATTGTCGATGGTGGGCAGTCTTTGGGGAGCAAGTTACTACCCACAATATTTATATGCTAGTTCAGTTCAGTTTTTGGTCAATGGTAACTCCCAGGATGTTGAAAGCGAGAGATTAAGAAATGGTAATCAATTTTTGCAATAAACTGAATTTAAAACTTCGAAACAGCCTTCTGGGATGTGAACTCATGTTTTCCTATTACTAGTCCAACAGGTTTATTTGGTAGCAAATAAAAAGCCACTAGTGGCTTTTGCTACCAAATAAACCTGTTGGACTTTAACCTGGTGTTGAGAGACTTCTTACTGTGTTTAGCCCAGTCCAACGCCGGCATCTCCACATCATTCCTGTTACTAGACCAGATCAATTGATCCAATACCATAGTCATAATATCCTGATTCAGAAATAGGGATCTTGAAGAAATTGTTCTTTTTAAGAATTATGATGACCTCTCATGGAACTAGCTAGCACACCATTTAATTCTCTCTCTGTTAAAAATCAAAAAATTCTAAGGAATTAGAGACCAAGTCAAGGTAGAGATAAAGGTCACAAAGATTGCACTCCAAACACTGAGGTCATTAAACTCCAAAAATATTCCTGAACTGATAGCATTCTGGTGTCCTTCGTACCCCAGTGATCTCAAGTCAGAATGATGAATGTGATAGAGGGAGGGGTAGAGAGAGAACTGCCCTGACATCTTGGGTACCTGTCCTGGATCTATTGGACAGAATGCTTTGAACAGGTGATTAATACTGGGTAAGCTGCCAACCCCGAGAAATAAAGTATATTAACAAGTGCTCAGAGACAGGTGGAAATCCTAGCCAGGCTGTCACCTTGTTCAGATGGAAGATGGACCAGGAAAGAGCAAGTAAGATAGTCCCAAACAGTTTTTCTATAATTGGCAGAATGATGCTGTTGTAAGCTATTGAGATCAACACACACTGTGCCAACTGTCCGTTTGTCCTTCGATCACTAAACCACTCAACTATCACAGGTTGTATACCTTTCCTGTCTATTAAGCTAATGCGTCATATCTAAATGTTTTCTTCCTAAATACTTAATAAACTACATTTAAATAACTTACAAACACTCGACTACTTACTTTAGGTAGCTGTGGCTCACAAACCCAAAATCTTATGAGGAGTTATCATTGTACATTCATTATGAAGACCAAGTTCCAGCTTCATATGGAGGACACCCTCCATCATACTGTGTCGCTGCCAGTGTGCTAAATGGGATAGATTAACAGATCTGGCAGCTCAAAATTGAGCATCCATTAGGCGTCATTGGCCAGTAGCAGCATCAGCAGAATTGTATACCACCACAATCTCCAACCGCATTGACAGCTCTATCTCTCTCACAACCATCAAGCCAGAGGACTACTGAAGGGAATTTAAGTACTATTAGCTCCTTAGCTGATAATACTGAACTTGCACAACCTTGGATCCAATCTGGGAATTTTGTGGTCTGCATGAATCAGCTACTCACTGAATAAACTTGCTAAGCCATCAGAGAAATTATTGTTCAAACATCCAGAATGGCTGCACCGGTCTCCCTTGGCAAGCAGACCACAATTTTAAATGCATTACCAGACCAGATTCCACAGAAACCCTTAAGCAACATTTTGACCGGTTTCAAAACAGAATTTTAATAATTAACCCAATGTCTCAAAGAAGGCTTTTGAAGTTGCTTGAAAAACTAGCAAGACAGTGGTGTTATTGACTTTTTAACTGATGCACGAGTATGACACATGGAGTTATTCTAGTTCAGTTTTGAAAGCAGCTAGCATTTGGGAGAGAAACAAAGAAAAAATTATATTTTTCAAGTTCACAAATTATGAATAAAATATTCCATAATAGTGACTGATTAATTTAATGTGTTAAAAGGCAGTGCAGACAAGAAAACAAATAAGTTGCAATTATGAAACTGCAATATAAACATATCAGAGTTAAAGAATGCTCTAACTGACTGGAGCAAAATGAGTAAATCTGGCCAGATGCAGTAGCCCAATCAAACATGTACAACCAAATTGACTTATCTCTTAATCCCTCACTGATAAACTGGCTCCTTTTGAATGACAGTTTAACAGACCTTCATGGAGACTTGAAAGAAAATGCAAATAGATCATCTGTCTAGTATCCTCCTAGAGAAAGTCCATTGTTTATACAAATTCATCAGGGACTAATCTAGTAATGGGTCCACTAGTGTGTGATAGAAACATGGAAAAATTGCTATTTTTTGAGCTTTTTAAAAAGACAGCAATTTGATTATTGGTGTCTGTTTAGTGTCAAAACTATTTTTTTTTAATGGTGCATGGCAATAAGATCATATATATTATATATATAAATAATATACATCATTGACATAAATACAGCTTTTCCATGTTAGGACTATGAACTTTTTTTAAAAATTCTTGAACAACAATGTAACAAAAGAGTCAGTGTATGTATAGTACAAGTTTAAAAATATTTCAAATTGGAATCAGCTGCAATCTATGCAGTTTTTGTACATCAGTCTAAAACAGTATGCCAATTAATTTTATTTGAGGTAATTCAAAGACGTAAAATACCAGCAATTTATAAGTGGGTACCAAAATCAAATGCAATCAACCTTTAATGATCTACCTACATTTTACTGCACAATAAGTATTCACAATATGGTTCAAATTTATCATGATATCAATAAAGATCTTTAACATCAAGGACATATGCCATCAAATCATAAAAGGTTTGCTATTAGCACAGAGAACAAGTTGCAACATAGTATGTTAACAGCTCACATTTTAGGTGGTTGTATTGTGGCAGTGTCAGATAGTTTCAGAAATCACTTTAGCAGGAAATATTAAAGTCTCTATTTTTTCTTTATTTGTTCAAGGGATGTGGGCATCACTGGGCAGGCGAGCATTTATTGCCCATCCCTGATTGTCCTTGAGCTGAGTAGCTTGCTCAATCATATCAGAGGATGATTTACAAGTCAGCCATATTGTTGTGGCTCTGGAGTCACATGTAGGCCAGACCAGGTAAAGATTGCCGATTCCCTTCCCTGAAGCACATAAGTGAACCAAATGTTTTTTGTTTTTAATAACAATCGACAATGGTTTCAAGTCATCATTAATTCCAGATTGTTTTACTCAATTCAGATTTCACCATTTGCCATAGTGGTGGGATTTGAACCTAGGTTCCCAGAGCATTACCCGAGGCCTCTGGATTACTAGCCCAGTGACAATACCACTGCACCACCGTCTCCCCAAGCATAATTTACCAGACATAATCCCAAAGTCCCATTTTATTGGACATTCGGGAACTGCCTGAAAACAATTATGATAGTCTAACAATTCTTTTTCAACCCAGTAAATTAAACACAAATCACTTAAAATGAATATTAGGCAAGTGCTTAATGGCAAGGATGCCTGCTGGAAATAGTTTCCAAATTACATTACAGGTTTCAGCATGAGTCATTAATCTACTTTAAGAACCTGTACTGCAAAAGATGGCAGAAATTTACCTGTAGTTTCAACAGCAGGGTCCTCTCCAGTGTCAGTGGTGGAGACCACACTAACCGCATCTGTAGTGGCAGGAGTAACAGTTTCACTTCCAACAGCAATCCGAGGTTTTTTAGGAGCTACTACAACACTTCTACAAAAAATATAAAGAACAAAACACCACTGGTGATAATATCTCTTACATTTGCAGTGCCAGAAACATAAAACATTCCAATACATTTCACAAAAGAATAAAATAAACATTACTAACAATTTTGTCTACTAAGGTAATGAAAGATAGTACTTAACCACAACAGAGATCTGGAAATATTAGAAACATAGAAACATAGAAACCCTACAGTGCAGAAGGAGGCCATTCGGCCCATCGAGTCTGCACCGACCACAATATGTGGGGCCCTACCCCCACATATTTTACCCGCTAATCCCTCTAACCTACGCATCCCAGGACTCTAAGGGACAATTTTTAACCTGGCCAATCAACCTAACCCGCACATCTTTGGACTGTGGGAGGAAACCGGAGCGCCCGGAGGAAACCCACGCAGACACGAGGAGAATGTGCAAACTCCACACAGACAGTGACCCGAGCCGGGAATCGAACCCGGGACCCTGGAGCTGTGAAGCAGCAGTGCTAACCACTGTGCTACCGTGCCGCCCTTAATAAAATTCCTGAAAAATCTTTATATATAGGGCCATAGCTGAAGTTACCACATTTCTGCTGCTAACTGTCACTTCATTTGTGTCTGTCAAACACAAACAAAAGATATCATTCCAGGAGAGCGCAAGCAAACTGGTCAAGCTTGAAGTCCTATCAAAATGTATTCAAAATGCACATCTCTAAAAAGCAACTGTACAATATTGCAAATAAATAAGGACGCAGAGATGAACATGTGGCTTGAAGATGCATGTCAGCGAAATGGGTTTTGATGCCTGAAACATGGGCAGCAACACTAAGAAAAAGAGCAGACCCGTTGAGACAGTCTTCACCTGAATGATCCTGGAGCCTGTGTCCTGGTGAGATGTATGATTAGATCTAAAGAAAGGGACTTAAAATAAATAATTGGGGGAGGGTTCACATGTGGGGAGATTTTGAAAGTTAAAGAGGATGGACGGGTAACGATAAGGGTAATGGTAATTAAAGTGTGAAAGGAAGGGATAAGAGTGCAACAATAAATATTGTCAGAGTGGGGGGAAAAAATGGCTTGAAACAAACAGAGAAAGGTTCAAGTGAACGAAGATTTATGAATTCAAGAGAAAAATTAATTCAATAGAAATGCATATCAAGATAAACCGAGTAGAAAAGGAAGGGAGAGGGTATTTAATGGTAATTGTGCAGAGAGCAAGGACCATGCAAGGAATTATAATAAAACAATAAAATTGAAGTCATTTTATCTGAATGCACAGAGCATCCAAAATAACATCATAAAGATAATGGTAGCATCAGAGATAAATGGTTAGATCTAATCGCCATCAGATCTCTGTAACCAAAGACATGGGTTACAAGGTGACCAGGGTTGGGAATATTTCAATGCACAAAACATTTCAAAAACATATGCAGGATGTAAAAGGAGGGATAATCCTGATAGTAAAGGATGACCTAAGGATATTAGTGAAAAAGGACGTTGGCTCAGAAAATCGGTAAGTATAATCAGTATGGGTGACGATTAGAAATAGCAAGTGTTAGAAAACACTGAACAGAGTATTTTATAGACTCCCCAACAGTAGTCATACATTGGACAGAGCATTAAACAAGAAATCATTGGCACTTGTAACAAAGATAATGAAATAATTGTGGGTGACTTTAACCTTCATATCAACTGAGCCAATCAAATTGGAAAAGGTGGCCTGGAAGATAAGTTTGTAGAGCGCTTTTGTGACAGTTTCTTGGAGCAATACATTGTGTAATGAGCTAGGGATAAAGTTATTTTAGATCTAGTATTGTGCAATGAGGCAGGGTAATCAGAAATTTAACAGTAAAAGATCCAATGGAAATTGGTGATCGTAATACAACTGAATTCCATATTGAGTTGGAACACCATATATCCCAATAACAAACAAGAATCTTACACAAAGCCAATTTCACAGGTATGAGGAGAGAGCTGGCTAAGGATATTGGGTAAATTAGACTAAAATGTATGGTAGTAAAACAAAGTGGGAAACATTTAAAGAAACAATGCAAACATTCAACAAAAAATATATTCCATTGGAAACCAAAAAACTGAGAAAAATCCATCTGTAGCTTATTAAGGAGGTTAAACACAGTATTACATTAAAAGAGGCTTACAAGTTTTAGGGTTGGGATATATTTAGAAAATAGTAAAGGGCCACCGAAAAAGTTGATAAAAAGGGAAAACGAGTAAACTATCCAGGAAAATAAAAACAGGATGTAAGAGTTTTTATAAGTATATAAAAAAGTGAAGTAAACACTGGTCTCTTAGAAGCAGAAACAGGAGAAATGATAATGTGGAATGAGGAAATGGCAGAGATGTTGAACAAATATTTTATATATTTAAATATTTACAAATATTTATAGTGAAGGCAAAAGCCACATACCAGAAATAGAGGGTAACCCAAGGGCTAATTTGAGCAAGGAAATTATCAACAGAGTAAAAGTACTGAAGAAACTTATCTGACTAAAATTAGGTAGATCCCCAGGACCTGATGGCCCATCTCCTAGGGTTTTAAAAAAGATAGTGTCAGAGATACTGAGCAGACTAGCTGTGATTTTCCAAAATTCCATGGTTCTGGAATGGTCCCAGCAGATTGAAAATCAGCAAATATAATTCCATTATTCAAGAAAGAAAGCAGAGAGAAAACAGAATACAGGCCAGTTAGCCTCATATTCAGTCATTAGGACAGTGCTGGGATCTATTATTAAACTCTTAACAAAGCAAATTGAAACACATAGTATGATTAGAGCAAGTCGACACAATTTTATGAAAGGAAAATCATGCATGATAATTTTTTAAAAGAGATTTTTGAGGATTTAATACAGTTGGAGTTCCAAAGGCATTTAAAGAAGATTAATACACAAGATAAGAACTTGTGTAGTTGGAGGTAATATATTAGCAAGGATAGAAGACTGGTTAACAGACAGGAAGCAGAGTTGAGAGAAATAGAATATTTCCAACTTGTCAGGCTATGACTAGTGGAGTACCACAAGGATCGGTGCTGGGGCCTCAAATATTTATGACTTAGATGGAGAGAGTAATGCATCTGAGTTTGATGACAACACAAAGTTAGGTAAGGATGCAAGCTATGAGGAAGACACAGAGACTGCGAGGGTATATAGACAGGTTAAGTGAGTGGACAACCAGATGACAGATGGAAAATGTGAGGATATTTGGGTGTACTCACACAAGGAGTGAAAAAGGGCATAAAAAATTTAGCATGTAGATAGATATAACAAGACATTTTTCAATTAGCTCAATGGCTAGGGTTTGGAGCAAAACAATGCCACATCGTGGGTTCAATCCCAAGACCAGTTGTGGTAGTTCATGGAGGTCTGCCTCCTCACCTTGCCCATGCTTGATGTGAAGTGGTGCTCACCAAGGTAAACATCCATCAAAATATATAACTAATTATCGCTCTAATAGAGAGAGATGTCTATGATTATTTTGGACTATGACTAATTACCACAAATGGCTAGCAATTAGGAAACCAAATGGCATGTTGGCCTTTGTTGTAAGGGCATTGGAGTAGAATAATAAAGAAGTCTCACTATAATTGTTTGGGGCTTTGATGAGACCACATCTGGAATACTGTATGCAATTTTGGTCTTCACATTTAAAGACGGATATACTTGTATTAAAGGCACTACAACAAAGGTTCAAACAATTCATCCTTGCAATGAGGGGGTTGTCCCATGCTGAGGCACTGATTAAACTGGGTCTATATTCTCTCAAGTTCAGATGAATGAGAAGTGATTTCATTGAAAGATTCAACATTATGAATTGACAGGCTAGATACTGAGATGTTATTCTCTCAAAGTGGGGAATCTAGAAAAGGAGGCACAGTTTCAGTACAAGGAGCTGAATTTTTAAGACTGAGATGAGGAGGAACGTATTCACTCAAAAAGTTGTAAATCTTTTTAATCCTCAGATTTTGTTTGGTTTCTCAGGGAATTAATAAGTATGAAGGGAAGGCAGAAAAGTGAAGTTCAAGCCCAAGATCAGCCATGATCATCCTGAATGGCAGAGCAGACTTGATGGGCCACGTATTCTCCTCCTGCTTCTATTTTTTATGTTCTCATACTTTTATAATCCAGAACGCCAAAGTACCTGGGTTCCTGTATTATCTCCATGAACCAACTGAAGTGCTCCAATCATTCCAATCTTCCAAACTCATACAGGATAGCAGAGAAGATAAAAAATTGACATGCAAACTGAGGCCAAGTAAGATGCTCAATAATCTATCACTACATTGTGTTTTTCACTGGTTATATTAATAAACAGTCTGGCCCTTTCTAACAGTGATTCCGTCAAAATACTGGCCAAAAAAAATATATTGGTCCTTTGTTTCGCCAAACATTCCCTGAAAAACACAGGTGTAGAGCTTCTGCTTTGAGCGCAGTGATCCCAAAACAAATTGCGCTGGTTTTGAGAAATCCTTTCTCCTACTCTACTCCCTGCTCAAACTCATTTCCAAATCACCATACACAATGTCCGCCTAAACCAGGATAACAGAACAGTGTTTAAAAGAGTCATTTAAAAGTTTGTTTGGAGAACTTGTGCTAAGTTTGAATAATAAGGCTGAAAATGGATTACTTGAAAATTTGCAGATGAGCACAACTAGCAAAAATGGGCAATGCTGTTTAATTAACGTGGGATTGTGGCCAGTTTTGCGTAATGTGGGGCCTGCTCTTTGCACAACTTTTTTGAAACTATAACATCTAATTAAAACACTGCTTTTAATGTGGTAAAATGTTCCAAGGCACTTGACAGAAGCACAAATAAAATAGGACAACCAGCCACATGAAGAGGCACTGGAGGTCACCTTAAGGACCATATCAAGAGGGGAAAGAAAGGCAGAGAGGCAAAGATGTTCAGGAAGGAAATTAGAATTTAGGGCATTGGCAGTTGAAGGCATAGCTGCCAACAGTGGTGCAATTCAAACCAAGAATGAGCAGGAGGCCAAAACTGGAAGAGCACAGATATCTTGGAGGATTATAAGTCTGGATGGGGTTACAGAGAGGTTGAGGCCATGGAGGAAATTGAAAACAAGCATGAGAATTTCAAAATAAATGCATTGTTTAATTGGAATGAATGGGGAGCATATGAACTGAGACAGGAATTAACTCCAGTGATGTTCTCAAGGTGGAAATAAACAGCCTCATTGGTGGAGCAGATGCACAGTTGGAAGCTCATCTTGGAGGCAAATACAACATCAAGGTTGCGAACAGTTTAGTTCAGTCTCAAACAGCTGCCAAAGAGGGGGATGGAGTCACTGGTTAGGGAACAGACACTGGCAAGGTCTGAAGATAATAGGTCTCACATGGCAGATGGATCAGAAAAGTAAAAGCCCACAGGATACAGAGTAATGTGGCAAACTGGATCGAAAGTTGGCTTAGTAACAGGAAACAAAGTAATGGTCGATGGATACCCTTGCAAATGGAAAGTTATTTCAAGTGGTGTTTCACAGGATTCAGTGTTGGGACCCTTGCTGTTTGTGTTATATATTAACCATTTGGATGTGAACTTAGGGAGCACAATCGGAAAGTTTTCAGGTGACACAAAGTTTGGTTGAGTTGTGGATAGTGTAGAAAATAATTATAATCTACAAAACGATATTGATGGGTTAGTGGAGTGGGCGATAAAATAGCAGATGGATTTTAACACAGAAGTGTGAGGTAATGCATTTAGGCAAGTCAAACAGTTATTGGGAATATATTAAGAAGGGTAGATGAAGTGAGAGATCTTGCCGTACAAGTACACAGGTCCCTAAAGCAACAGTTCAAGTAGACAAGATTATAAAGAAGGCACATGGAATTTGGCAGAAATATAGAATATAAAAGTAAGGATGTAATGTTGGAATTGTATAAAACACTGGTGAGACCACAACTGGAGTATTGTGCGCAGTCCTGGTCACCATATTATAGGAAGGACATAATTGTTCTGGAGAGAGGTGGTGATGGAGACAGAGGCCCTAAACGCATTTGCACTTTAAGTGCTGTAAGCGACAGGACTATGGGCAGGTGCAGGAACGTGGGATTAGAAAGGGTGAGTGTCCTCGGGCTGGCATGAACAAGATGGGTTGAATGGCCTCCTTCAGTGCGGTAACTTTTCTGTGGTTCTAATAGCTCTGGTTTTCCTAACGCCTTGTTGTAAGAAGTTTCTGCATATCCAGTCCTGGATGTTGGACAGGGAATCTGATAACAGTGGTACTTTGAAAGAGATAGCAGTGAGATAGAGGTAGACATTGCCAATGTATATGTGAAAACTGATGGTCTCTTCTTGGATTCTGGGCAGCACATAGAGAAATGGGACAGTCACAAGATCGCAAAACTTCAAGTTACATTGAATGTAATTTGCGCTTAAATTTTGCAATCTTTTGTGCTGGTTATGCCAACATCAGGGGAAACGCTCCAGAAAAACCAGTGCAATCAAGCAGCAACTAATGGGTACTGTGTTGTATTCAACTATTTCCCAGATGAGTGAGAAAATAAAGGCTTTTTCTCATGTTTATTGGCACAGAAATCCACTTAATTGGGTAAATGCTTAAAGTTGACAAATGTCCGACTGCCACAACAGAGCTTATTGTTAATTACCAGGTGTTAAATGTAAATCCAGACAGGACTTAAATCAACATGCAATTTATGTGGTTTACGTTTATAAAGATAAATACAAAATCTCACTACAACATTTATTTCAATGGTTGCGGTGGTTGGCATAAAAAGATTCCCCAAAGTTGCTAACCAAATACATTTGGTGAGGTCACCTTTCTCATTGAATTCCAGAGTTGTGAGATCAAGTAATAGCCATCACTAAAATAAATGCAAAATACTACGGATGCTGGAATCTGAAACAAAAAACAGAAAATGCTGGAAAATCTCCACTGATTCTCTTTGCTCTCAGTTCTGAGGAAGGGTCATCTAGACTCGAAACGTTGGCTCTATTCTCTCCCCACAGGTGCTGTCAGACCTACTGAGATTTTCCAGCATTTTCTGTTTTTGTAATGGCCATCAGTATTGCCCGACCTTCCTCTACAAACTATAATGTGCTTTGGTTTTCATTAACAATGTAAAATTACCAAGTTCATGCTATACAATTCCTAATTCGAAGCAAGGTGTTCAGCAAACATTAGGAAATGTATTAACAATATTTTATATCATTCGTAAAACAGGGGATGAGGAATATACTCTATCCTAAAATTAAATCTGTGCACAAACTATTAAATTTAAATCTACTCCATGTAGTGTATTGATTTCTTCAATGCTTACACACAATCATTAAATTAGTTATATATGAAGTAGCTAAAACCAATGCAAAGTTCTACATAAATTTGCCATATATTTAGTCAACTTTCCAAGCATAACCAGTATACAAATTAATGCTGTGCAGTGTTAATCTAGGTAGAACACAAAGTCAAAAAGAAATTGTATGTATGAAATATCATAGCTTGGAATAGTTGTTCTTTTCCAGGAAGTCACATTCATAATAACACTATTTCAAAGACAAAGACAGTATTTCAGTTGTGCTGAGCCATTCAAAAGCGGGATAAGTTATGAGGTTTCTCGTGCCTGTAAAAAAGCAACAATCATGGTCCAGATTGCATTTTCCACATTTGAGATGGCCTCAAAAGCATTTAGTGCAACCCAATTCTGTTTAATTTTTTTGTCATGACATAGATCATATTTACTTTTACAAGAATTGGATAAAACATTCACTGCAGGAATTAAATCAATTGAACTGTGCGCTACAGCAATATTGGAAATTAAAAGAAAGTGAAGCTTGTCACCCACAATACTTAACATGCATGCATAAAGGATTTTGAAAAAAACGTGGCCTTCTAAACTGCATAATTTCCACAATCACCCTCAACTCAACCAGTGTGTTGAACAATGAACTTCAAAAACAGAGCATTTCCAATAAGAATCTTATCTGGTTTAGATAAGATGAAACATTGTAATCTAAGGCAAAGGAATCAAATTTTGAGCCTTTGAGATTTGAAATTATATTATCCAGTGGCTATGAAAATGAACAATCTTGGAAAATTGTAATGTGGTGCCCAAAATTTGCAATAATCAAGAATAGGAAGGTTATTCATGATTTTTTAAAATTAGTTTCAAATATAAAGAACAATCCGATTTGTAAAAAGCATGCATTTTTTTAATTACTAAAATATTTAACCACCTCCTCTTCTCAGATTATTTTTATATCAAAATGATTATAACAGTATGCCCTTAACTCATCTGTTCAGCCTCCCTCCATTCAGTCTCCTGGTCTGGCACAATGACAAATGGGGCAGACAGTATATCATGACAGCCTCTGTACCACATGCTGCATAGAAAATGCAGGAAACAGGTAGTTTGATTTCATACAAAGAAAAAATGTTGGAGATGGCAGGCAGGTTGTTAGCTAATAGAATTACAACATTATAAATTCAAACATTAACAAATCCTGCCTAAGGCACCATTAACCATTCAACGTTCGAGGTGCATACTACAATCTATTATACTCTTTTTTCAAATGCCATAAATGAATAACACTTGCCTGTTGGCTACAATTGAATATATTACTATAAAAGGATGAAACATTTATTTTAACTCCAGCTTACAAACTCCTTTTATAGAATCAGCAGCCTTAATGTTAAAATGTTTGTAACAATCTCAGTACAGTTGAGATTTCCTCCAAGTGAAATGTTTGGCTTAAAATTTTATATGCTAATCAAATAAATAATTTCCTACAAGCATTGCACAGGCTTTAAGATAACTAATCTTCCAAAGTAATCATAATGCTAGAATTGTGTTGTGTGGGCAAAAAAAAGTACTGACTTTCTAAACACTCAAATTAGATCGTTGCATCTGGTCTGCTCCAGAAACATGGGTGGCTGGAAACAAGCATAGCACTTGACAGAAAGACCAGACAAGAAATAAGGCTCCATCAAGATAACATCACATACCCAGCACCTATTCACCAATGATGTGAATCTCCACATCAGATAACAAAGTTTTGGTATGGGATTGAACCAAGATATACCTTGTTTAAAAGTCCACTAGAAAGAAGAGACTCAGCAGGCGGCACTTACTAAGCTGTTACTGTACGTTTTCCAGCTATGGCTGGCAGTAGAAGTTGATAATCCTTAAGATATGAGGAGAATTTGGATTTCTGACAAGGCATTCCTTAGATAAATGCAGGATCAGAGAGATGTCTTGAAACTCCCATAGATATTACACTATCAGACTACTGAATGGAGTCGCCATTTAACAAGGTGTCTTTTCCGAAGAGACATTAACTTGCTGACTCACCAAGTAATGCTCTTAGTTCTGGACAATGAATTAAATCAAAACCAGATTCAAAACTTAACATACAATATTGGTACCTGAACATGGAAAGTTTCTTGTGAACACATTGTGTCCTAATCCCCAATAAACTACTAGCAATTTCTCCATCGGCATTTTAGAAAATCTGTAATATGAAGGAAGCATTGCAAATATTTGATTTCATGTAATAGAAAAATATTTTCCAATGCCGATCAACGATTAAAGTACGAACAACATAGTTGATCACCATTGCAACACAGCTGTAAATAACAATTCATTTGAAACTGTAGTTATTAGGCTCAAAAATGTTCTCTTAAGGACTCCAACATTGTTGTTGGCCAAAATTTGCAGAACATATCCAATTGTTTTACTTTTTTAGCTTCGCTATTTGCTCTATGTTCTAGAAACAACGGATCCATTAGAATACCTCAACCAATATCACCATTTATTTTTAACTTCTCCTCCCTCCCTCCCTTAATCCATACTGTAAATTAACTTGCAGCCATCTGGTAGCCACCCAAATAGGCATTCATGTCTGAACCTTGACGTATGCCTATATGCTATTCAACTATAAAGGCATTGCACCAAAGCCTGCTTATGTTCGATACTGACCTTACTTGTTAAAAAGAGCTACTGAATAGTGAACAGGAGCATGAACTCCTTTGTTCCTTCTTCTTCACTCTCTAACCCTAACAGACAGAGATCATTGTGATGAAAGGTCATCGACTCAAAACAATAATCCTACCTTTTTTCCTTGTCGACACAGATGCTACCTGATCCACTATTTCCAGATATTCTGCTTTTATTTTAGATTTTCAGCATTGCCATGTCTTAGTTTTTGTTCTTTCTGGCCTGCAATGTTCAGTGCATTCACCTACCAATATATGATTAAGTGTAATGCCACTTTTAAGTCAGCTACAAAGTGAAATTATTGTGTTTAGTTGTGCTCAAGCAGTGGGCATTAACTGAGTATTCAATTGTGCTACTTTTTATAGCACTAAAACTGTGGTGGTTGAAGTTGCGAGTTTATGGGCGGCATGGTGGCACAGTGGTTAGCACTGCTGCCTCACAGCGCCAGGGACCCAAGGTCAATTCCTGGCTTGGGTCACTGTCTGTGTGGAGTCTGCATGGTCTCTGCATGGGTTTCCTCTGGGTCCTCTGATTTCCTCCCATAGCCCAAAAAACATGCTAGTAGGTGCATTGGCCATGCTAAATTCTCCCTCAGTGTACCCAAGCAGGCGCCGTAGTGTGGCAACAAGGAGATTTTCTAAATCTGACTATGCCTCACATGCATTCAACAGGTCACCATTCTTATATATTTTGACCATAAACTTTAAGAGGTTATTCAAACCTTCCTCTATGTCCAAATGATGAGCCTCGAGCTCTAGAAAATACTTTGCACCTGGTGGGAAGCAAAGGTGCCAAGTCTAAACTTGCTTTTCCTTTGGTAAGGATGTAACCCGAGTCCATATATCCATTTCATTACTTCATTGGTCATAAGGTTCGGCTTCATAGAATAAATGGGAAAAATCAAACTGATGTTTAACACTTGGTTTCAGCCATTCTTCTCAGAAGTAGCTCCGATAATAATCTTCTGCCTGAAAAGGTATCATAGTTTCCAATCTTCACCTTTAGGCCAACCATCCTCTGCTATAAATGTTAGTAGGACCCACACTGGTTGTGGTTTAAATGAAGATGCAGCAATTTTTTTTCATAGTCAATACTACTCCAACCCCAGTGCCCCAACGATCCCCGTTTTTAAGTGTACAAATGCCCATCATTTTTTAACAATGTAATTGCCATTAAAGCTTAAAAATACAATAAGAGATTGACACAAATTGGCTGCCACATGTGCTACATTACAACAGTGGCTACACTTCAGAAGTACTTCATTGGCTGTAAAGCACTTAGAGAGAGGTCTGGTGGTCGTGAAAGACATTCTATAAATGCAAGTCCTTTTTCTCTGAAGTGGCAGCTTGAAAATATCACTTAAATAAAACATTTTACCCAATTGAATACAGGAAAATACAAAGCTTTCGAGATTTTTGCTTTTGGAACATCACACAAACCTACAAGACCTCTCCTATCCAGGGTTCAGATTTAAATTAAAACAGGAAGTGCCGTTAATACGCAGCAGGTCTAAATGCATCAATGGAAATAAAGCATCTCCACATATATCACCCGCTGAGTATTTCCAGCATTTTGTTTTTATTTCAGATTTCCAGGATCCGTAGTATTTGGCTTTTATTCCAGATTTTTTAATTCTTGTGTTCTATAATCAACATGGAGAATGTTAGTTACCTGCAAATTAATGGACCCATACATTTTGACAATGCGGCGTAACTCTAAATCTTAACAAGCTGAGACTTATGTAGTGTAATTTAACATTAGTTCAAGCAGTTAAGTCAGCTCAACTTTATCCTGCTCGCTTACAATATGCAGAACTAATAAATTGCTAACAGGTTTCAAAATGAATGGCAATTGGAAATTATTCATTAACAGGGTCTTTGCACCATTAAACAGCTGTCCTAACTTCCAGCAGCAAGTTTAGTTTGATTTTACAGTGCAACTTTCCTGCTACTCATGGGCTATTTTTTGTGAAGCTAACAATGCACTGGCACAAATCATCCAGTAATTTGCGGTGATTCACAGATCGCAGCATATTATTTACAGCGTGAAAATAATTAGAGCTGTCGGGCAAAGCAAACAATCCAATTCAATTCACAGGTCTCAACACAAGATGCCCTGTTCCAGCAAATTCTGGGCCAAAATGTTTCCTGTGTTACTCAGTATATGATAGTTGGATTAAGACATTCAACTGACTGTTGAACTCATTGATACCAATTGTACTGAGAAAACATTCAAATGATAAGGTGCAGTGAACTTGGCTACTTTATTCAATACCAATGACTCCCAGTATCTGATGTGGAAGTGGTTTTGACATCATACCAGAGTTCAAAATACATATGGGCAGCAAGCAAATTCAGTGTTGAAACGACAGAAATTAGCCCATGAAAAAGCAAAGATGGAGTGAAAAGTTCAAGAAAAGTTCCCCATACAATCTTACTGGAACTGAATAATTTCACGCACTAACATCCTGCTCTTGCTACTCCTCGAGAAACAAGGAACAGCCAGAGTAGGGAGGAGGGAAGCTGCAGTTGGATGAGCTGGAGCAGCAGCATGGGTAAGGGGGAGGCGGAGAATTGAATGTAAATAATCTTTTTCGCAAGTGTGAGAGAGCCAGCAAAAGAAAGAACGCCAGCATGACAGATAGTTAAATACAGTGAACAGGAGAGGGGAATGGGGAAGGACACCACCACTCAGGGCGAGGTTGGATTGCCAACTGTGATCAAATGTTTTCCTGGAGGTTCCATCACATGACTTGTCCCCATATTCTTGCCATTAGTCAGCCAACACATCCATCTTTGTGATGCACTGCCTTCCTATGTCAAAGCAAAAAGGTGCATTATCCAATTGGATAATGCTTGAAGGTCAGCCATACAGCCTCCCCTCCCACCCCTGCCCATTTTCAATATTTTTATATTTCATGAAGAGAAATGTTCAAAGAAAATGGCAAAAAAAAATAATTCTTCATTAATTAGAGACTCCAGACCAATTTTGGAGGATTGGCAACACTAGAGACAGAGTGCGGATAAGAGGCAATATTGCTCATTTTACCATTACAGTTTATTTTCTTTATTGATGCAGATGAATATCCAATCTTTCAACAATATTTTTTATTTTTCCCTTTTTAGAGTCTCTTCCTGGGTCTGGTTTTCAAGTTTATAAACTACTGTTGTAAAAACAATAACTAAACAACAAAGAGACACAAAGTTAGATCCTTTCCAGCGGCTTTCTTCCTCTTCTCTATTTGTCCAATTAATCATTGAGAGAGTCAATTTTGAAGTAGAGCAATCTGGCACAGAGGGAGAAAAATATTGTAGGTATTTTTTGTTCCTTTTAAATGTTTCTGCTGTCAAAGTTTCTGTCTGCATACAAGATTTTTTGGCTGTCATTGCAAAGGTTTGACATGCAGAAAAGGCTAGGAATCCAGTCGATTCAGAAGAGCCTGACCTTCGAGTTTGCTTTAATATCGGCCACTGGAGGAGGAAGACAGGTGAGCAGATGGGATAAATGAAGGGAACCTGTTTAATAGCTGTTCCATGCTTGGCTGCCTATCCAGCACCAAGTTCCCTATTTTTTTAATATCCTTTAATCAAGACTTTCCTTTCAAATAGCCCATGGCAACCAAAAAGTAACCTCCCAAGAATCAAAATATAGCCCTTGAGAGAATCCCAAAAAAGAACCCTAAAAAAAGACCTCTGCATCATATGTCCCCTATTGCTAAGAATTGACCAGCATCAAAGATTGCTGTTACACCTGACATCAAGACAAGAGTACTACCACAAATATAGGGCAGATTTCAACAGAATCTGATGGATTTGTTCCGCACAATAACATTATGAGCTGTAAACGCCCCATTATGTACCATCAAATGGTCTTTGCAGCAGTTTTTCATGCAAAATTTTGTGAAATTAGGCATATTTAAAATCCTATCACGTTGGGCAACAAATATTTTGTGCAGCTATTACAGGCTGAGCAATTGTGAAGTAACTTATGAATTTTACAGAGCTGCTCCATTTGGCAGACATTGGCAAAGACATGCTGATGCAACTATTGTGGCACTTAATTGTTCAACAGAAGCAATATATTGCACTACCAGACAAACAATTTGACTAGAATTCATCTGGGGCATCTGTGTGGGGAGAATGATAATCTAATTTTTATCTTGACCATTGAATCAGGGAACAATATATTATAGAATCAGAAAAATGGAATAGATGGCAGCCATTAAACCCATCATCCTGGTATCAGCTAACCAATTAGTTCCAAACTCACTGTCCTGCAAATCTTTCTTCAACAATATAGCCAATTGATTTTTAATTGGCCTTCCACCACCGTTTTGGTTAATGCATTCCCAGATCATCGTGACTTGGGGAGATGGTGGCAAAGTGGTGATATCACTGGAGCTCAGACATTTGGGTTCAAATCCTGCCACAACTGCTGGTGAAATTTGAATTCAATTAATCAGCATGAAATATAAAGCCAATCTCAGTACTGGTGATCACAAAACTATCTTTGATTACCATAAAAACCCATCTAGTTCACTAATGTCATCTAGGGAAGGAAATCTGCCATTCTTATTTGGTCTGGCTTAAATATGATTCCAGACCCACAGCACTGTGGTTGACTCTTAAATGCCCTCTGAAATGGCTGAGCAAGCCACTCAGTTCACGAACAATTAAGGATGATGTGGAGATGCCGGCGTTGGACTGGGGTGGGCACAGTAATAAATCTCACACCAGATTAAAGTCCAACAGGATTATTTGGAATCACAAGCTTTCAGCACGCTGCTCCTAATTAAGGATGGGCAACAAATATTGACCTCGTAAGTGACGCCTACATCACATGTAAAAATGAAGAACTTGTGGCATAATAAAAACTCATACCCCTCTACTTTTCTGCTAATTACCTTGCCCTCTGGTTTCCAAGCCCTTCTGCAAATGAAGATTCATAATTTTGAATGCCTCAATTAAATTACTCCTTAAAATATTCTTCTCCAAGGAGAACAATCTCAGATTCTCTAGTTTCTCCACTAAAGTCCCCCATCCTTAAAGGTTACAAAATCATATTGTAGATTACAAAATTATATTGTTAAATGTCATTCAGCATTTAATTGTTATTTGTTTAAGAAACTTTGAAAATTGGAATATGCTCATCAATTTTAAGTTTCGACTCAGAACTTTTTAAGATATTTTGTACCTGTAATAAAACATGCTGTCTGTGGTGTGCTATGCAGACTTTTTGTCCGATGGTATTATTTACAGGAAGTCAGAGGAAATAATGTTTTGTCCATTCATTCGATAGATTAGTACAAGTATTAAACTCTCTCCCATTACTACCTTTAACACGTATATTATTTGTGTTATTCCAAACGTCCATTATGTAATTTCTCCTGACTTACCTACATGGAAAGGGTAGGTCACAGGCCAAAATGAAAGTAGGGTGGGCAGCAGGGAAGAAAATATGTGAGCAGCAGGAATGCAACTAGGTGAAGTTGTGTTGTCAATGGCTTTTGGCCCCAAATTTGAACACAGAAGTTATTGTCGGCGTATCTTATTGGTCTTGTTTCTGTCTGCTTTATTTGCACTCTGTACAGATTTGTTTGATTGTACTGTTCAACCCAGTGTGCATGAATTTCTGCATTAAAAAATACTTTTGTCATACATTATGCCACTATTGAAAGGCAGTAGTCTAGTGAGACTGCAATGCAATGGCACTTCCAATATTAGGTGCCTGGAGGTTTCTTACCTTTTCACATGAACCGCATAATTTAAAATGAAAACAAAAAATGTAAATCCTTAAAAGTGTGACAACTATATAGTTACCTGTCAAAAGAACGGAATTGTACAGATGAATCTCCTGCTGAATCTCCAATAACTCCTAAAAAGGCTGGTCCTATGAGTGCCATATCTGCCTCGAGACTATCTGCAGGTGTATTCACTAGACTTCGTAGGATGTCCTTCACACTGACATTTTTGCCATGTGGTCCAGATGATATAGAAGATGCGGTCTTACTTTCAGATTCACTTCCAATTTCACCTTTATTTTCTTGTGACTGTGACTTCTTCACCTCTGAGGAAAGGGTTGACAACAGTTCACTCATTGCATCTGGGCCAGCACTGACAATCTCAGGTCTTGCCTCATTCCCAGCAGCCAAGTCAGAACTTAAAACCTGTTCTTCTCCAATACCAGAGTCCCTTCGAATTGGTACATTTGGTACTACATCACTTGGCACCGGAACAGGGATACCTGCTGAACCGTCTACACCTTAGCAGAAAAATATATTTCAAAAATTAAACTTGAACATGGCTATAATTTGTACTGAAATTAAATTTTATACTGATATATTTTCACATAACAGTTTTAAAATTTAAAAATGTGGTAGAACAATATATAGACATGAACTGTACTATTTTAAACAATACTCTCAAAAATTTAGAGAATTATTTTTCTGTCTGGGGACAGATGGACAATAGATCAACCAAATATGTTACCTCCATTTCTCTCCATAAATGCTGATGTGCTGAGCATTTCCAGTATTTTCTTTCTTTTTTAAAAAATATGCATGCATTCACTACCCCACCCCACCGGGCAAGCACTGGAAACCAAGGGCAACAGGTAATATTTGATACCAAGATGAGCTTCCGACCCCATATGCATGCCAACACTAACACCGATTATTTCCGCCTCTGTAACATTAGCCAATTTCATTCCTGTCTCAGGTCATCTGCTGCTGAACTTCTTACTCATGTCTTTCTTGCCCTAAACTCAACTACTCCAATGCAGTCCCAGCTGGTCTCCTATATTCTACCCTCCATAAACTGGGTCATCCAAAACTCTCCTTCCAGTGTCTCAACTCACACCTAATCTTGTTCCCTCATCATCGCGTGCTTGCTGACCTACATAATGTCTCAACTTTAAAATTCTCATCTCATTTTTACTTTTCTTCATGGCCTTGCCTCTCTCCATCTCTACAATTTCCTCCTGCCTTAACCTTCTGAGAGATTTTCACTCATTTAATGTTGCCTCTTCAGCATCCAAGCTTTTAAGTGGTCTAGCATTGGGGTTTGCACCTTTAGCTGCATGGTCGAGAAGCATTGGAATTCCATCAGTAAACCTATCTGTTTCTCTTTCCACCTTTAAGACACTCCTTAAAATCTACCTCTTTGATCAACCTGTCAACCAGCTGCTCTAATACAACCTTACATGGCTTGGAGTCAAATTTTGCTTTAAAATGCTGCTGTGAGGCACCTATTGGAACTCTATTATATTAAAAGTGTTAGCTAAATACAAGTTGTTTCCATACAATCATACAGCGCAGAAGAAGCCCTTCAGCCCATCAAGTCCACACCGACACATTAGAAACACCTGAACTCCCACCTAATCCCATCTGCCAGCACTTGGCCCATAGTCTTGAATGTTATGATGCGCCAAGTGCTCATCCAGATACTTTTTAAAGGATGTGAGACGACCTGACTCGACCACCCTCCCAGGCAGCGCATTTCAGACCGTCACCACCCTCTGGGTAAAAACGTTTTTCCTCACATCCCCCCTAAACCTCCTGCCCCTCACCTTGAACTTGCGTCTCCTTGTTACTAACTCTTCAACTAAAGGGAACAGCTGCTCCTTATTCAACCTGTCCATGTCCTTCATAATCCTGGACGCCCCGATCAGGTGGCCCCTCAAGTCTTCTCTGCTCCAACGAAAACAAGCCTATCCAACTTCTCTTCGTAACTTAAATGTTCCATCCCAGGCAGCATCCTGGTGAATCTTCTCTGCACTGCTTCCAGTGTAATCACATCCTTCCTATAATGTGGCACCCAGAACTGCACACAGTACTCTAGTTGTGGCTTCACCAAAGTTCTATACAACTCCAACATGACTTCCCTGCTTTTGCAATCTATGCCTCAATTGATAAAGGCAAGTGTCCCACATGCCTTTTTCACCACCTTACTAACATGCCCTTCCGCTTTCAGAAATCTGTGGACAAACACGCCATGGTCTCTTTGTACTTCCAAGTGTCCTACCATTCATTGAATACTTTCTTGTCAAATTACTCCTTCTAAAGTGTTTCACCTTATTTTTCAGGGTTAAATTCCATCTGCCACTTATCTGCCCATTTGATCATTCCGTTTATATCTTCTTGTAGCCCAAGATACTCCGCCTCACTGTTAACCACCCGTCCAATTTTTGCGCCATCCGCAAACTTCCTAATCCTACCCCCCCCACATAGTTATCAATGTCATTTATATAAATGATGAATAGGGGGGCCAACACAGATCCCTACGGTACACCACTAGACAGTGGCTTCCAGTCACTAAAGCAGCCTTCTGTCATCAGCCTCTGTCTCCTACAAGTGAGCCAATTTTGAATCCACTTTATCAAATTACCCTGTATGCCATGTGTATTTACCTTCTTTACAAGTCTTCCATGTGGGACTTTGTCAAAGGCTTTGCTAAAATCCATATAAACTACATCGACTGCACTACCCTCGTCTACACACCTGGTCATCTCCTCAAAAAATTCAATCAAATTTGTTCAGCATGATCGCCCTATGACGAAGCCATGCTGACTATCCCTGATTAAGCTTTGCCCCTCCAAGTGAAGATAGATGCTCTCCTTCAGAAGTTTCTCCAATAGTTTCCCTACCACTGACGTGAGACTCACTCATCTGTAGTTTCCTGGTTTATCTCTACAACCCTATCAAAGAAAATTATCAACAGGTCTGTAATAGCAATTGGTATGGTATCCATATAATTATTTCTGGAGATAATGTAGTTAATCAAAAGTTAACTGGGAAAAATCATGCAATACTCATTTAGCAGATACTATGTATACAAGTATAAAACAAGCTATGTTCATAAATCTAACCTGTGGTTGAGGTAGTCCCATCTGTATTGTCAGTGCTTCTGACAGACTGGCTGCGGGACAGCTTTCTGTCCTTCTGAGGTTCCAGGATTTCTCTATATTTTGAGACCATCAATACAGAGATGAAATACACCACAGCCAAGGCTAGAAACTGGGCCTGTTTGCTGTCCTCCTGTAGAATTTAAACAATTTAAATACAGTTCTGCTGTCGATGGATCGCATTATGTATATAAAAATGAAGAAAAACTACAGAGTAAGTTTCACAGTAAATAGGCAACCAAAATAAAAGTATAAAGATCACACTCTTATATAATTTCTTTGAGCTATTGGATAACTATAATGTGACCAGTCAAGCTGAAGTTTGGAGCATTTTCACAGCAACTTTGAAAAAAACGTATTCGTAATCTACAGGCCTGCACGGATACTGGTCTGATTGAACATGTTCTCAAAGAATTGATAAGAGTTAACAATATGATAGCAGGCAAGGCCATTTTTTTTGGAATGTGTAACCTGCATAGCTGAGGTGATAATGCAATACCTTAAGATGTCAAATGATGTAGCTGGCTTTACAGTAGCTAATTGTTTGCTTTATACTTTAGAATAATGTATGTCAATTGGTACAGATTTATATTGCACTTATCACATGGTTTCCAGGAGGTTAGTTATTTCAACATCCTTTTTTATCCTAACCAGTTAAGACGTTTACTGTGCAAAATATTTTCATTAAGTTAAATAAACTCAGCTGTGTTTTTGGGGGGGGGGGCGGAGAGAATTGGAACTCAAGATGCCATATACATAGGAGATATGCATGTGCTCCTCTGCATGATGTAACATCTGAGGATATGTGCCATAGCAATAGTGATTAATTCCAAGCTTTAAAAGATTTTGTTCACTTTCTGTTTGATTTGGTTGCGATTGGAGTTTATTACATTAGATATCCCTTTAAAGTATTCCCAGTTTGTGTGGTCAATATATTTTTTTGTTCATGGGATGTGGGCATTGTTGGCTGAGCCAACATTTATTACCTGAGGACATTTAAAAGTTAACCGCATTGCTGTGGATCTGGCATCACATATAGGCCAGACCAGGCAAGGGCAACAGATTTCCTTCCCTAAAGTACGTTAGTGAATCCAGATGGATTTTTATGACAATTGACAATGGTTTCATGGTCACCATTAGACTTCAATTCCAGTTTTTATTAAATTCAGAATTATCATCATTTGTCACAGTGGGATTTAAGAAAATAAAAACAGATCTAGTTATTTTTCCACAGTGTTTTTATTCTAGGAATTAGTACGTTGGTATTGATTGGCACAGTTCCAGTGCAACTGCAATATTAAGGACAGCACGGTGGCACAGTGATTAGCACTGCTGCCTCACCTGGCTTGGGTCACTGTCTGTGTGGAGGTTGCACGTTCTCCTCTTGTCTGTGTGGATTTCCTCCGGGTGCTCCGGTTTCCTCCAACGTTCCAAAGATCATAGAATCCCTACAGTACAGAAGGAGGCCATTCGGCCCATTGAGTCTGTACCGACCACGATTCCACCAGGCCCTATTCCCGCAACCCCACACATTTACCCTGCTAATCCCCCTGACACTAGAGTCAATTTAGCATGGCCAATCAACCTAACCCACACATCTTTGGACTGTGGGAGGAAACCAGAGCACCCGGAGGAAACACACGCAGGCATGGGGAGAAAGTGCAAACTCCATACAGACAGTGACCTGAGGCTGGAATTGAACCTGGGACCTGGCATTGTGAGGCAGCAGTGCTACCCACTGTGCCACCCCATAAATCAAATCAAATCTCTGCACAGATAGTGATCCAAGCCGGGAACCAAACCAGCATCCCTGGCACTGTGAGGCAGCAGTGCCAACCGCTGTGCCACCCCTCTCCACAAACAAAGGCGCCCAACGTGGGCGTGTGTGGGTTAGGTTGATTGGCCATGCTAAATTGCCCTTTAGTGTCAGGGGGAAATATGTGGGGCTACTGGGATAGGGCTTGGGTGGGATTGTGGTCAATGCAGACCCGGTGGGCTGAATGGCCTCTTTCTGCACTGTAGGGATTCTATGATTCTATCACTTAATGTACTTGAATCCACTGCTATATTTTATATATCACATGTGCCACTTGAATCACAATTTGTAAATCTATCAAAGGTTGATAGTTATCTACAAATTACTCCAATTTATGCAATTTCAGTTCATAAAGTAACCAGTTTCATTTTTGCTCACTCAACAAAGTCTGCATAGGAATTTATTCATAATTTAAATAGAAGCACGAAAATCAACAAATCCTAATATTTTAGCATGGCTTTGAAAAATAATCAGATCCAATTATTTATTAATGCAGTTATAGTCACTGATTTATTATTTTTCCTTTCTTTCACAGCCATCATTTTCCACATAGAAGGCCTGCAGTTCCTTTGGAAACAGTAAATTATCTACCCTGTAAGAAGTGTGGAACTATGACCATTGACCTCAACTTCCCCTGATCCAAATGGAATTTCTGGAACCAGGGCATTTGTGTAGAGCAACAGTGTTATTTCTAATAAAAGCAAGTATTGTGTATGCGGGAAATCTGAAATAAAAACAAAGTGCTGGAAACACTCAGCAGGCCTAACAGCATCTGCAGAGAGAGAAACACAATTAAGGTTTCTAGTCAAATAACACTCTTCTTCAAACAGTATTATGTGACGGAGCCTAAAAGGGTCTAAATAAATATTGTACCTTTTTTCCAAATAGCTGGATTCCCCATTGAAGTCAATTGTTATGGAACCATAGAAAATTACAGCTCAGAAACAGGCCATTTGGCCTTTCTTGTCTGTGCCGAACCATTTTTTGCCTAGTCCCACTGACCTGCACTTGGACCATATCCCTTCACACCCCTCTCATCCATGAACCCGTCCAAGTTTTTCTTAAATGTTAAAAGTGACCCCTTTACCACTTTATCCGGCAGCTCATTCCACACTCCCACCACTCTCTGCGTGAAGAAGCCCCCCCTAATATTCCCTTTAAACTTTTCTCCTTTCACCCTTAACCCATGCCCTCTGGTTTTTTTCTCCCCTAGCCTCAGTGGAAAAAGCCTGCTTGCATTCACTCTATCTACACCCATCAAAATCTTATACACCTCTATCAAATCTCCCCTCATTCTTCTACGATCCAGGGAATAAAGTCCCAACCTATTCACTCTCTCTCTGTAACTCAGCTTCTCAAGTCCCAGCAACATCCTTGTGAACCTTCTCTGCACACTTTCAACCTTATTTACATCCTTCCTGTAACTAGGTGACTAAAACTGTACACAATACTCTAAATTCGGCCTCACCAATGCCTTATATAACCTTACCATAACACTCCAACTTTTATACTCAATACTCCGATTTATAAAGGCCAATGTACCAAAGGCACTCTTTACGACCCTATCCACCTGTGACGTCACTTTTAGGGAATTCTGTACCTGTATTCCCAGATCCCTCTGTTCAACTGCACTCTTCAGAGTCCTACCATTTACCCTGTACGTTCTTCTTTGGTTTGTCCTTCCAAAGTGCAATATCTCACACTTGTCTGCGTTAAATTCCATTTGCCATTTTTCTAGTTGGTCCAAATCCCTCTGCAAGCTTTGAAAACCTTCCTCACTGTCCACTACACCTCCAATCTTTGTATCATCAGCAAACTTGCTGATCCAATTTACCACATTATCATCCAGATCATTGATATAGATGACAAACAACAATGGACCCAACACCGATCCCTGCAGCACACCACCAGTCACAGGCCTCCACTCAGAGAAGCAATCCTCCACAACCACTCTCTGGCTTCTTTCATTGAGCCAGTGTCTAATCCAATTTACAACCTCCCCATGTATACCCAGCGACTGAACCTTCCTAACTAACCTCCCATGAGGGACCTTGTCAAAGGCCTTGCTGAAATCCAGGTAGACAACATCCACCGCCTTCCCTTCATCCACTTTCCTGGAAACCTCCTCAAAAAACTCTAATAGATTGGTCAAACATGACCTACCACGCACAAAGCCATGTTGACTCTCCCTAATAAGTCTCAGTCTATCCAAATATTTGTAGATCCTATCCCTTATCACACCTTCCAATATCTTGCCCACCACCGACGTCAAACTTACTGGCCTATAATTTCCAGGATTTCTTTTGGAACCTTTTTTAAACAACAGAACAACATGAGCCACCCTCCAATCATCCGGCACCTCCCCCGTGAATACTGACATTTTAAATATGTCTGCCAGGGCCCCTGCAAGTTCAACACTAGCTTCCCTCAAGGTCCGTGGGAATACCCTGTCCGGTCCTGGGGATTTATTCACTCTGATTTGCCTCAAGACAGCAAGCACCTCCTCCCCTTTAATCTGTAACGGTTCCATGACCTCCCTACCTGTTTGCCCTATTTCCGTAGACTCCATGCCCGTTTCCTTAGTAAATGGCTACAATGGATAAACTCTTCACACCCTTAGTAATGCTAGATATCAGCAATACACATGTTTCTAATGCTCGTCATTGCTAATAAGAAACTTACAAAGCTTCAATTTCTGTATAAAAAGCATTTCTGTATTTGCATGCATCCCTCAATTTGCAATTGGACAAGCCATGCAGTTACCCATAAATCACTGATAAATTTCAGTATTCAAACACCAGAAAATGCTAAGGAAAATCAATGTTTAAATAATTCACTGCTATAAAATTTACAAATACTGTGACTAACCAATTGCCCCAATTCCAATTTCTTTTCCAGCAACAAATTGTGCCCATAACTTCTTCCAGGTAGCCAAAAAGTAGGGAATCGCAGGACAAAAACAAAATTGACATAACGCTTTTCAGCAAAGTTGATGAGTGCACAAGCTACTGATTATCCATTATGATCATTTAAATTCACAGTAACGAAATTAAAGCTATTAAATCTCGGTTCTGTAAAATTCCTTCATTGTAACCTGCAATTGGCACAAAAAATACAGATGCAGTAATTTCCTACCTTCAGTGATTTAAATCTAATCTGAAACTGCCTATCACCATAATTTAAACCCAACGCTTTCTGAACAATGTTTATAAATTTGTTCTCAGACATCGAGGAAAAAGCCTCATTTACTGAATGTTTCTTGGCACTATGAGGCCACTTCACAAGACTCAATTATCTAATTTGGAATTGAAGGCACGTACAGGTTTGACCGGGTAGGGATGGCAGGTTCACTTCCCCAAAAGGCATTACAAAAACAGCTGAATTTTTCATACAATCTTTTGAAATAAGCCAGTCCCAGAGGTTAATTGCAATTGCTTGTGGAAATTACTTGGCAAGATAAAAACAGCAAAGAAATCACATTGTGAAACTTACAACATCTCTGAATACAACTGCTCGAAGTCGATTGATATCCATATCTTGCAGCAATCGGTCAAGATCTTTTATTGGTGAAATGCCACCTGTTGCAGCATCACTGGAACTCTAAAATAAACAAATAGAAAGCTGTCACAAATCATACCCTGCAAGTAAAAGCACATTATAAATTAAGACAATTTATTCTGAAATGTAAAAGTTTGTGTGACACATCTATCACTAAACAGTCTTTTCACTGTAAATTTCCCCTTTTATTAAATTTATCCTCCTTTGGAGTTACAAACGGTGGCAGATTGTTAGAATATTACCTTTTTACTCTTGGATTTGATTTGAATCCAATTAAATAAATAACCAGATGGCAATGGGTGCATTCAGTGTGTGGACAGACCAGTCTAGCTGACTTTTTTTTACTATTCAACAACAAGTTCCACTCTTTACTCACCACCCTGCATTCAAAGTGTGAATCTCCGTGAGCAGAAACCAGCTGCTATAGATTATCAGATCCCGTTCTTAGCTAGACAAATTCTAAAAGAACAGGAAACTCTCTACACCTATATATTTTGCTCATCAACTAGGAGGCTCTGAAACCCTACTGTTCAATGAATCTAGGAAAGAGCTGAATACCCCGACCTCAAATGAAGTTATGTTTATCTTTTTCTTTAACTTCCAAAATCTATGCAATTAAGCCATATCTATTGATGCCATACCATCATATTTCAAAATTGTCTTGTGAAATTAATTTAAGAAATGCATTAAAATGCATATTAAATAACTATTAATTGGTTGGGTTGAATTCATTGAACAACAACACTTTAAGTGCCTTAAACATCAGTCCTAAAATGGTAGAACATTGACTTAGCTGCATCATCCAAATTACAAAGCCATCAGCAAGGCACCAGACTTTCTTGAAGTAGACCACCAGAGCCAATCAACTTAGGCAAGTGTGAATAACCCATCTCCTGAACCATTCACAAACATCCAGACATAGCCTGTGCATTCAACTGGGTGTGGACCAAGACATTAGGCCATATCACTTTGGACAATGGAACTCTATAGATCATAATCTCCATTTTTCAACGGTGGACCTGGAATCAGCCTGCTATGACCATGTTTGGGTAACTGACCAGTTTGAGAGAGATCATCATGTGATGAGCAGGCTAACCCTCTGCGTTTTAAGAAACTGTTTCTTTCCAGGCCAGATTGAGACCAGAGAAATGGTCAGCAGACACCGTCTCTTCAACATCCTGCAAGCTTCTGCTTTAACTGTTTTTTGAGCAGCTTCATGCCATTGGCAGCATTTTAAAAATCAATCCATCAGTCACTGGGCCCAGAAGAGAGAGAAACCATCCATCAAACCTTTAAATTGTCTCAGTGCAGAATCTAGAAAGAACATCGAGCCCAGTCTGAAGCTACCCAAGTCATCAATCTACAGGATCCATATACAACTGACTTGTTTTAGTCTCTCCCATTTTGTAACTTCCATGTTTGTTTGCATATGTAGCAAATGCCTTAGAAACGCCTGCTGCGGTAAACTGAGATGCGGAAAGAGAGGGAAGTCATTCCACCACTTATCACCTGACTATCACACAATAGTTATCTACAAAGATGAAAGAGATTTCCACTTATCGAGGTCAGTGCTGTGCATACAAATCACATACTTACCTTGGCTATTGACTTTGCACTTCCAATGAGACTTTGCATTGTTTTTTGAGCTTTTGCGCCAACACCACCAGTCTTTGCTTGGTATACTTGCTGACATTCTAAGCAATTTCTGACTGCCACAGCGCACACTGCCATTGGAAGGAAAGACAATAAAAAGTCAGATTACAGATAACAAAAATGGCAGAAGATATTCTTTAGGTATGAATCTCAGCATAATTTTTTGTGCAAGTATTTAACAAATCAAAATAAAACAGGTGGCAATTGTGTTAATATATTGTACTGATTATTTAAGTCCAATGGTACTCCCAGTAAAAGCTATGAATAATTGGAATGGTCTTCCTTTCACCTGGAGCATCTCTCTTTCCTGCTTACCATAAATTCATATTTACACTATTAGCCAATTTTGACAGCCATTCAGTTTCTACACTAGTCTTTCATGTCACTCTTAGATACTGCCTATCTTTTGCTTCCAGGAAGTCAGTCAAACTTGTAAACAAGAAGGCATTCCCAATCTTCCGCACAGTCCAAAGTCCATTTAACCCTCATACTAATCTCCATATTATAGTCACATCATAGATATGCTGGTAGGAAATGCTACATTTGGTAGCATGAGAAGCATCAAGTGCTGAAATAGCAATCTAGAAAATTACATGGGCATAGAAGTGAGGTATTTCAACCTGATATGAAAAGCAAGTAAAGGAATATGAGCTATTCATTCTTCCCCAAATAATGAACATTCAGAGTTTCAATCATGTATTTTTGGTACAACCAGAGCATCTACATCGTTATTCCTGAAACAGGAAATCTGCAAATGAAGTGTCTTTTTGAAAAAAAAATACAGATGGTGTTATCATCATCAAAGAGACTGATAATTTTTAAAGAGAAATTCAAATTTCCAGTTAATAGCTGAGAGAAGAGCACATCAAGACTACAACAAATGTCTAAAAAGCACTCTGAGCTAAACCCTAATCTCTTTTTTTGTAGGCAATTTATACTTTAGACTATGGAAAAGAGATGACCCATTTAACTTTAAGCATAATTTTAAAATTTCCATTAAGGGAGAGTGACTTATAATCAGAAGTGGGCACTTCATCCTTCAGGGACCAGACTAAAATTCTCAGCTACCAAGGGCTTTCTTCACTTTCACTTTCCCAGCTGAGAATTTTCTAATCCCAGACAACCTTTTCATTACAACGGTTATGGTACAGATCGCTTCCTCTAGCGCCAAGCTAGACAAATCTTCCAGTCTCCTTTAAATTCTCACAAACTCAAGTCTTCAATCGGAGTGTGAGTTCCAACCTACATTCTGCATGGTGATTAGTACAGTCAGAATTTCCCTGCTTAAAGTGCAAGCCTGGTAGCTTCTATTTCTTGCTGTCTCTATTTCGCAGATAACTGAAAACCATACAACACAAAAACTGCAAAATGCTATCTTTATGTAATATTCAGTTATGGAGAAGTTAACTTCATGTCAAAAATGGCTCCCTCTTCCCCATGACAACAGGAATCACATTAGCTTCGTATTTAAGGAGAAATGCCATGTAATTATCTTTGATACCAACTCCCTTTACCTTAAATAAAGGATAGCTTTAAGGACCACTGTTTACAGTTTGATACCTAAAACATCTTTTTTTGTGATTTTAGGAGATCTACCATATTCACAGTATATGGTCTCCGAGAAGAAATAACTTGCACCTTCCTCTCAGTAAAACAATCTGAATTTTCTTTTAATCTCAACAATCAAATCATCTATTAGGCAGATACCAGAACAGGTCACATGACATCCTTCATTTACCTCAAATTTAAAGATAAATCTCATAATTGCAACAATAGACAGTGGTGTCAAAACTTGAGGTCTCCTCTCAATTCATGGACGGCATGGTGGCATAGTGGTTAGCACTGCTGCCTGTGTGCACCTGGGACCCTTGGGTGACTGTCTGTGTGGAGTTTGCACGTTCTCCCCATGTCTGCATGGGTTTCCTCCAGGTGTTCCGGTTCCCCCACAGTCCAAAGATGTGCAGATTAGGTGGATTAGCCATGGTAAAGTGCATGAGGTTACAGGGATAAGGCAGAGTGAGATGCTGAATTGATACAGACTCGATGGGCTAAATGATCCCACCCTGCACTATGGGGATTCTATTAATTCCTTAAGTTCAATCATGTCAGTGGTTCCTGTTAGTGGTCTGTGCACCTAGGAGGACTATGACAGTCTCTATAAGAACTCATGTTATCACATAACCCAGTTATGCAAAAAAAAACACCCTTGTCACATTTGTATTTTTCATTAGATGTACTATGAAATCTCTCCAAAGGCACAGCAAGTTAACAGGGAGGTTCAGTTTGGTTCAAACCTTTATTCCAAACAAGTTGACACAGACAAAAATAGGTACGGTGAGAGTGATTTAGTTCATTGCCTTTATGTAATGATAAATATCAAAGATTTCTAATAATACTGTGTTACATCAAGGAATGACTCAGTTCAAGTTCCTGCCCAATGTTCCATATGAAAAGTTTGAGATTTTCTGGGATTACAGTTTGGAGGAATAGAGGCTTCAAAGACAGATGTTTAGATCTAAAGGGCCTCAGCAATGAGATGGATGGCATAACAATGTTTTGAAATGCATTTAAGGAGAACTACCAAGTTAATATTTTTTTTATTTGTGGGACATGGGCGTCGCTGGCTGGCCAGCAATTATTGCCCATCTTTAGTTGCCCTTGGAGGGCAGCTGAGAGTCAACCAAATTGCTGTGGCTTTGGAATCACATGCAGGCCAGACCACGTAAGGACAGCAGATTTCCTTCCCTAAAGGACATTAGTGAACCAGATGGGTTTTTCCAACAATCGGTGAAGGTTTCATGGTCATCAGTAGGTTCTTAATTTCAGATATTTTCTATTGAATTCAAATTCCACCATCTGTCGTGGCGGGATTCAAACCCGAGACCCCAGTGCATTAGCTGAGTTTCTGGATGAATAGTCTAGCGATAATACTATTAGGCCATCGCCTCCCCCTACAGTATAGTATTTGGATTGCTGCTGTAAGAAAATAATTCACATTAATTCAACTTGCCACTTAAAAATACACAAGCACTGTTCTGAAAGGTCATGGCGCATCATCACAGGTAGTACATTACTGCTTTATACTACATGTAAAATGGTTTGCCAGAGTGCAATGGGTGAGGTTCACTGTTCTTGGCTGCTCTCAGTCTTCATTTCCAATTTTATCCTCTTATGCTGTCACATGAAAATTATTCAAAAAATAGTAACCGATAGAATGGCAGAATTACAAAACATGTACATACCCAACCCCTAACACTAGATTTTCCTAGCCGAAAGCTTCTAACCTGAATCATCCAAACTACATTCGTCTGCGTATTTTTCCTGATTGTGCATACACTAGGCACTGGTGCCCTGTATACAGGAAGTAAATTTTTAAAAACAAATACTTGAAGCTACAGCAGCGTGGAGCACAATGCATTTCAATGCATGCAATATCTGAAAACAGGTACTGTATTAAACTGATCTTTTTAGCACTAGAATTATGCACTATTCTTGGGAGATTTAAACCTGACAATTACTTAGATTTAGAATACATGAATTCAATAACCTACCAGTTAGACCTTTGCAGCTAATAAGCAAAGGAACAAGCACCGTTTATAATGTGACAGGAAAGGCCTCAATGATTTTACACATCATATACATGAATGATGTCAACTGTAAAATATTAAGACTAACCAATATAAGTTGAATCAGTCCAGAACAGCAGTTCCATTAGAACAGTCATATAGGCATTCAAATTCAGACACATTTGAAGCCATCATCTAAAGTACTGACACAAATAAGATTCCTTGCAAGCTCTGTAGAAACTACCTTATAAATTTTTAATTGTATTAAATAAACTTGAGCACTGAGGAACACAGCAAAATATTTTCCTATCCATTCTTTTAATGGATTAAAAGGAAATGGAACACTGACACAGTTCCATTCAATCATATTTCACAAATTTGGCAAAATAAAGAACGTTGTTTTCAAGTTGTGCATTCACATAAAATTGGTAGTGATCCATTAATATAGTAATAGGAATTAAAATGACAAATAAGACATATTTAAATTTGATTAAGAAATGAAATTTACACACTAGTTTGTACATTAGATAATCCACTACACATTTTTTTTTTAAATTACATAGAAATTTTACCAATAAAAATATCAGACTGCTCCAGAAAACACACTAACAAATTGGAACAGGTTTAGCACAAAGTGTAGCTCAAAGCCAGCCAATCTAAAAATCAGCAAACGAGGTGATTGCAATTAGCAGTCATTTTCACATTGTTGTTTAAGAAGTGACTACAACTTATATCTATATAGAGATTTTAATGTAGGTAAAACATCCCAAGGCACTTCACAGGAGTATTATAAAACAAAATATTGCGCCTAGTCACGAAAGGAGATAAGGTCAGATGACAAAGTTTGGTCAAAGGCTCAAGTTTTAAAGAGCATCTTAAAAGTAGTAACTGAAGTAGAGACTTGGAGAGATGCAGGGAGGGAATTGCAAAGCTTAGGGCCTACGCAACTGACGGTATGGCGACCAATTAAAATCTGGGATGATCAAGAGGCCAGAATTAGACGAGCGCAGATATCTAATGGCTGTAGGGCTGGAAAAGATTACGGAGATAGAAAGTGGCAACACCTTAAAGATTTGAAGACAAGGATGAGAATTTTAACACCAGGATGTTACTTGATAGAGAACCAACATAGGGCAGCAAGCACAGGGGTGATTAGTGATTTGAACCAGGTCCAAGTTATGACATGGGTAGCAGAGCTTTGGGTGACCTCAAGTTTGTGGAGAGTAAAATGAGAGACACCACCAAAGAGTGCATTGGAAAATTCAAGTCCAGAGTTAACAAAGGCATAAATGAAGATTTCAGCAACAGATATGCTGAAGCAAGGGTGAAATAAGGCAATATCATGGAAGTGAAAATAGACAGCAAACAGCAAATCTCGGGTTCAAATGTGATACCAAAGTTGAGAACTGAATGGCTTAACCTCAGACAGGGAGAGGGATGAAGTCAGTAGCTAGGGAACAGAGTTTGGAGTAGGGACTAAAAACAATGGTTTAAGTATTTCCAATATTTAATCGATGGAAATTTCTGCTTTTCCAATGCAATATTTCAGATAATCAATTTGATAACCTGATAATAACAGTGGTGGAGTTGAGAGAGGCAGCGGTGAGGAAAAGCTGAGTGATGTCAGCGTACATGTGAAAACTAACGCACTGCTTTTGGATCATATTGTTGAGGGTCAGCATGTAATGAGAAAAAGGAGGTGAAGGATAGTTCCTTATGGGGCATGAGAAGTAATTGTACGGGAACAAGAGATGCAACTGCAAGGGATATGCTGGCTACGATTAGACAGGTAAGAATGAAACCAGGCAAGAGCAGTCCCACCCAGCTGAACGGCAGTGGGTGGTGGGAGGAAGCCAACATGTTCAACTGTGTTAAAGGTTGCAGGCAGGTCATGGTGGGAGAACCAAAACCTGCATATAATTCGTATACAGAAACTATACTGTTCTTTCATTACCTTCACATATAAATTTAGCTCAGTCTCAGAGCCAGAAGGTTGTGGATTCAATTCCTATCACAGAGAAAAACATATACATTGATAAAGGTGTCAGAGGTGCCATTTTCCAAATGGGATGTCAAACCAGAGCCCCATCTGCCTATCTAAATGGATGCAAAAGGTCTCTTGATTCATGAATGCTCTTTAAGGAAGCGGATCTGAAATCGTTCACAGGGCTCCAGTTCCACATTATATGGTTAACTCACGTGACCCACAATCATTAATCATAAATGCTACTGACACCTTCTCAAGGCAACTCGTGTTGGGTGAATCCACTAAATAGAGTGACAACAGACATTTGGTGACAGTGGGAATGAAATTTAGAGGGGCTAGGAAAGACCAAGTAATTTAAACCAACTAGGAATAAGAAATACAGAATAATTAATGAGATCTACAGGGATAAAATTAAAATTAACCAAGTAGCACACATCCATTTAAAAGGCATTTCAATTGCATTAAAAGTCTTTATACATAAATAGGAACATATGAATATAAACAATTAAATTGGTTGTATCTTGTTTGGTGTGCATATAATTATAAATAAAATATATATGACACTGATTTATCTTGACACAATTTGCAGGATTTTGTTGTATACTACCAGAATTCACTGACATTATCCCACTGAATCTGATAGCAGCTTCAGGATTTATAACAAGCACGAATGAATGCAGAAATACTGAAGTTATCTTCTGGGGGCATGATCTGATGAAAAAGATTCAAAGTCCAGAACAAGCATGAAAATGGGAGAGTTTCTGATCTTTTTTTGGGTGAGTCCAAATCTCCAATCTTATGCACTTGGAGCAGAAAAAAACCCCGAAATGAGTTTCACGCCTGTAGCAGAGGGGTAGGGGCTTAAATTGCCAGAAAGCTGGCTGAGAGCAGCAGAGTGCACCATTGCGCATGTCTCTGCTCTGAGCAGCAGAGAGACCAGTCACACAGTCTCTGCTGTATATAGCTGACCCACATGGCCTAAACATAGCACCCCTCCCAGTGTTGCTGCCCATCACGAGCCCCCCCCCCCCCCCGACTCCTCCAGACAGATTGACCCCAAGAGCAACCTTCCCCCCCCCACCCCCCTATCGCAAATGGATAGTGGCAACGGGCTCCCTTCCCTACGCCCACCGATCGCAATTGCAAAGTGCACAGCGGTTGCCCATCCCCCCATCACCATCAATTGGCCTGCCCCCAGTTTGCCACCCAGTAGGCCCCACTCCCTCTGCACTGTCTGATGCCAGTGGGCAGTGGCAGGCTGGCACTTTCCAAGATGCAAACCCCCCCTTGCCTCCAACCTCCCAGGGGAGGGGGCCTCAATGGCCTTCTGTTCTACCAGCAAGGCCATCACATCTGGTCCCCACTGGTGGGAACCGCCAGAAAGAACCTCTCTCAGTGAGGCCACAGAGGCGAGTGAGCCCAGACCATTGAGTCATAGGTTTGCTAATCACATGTAAAATATACTTAAATGTAATTTAAATAATTTAGCCAGCCTTGCACCAAAAATGGGCGCAAGGCTGATTTTGGCAGATATCTGGTGCCGGTAGGATCGCAAGAGGCGAGAAATCACGTGCAAACCTGATTTCTCGGCTCTCATGACCTTACCAGCTCACCTTGCCCATCGGTTGGCAGGGTGCGATGGTAAGATCGCCCCCTCTGTTATTCACTGCTCCACATAGGCTAAATTGTGCAATGCCACTTGTCTGGACTCCTACCCACTCCACTACAGCCAGTACTTAGAACTAGAATGGTATCTAAATCATTTAGAAAATTAATCAGGCAAATGTATTTGGTTTGTTATGATTAGTGAAAGGAACAAGTTGTTCTGATGTTCAAATTTAAAACCAACCGTTCTTAAATCTAGAGTTGAAAACCATCCAACATATCATCAGATTTCTCAGACTACATTAGCAAAGGTACATTGAATTTTACACCGAATTAAGTGACATGAAGGTAAGTAACATTGTTATAAGCTCATGTTTTCATCAGCTAAATGCCATTAAAAACAATACTCAAATTTCATATTGGATAGCAGTCTACCTAGCAATAGACCTCAAACTTAGAATTATACAGTAAACACAGAAATAGATCATCCAGCCCAGTTAGTATTTCTGTTCTACTCCAATCTCCTCCCATCCTTCCTCATATAACTCTAACCGCAGAACCCACTGATCCCTCTTCTCTCACATGCTGGCCTAGTCCACATTTAAATGCATTTATTCTAGTCGCCTGGTGTAGTGAGTACTTCAATCTCACTCTTCTGGTGAACAGGTTTCTTCCAAATTCACTCTTTGATTACTTGGGGTTGGGGACTATATCTTACATTGATTGCCTCTCGTTTTGTTCTTCTTGACAAGTGGAAACTCCATCAAAACCTTCCATCATTTTAAAGTTCTCCATTCATAGAAAGCTTAAGCCTCTCTTTTCAAGAAAAATAAACAGAACCAACGTGTTTGCCTTTTCCTGACAAATACAACCTCACATTTCTGGTATCATTCTTGTAAATCTTTTCACACCCTGTCTAGTGCCTCTATATCCTTTTACTAACATGGTGACTTAACTGTACACAATATTTCACGCATGCTCTAACAAAGCTACAAATTTGTTGTTTCTGGGTCAAAATTCTGTAACGTGAGTATTTCAATACAAAACCTGGAAGGCAGAAGAAAATTGGAGAAATAAACAGGGCCCTGAGTGACTTCATCCATGTGACCTTATCACCACAAATCCGTTAGTGATACAGCTACTACTCTGTACTCCCTTGTAGTCCTTTCTTCCCTTCTTCCCACGCTTTCACAAATAACTGATGGTATTGACTCAAAATCCATGAGTGCCTAGACTGGGCCTCAGAGAAGTACATGCCTATGAATATAAAATCCCAAGAAAGCAACATGAAGAAAATCACAACAAAGGTATCAGCTATTTTATGAATTCAGGCTGAAGACAAAGGGGAGAATCACACCAAATCCCAATCATTACAGCCTTGTTGCAGGCAAGACACTGACAAATATCTTTCACTTCACTCCAAGATAATGTGTGGGTACAATTTCTCCATTGACATTCTCCGCTACCCATCTCAAACATCAGTTCTCGCCAACTGCATCCCACCCTTCCCCCAGCAATTGTCACCATAACTCCAGTTTTAAGAAATGTTAACACCTACAGAGAATTGATTTAAAAAATGTAAAACAAAGTCATTACAGTGGAGGAGGAAGCCATTTAGCCCACTGAGTGCATGCCGGCTCTCTGTAAAGCAACTCCATCAGTCCCATTCCCCCTCTCTATTCCCATAGTCTATCCCCTGCAAGTTTATTTTCCTCAAATGCCGATCCAATTTTCTTTGGAAACCATTGAATTCTTCTTCCACCCTCGTAGGCAATAATCTCCAGGTCATTAGCAGTCACTGCTTAAAAAGTTGTTTCTCACATCTGCCCAGTAATCTCTTCCACAAAACCTGAAATTGGTGTCCTCTAGTTCTTGCCCATCAGCTAATGGGAATAGCATTTATTCGTCCACCTTATCTAAACCTGTACTCAATACCTATATTTATGCAGTCCAAGAGCCCATATGCTTTGCTAACTACTCTCTCCATATGACCGGAGACCTTCAAAGATCTATGCAGTTGCATCCCCAGATCTCCCTTCGTCCGTGCACAAACTTTAGAATTGTGCCATTAAATCTATATTGCCTCTCGGGAACCCTGGGTCGAAAATCATATTACAACACTTTAGCATCAAATCTCTGACTCACACTTCCAATTAAATGAGGAATGATGATTTTACTCTGTTGACACATGTAGTGCTCAACTGTAATTGTATAATATTTGTGGAATACTCTTGGCTCTTTGTAATGACTTTTGAAACCTGGAAATTCCATTTCAAACGCCTAAACAAAATTTAAGTTTTCCAGAAAGATAGGTAGGCAATATGCAACTTGCACCTTCAAAAATCTTAAAATCCATTACAAAAAATCTGATCCTGTAATTTATAGTTGATCTTTCATTTAATAGTCCTATGTGAAAGCCACACTATATACTGAAACTAAATGCAAAGTGATATGTTGCAACTGGATTTTCTAAAACCAGTGTTTGAAGTACTAGGCATCGGGTCACTTTACATAATGTACTCACCTAGTCGCAGACATTGCCTTAATATTCCACCATTTGACATGTTCTTTTCAGCCTCAATTTCAGTGAAGCTAAGCGAGCTGGCAAAAATCAGCACATCAACAAGACCTATTAGCCTCTGAAGAAAGGTCAAGGAGGTTTCAAATGACAGCCCTTGTGTTGGTTCAATGTTCTCCAATTCATGCTGTGAAAAATGTTTTTAAAACCATTACAAATGATAATAAATCTGTCTTCAATTTATTAAGTTCCTGATTAGGCAACATCATCATTCAAACAAAAGCTTCATCCACTACAGTTCATACAGGAAGAAGGATAACCTCCATCTAAAACATTAATGGTGAGACAAAGTCCACGATGTTTCATACTTCCACAACATTTTCGATGGGGTTTAGATGGGGAGGAGTTTGTTAGGTGTGTTCAGGAGAGCTTCCTGACACAGTATGTGGATAAGCCTACAAGAGGAGAGGCTGTATTAGATTTGGTATTAGGGAATGAAACTGGGCAGGTGTCAGATCTCTCAGTGGGAGAACATTTTTGGGATAGTGATCATAACTCTATCTCCTTTACATTAGCATTGGAGAGGGATAGGATCAGTCAAGCTAGGAAAGTATTTGGAGTAAGGGCAATTATGAGGCTATTAGGCAGGAAATTAGAGGCATAAATCGGAAGGAGGTTTTCTCAGGGAAATGTACAGAAGAAATGTGGCAAATTTTCAAGGAAAATTTGTCTGGAGCTCTGCACAGCAACGTTCCAATGAGACAGGGGAGTTATGATAGGTTACAGGAATCATGGTGCACGAAAGCTGTAATGAACTTAGTCAAGAAGAAATGAGAAGCTTACAAAAGGTTCAGGGAGCTAGGTAATGTTAGAAATCTAGAAGAGTATATGACTAGTAGGAAGGAACTTAAGAGGGAAATTAGAAGAGCAAGAAGGTGTCATGAGAAGGCCTTAGCAGACAGGATAAAGGAAAACCCCAAGGCATTCTACAAGTATGTTAAGAGCAAGAAGATAAGATGTGAAGGAGCAGGACCTATCAAATGCGATGGTGGGAAAGTCTGTATAGAACTGGTAGAAATAGCAGAGGTACTCAATGAATACTTTGCTTCAGTATTCACAGTGGAAAGGGATCTTGGTAGTTGCAGTGCAGACTTGCAGTGGACTGAGAAGATTGAGCATGTGGACATTAGGAAAGAGGATGTGTTGGAGCTTTTGAAAAGCATCAAGGTAGATAAATCGCCGGGACCAGATGGGATGTACCCCAGGTTACTGTGGGAGGCGAGGGAAGAGATTGTTGAGCCTCTGGCGATGATCTTTGCGACATCAATGGAGACGGGAGAAGTTCCGGAGGATTGCAGATGTGGTTCCATTATTCAAGGAGGGGAGAAGAGATAGCCCGGGAAATTATAGACCAGTGAGTCTAACCTCAGTGGTTGGTAAGTTGATGGAGAAGATCCTGAGAGGCAGGATTTATGAACATCTGGAGAGGAATAGTATGATCAGAAATAGCCAGCACGGCTTTGTCCAAGGCAGATCATGCCTTACAAGCCTAATTGAATTTTTTGAAGATGTAACTAGACACATAGACGAGGGAAGAGCGGTAGATATAGTTTATATGGATTTCAGCAAGGCATTTGATAAGGTGCCCCATGCAAGGCTTATTGAGAAAGTGAAGGGGCATGGGATACAAGGGGACATTGCTTTGTGGATTCAGAACTGGCTTGCCCAGAGATGGCAAAGAGTGGTTGTAGGTGGGTATTTTTCAGCATGGAGGTTGGTCACCAGTGGAGTGCCCCAGGGATCTGTTCGGGGACCCTTGCTCTTTGTGATTTTTATAAATGACCTGGATGAGGAAGTGGAAGAATGGGTTGGCAAGTTTGCTGATGACACAAAGATTGGTGCTGTTGTGGATAGTGTAGAGGGATGTCAGCAGTTGCAACGAGACATAGATACGATGCAAGACTGGGCGGAGAAGTGGCAGATGGACTTCAACCCAGATAAGTGTGTGGTGGTTCATTTTGGCAGGTCGAATAGGATGAAAGAATATAATATTACGGGTAAGACGCTTGGCAGTGTGGAAGATCAGAAGGATCTTAGAGTCCGTGTTCATAGGATGCTCAAAGCAGCGTCACAGGTAGAGGCTGTGGTTAAGAAGGCGTATGGAATGCTGGCCTTCATCAATAGAGGAATTGAGTTTAGAAATCGGGAGATAATGCTGCAGCTATATAGGACCCTGGTCAGACCCCACCTGGAGTACTGTGCCCAGTTCTGGTCGCCTCATTACAGAAAGGATGTGGAAGCCATAGAAAGGGTGCAGAGGAGATTTACAAGGATGTTGCCTGGATTAGGTGGCATGACTTATGAGGATAGGTTGAGAGCGCTAGGTCTTTTCTCCTTGGAGAGGCGAAGGATGAGAGGTGACCTGATAGAGGTCTATAAGATGTTGAGAGGTATTGATAAGAGTGGATTCTCAGAGGCTTTTACCCAGGGCTGAAATGGTTGCCACAAGAGGTCACAGGTTTAGGGTGCTAGGGAGTAGGTACAGAGGAGATGTTAGGGGTAAGTTTTTCACTCAGAGGGTGGTGGGTGCGTGGAATCGGCTGCCGGTAGTGGTGGTGGAGGCGGATTCGATAGGATCTTTTAAGAGACTTTTGGATAAGTTCATGGAAGTTAGTAAGATAGAGGGATATAGGCAAGCCTAGTAGGTAGGGACATGTTCGGCGCAACTTGTGGGCCGAAGGGCCTGTTTGTGCTGTAGCTTTTCTATGTTCTATCAACAGGCATATTCTAATGTTAAGGCTGGAACTATTATTGGCCTAGGGACTTGGAGAGAAGTAGAAGGCAAAGCCTACCCAAGCAACGAGCTGAGAGAAAGATAGGTGGAGATGTGTAGATGTGTTAACAGTGACAATTTACAAGTATAATTCTTAATTCTCACCTTCTGCTTTATACTATAGAGGACATGACCTAGTAGCATAAGTATGGGAAGAAAAATGGGGACTCTTGCAATATCTATTGAGATGTCATGTTCCAGTGAGAAATACGAAAGAGTAACCACTGCATGCAATTGATTTTGTGTCTCTGTGCCCTATTTGAGAGCAGATTTCCGCTCCATCTGACGAAGGAGCAGCGCTCCAAAAGCTAATGGCATTTGCTACCAAATAAACCTGTTGGACTTTAACCTGGTGTTGTTAAAACTCTTACTGTGCAACAACAAAGGCATGACTGAACTTGGCATAGTGTTTGAATCTGGAACAGAACAAAATTGCAAACAAAAGGCCAGAATATTTCTACCTTACTAAATCTGAACAGAATTGATTGAGCCAAGACTTCCAACATGACTACCAAAAAAACAATGGAAATTCATTTGAGGCATGAAGACAGAATGCGTTATGCAGAAAGAAAAACAACTGAGCTTTATGGGTACAATTCATCTCAAGTACAGTGCAACAGCTGAAAGGATTGCATGAACAATGATTTCAATGTCATAATACTGAAATATCTCAAAGAAAGTTGGAATGTTTTCCCGTCACAAAGGTAGAGTGGACTTACATCTCTCAATGTGTTGTGGATGCAAGAATGGAGATCAGGAGAAACTGCCCTTGTTTTTTTTATTTATGTACATTGTCAGCATGGTGAGCACAATAATACGTGGGAAATTCAGGGCATTATGCTGATTAGAGTTCTCTCCATGTCATTCATGTATTGAAAACATAAAGCCACCATATTGTTGCAAATGAATGTGCTACCATTTGTTAGATGTGGATTTGATATTCTCAGTATTTAAACATAATTCAAATTAGATCACAATGATGTAATTTATAAAATTGAAAAAACACGAGCAAAGAATGGGGTTAAATCATTACAGGCATATTTTTAATTCTTTCAGGAGATAGTTATATTCAATTATTTTCAGAAGCTTTTTAAATTTCCACAGAAATCATGAGTCAAATATCAACTCATTCCATTACAAATACCCATTTGAATTTATTTCAGCTGTCATGCATTTCTCACAACATCCCAAACCTGAATTAGATCATTCATGCAGGGAAGCTGCTCACTTATTATAAATGCCTTATTCCAATATCTGATAATTAATTACTACAATGAAACAACTTCAAGAGCTAATTCCATTAAATTATGAGGTAGACATTTGGAATCTGCAATAATCAGTGAGTAACTTAGAAATGTGCAGAATTAAATCAACTGAAATTTTCCAGTCTGTCCCAGAAACACACTACTGACGTCAACAGGAGAGCAATATCATTGCTTAAAATTGTCACCAAGAATTTGTGCTGTAAAGTCTGGCTACTGTAACTTCCCTCAAACATTCAATTACAAATTACTCTCATCATTGCCATTGTTTTAAACTGGATTTTTCTGATCACCAATTTAGAAAAATTGTCTTAATTTATTTCCAAACAAATTAGATGCAAAGTATGCATGTGCAAAATGCATCAAGATCAATTGCTGCTTTAAAACATTAAAAGATAGTTGAAAAATACTAATACTAGAATATTCTGTCATATATGTATTATTTTTAAAGTGAAAGCTATGTAAATATGGAATCTGTAAACATTTTATACACTTTACCCTTGTGTTTTGTAACTCATCTATGCAAGGCTAGATATGTATGATTGTTTAAAAAAGGGTTGGTGATACTTTCAGTTGGAATAGTCAGCGAGGTCACTCACAACCAAAAAAGGGTTCAATTCTTCATCGCAATAAGCACAAAAGAAATTAATTTTTCAAAGTATGGTTGACCCATTATTCCATACTTACTGTCGTAGATGTAGCTGCAGACAGAAGTGGAAGGATTCCTCCACAGGCCATTATGATGTTATCTACCACCTGAGAGATAAGGTGAATGGTGTTGTGGACAAAGATGATGTTTTCACTGCTGTTAACAAAATCCATCACTGTCTTTGTGTTATGGCTGCTCAAAAGGGGGAGAAAAAAGGATATAACTATTTTTTTAAACATTCGCTCATCTTTCGCACAGATAGCTGACAGGAAAGTTAACCAAATACAAGAATTTTATTTAAAAAATGAGGTGGGGATGCATTCAATATTAAAGCAATATACAGTCAATATGTTACCCAAAAATCTCAAAAGTACCAAACAGCATTAGATTTAACATTGCAGGATACAGCAACAATATGTATAACCTACCTCCTCCACATCTGTACATCTGTCTCTATGGAAAACAGCAAATCATTGAGCAAGCGTTGGTGCATGGAAGACCATTTAAATTCTGGAATACGAAACATGGAGGGACGTGCTGAAGGATTAGACCCTCTTCTCTGTTCATCAGATACACGGTCTTGTTGACTTACAAGATCTGATTGTGATACCTAGACAAAGAGCAGAGCAAATAGTATAAAAGCGGAATAAAACATTGTCATGTGTAATGATATTTTGTTGAGTGGGGAACAAATAGCGTATTTGAATATTCGTAAATTGAGATGAGGCACAGGAGGAAATAGGCGACTATGCTGGAGTGAGATGGAGACAGTCAGTAACGAATTAGGTTCATATGCGAATTCTGTTTTTTTTTTAATTCCTTTACGGGATATAGGCACTGCTGGCTAGCCCAGCATTTATTGCCTATCCCTAGCTGACCTTCAGAAGGTGGTAATGAGCTTCTCTAACTGCTTCTTCTTTAACTGCTGCAATCCCTGAGGTCGGTACACCCACAGTGCTGTTAGGGAGGTAATTCCAGGATTTTGACCCTGCAACAATGAAGGAATGGCGATATATTTCCAAGTCAGGATGGTGAGTGACTTGAAGGTGGTAGTGGTCATGGGTTTGGAAGGTGCTGCCCAAGGAATGTTGGCGAGTTCCTGCAGTGCAGCTTGTGGATGGTGCACATGGCTCCACTGTTTGCCAGCGGTGAAGGAATTGAATGTTTGTGGGAGGAGCAGCAATCAAGTGGGCTGCTTTGTCCTGGATGGCATGGAGCTGCACTTGTCCAGGCACGTGGAGAGTATTCCATTACACTCCTGACTCATGCCTTGTAGATGGTGGACAGGGGTGAGTTATTCGCCACAGGATCCCGATCTTTTGACCCTCTCTGTGGACACTATTTATATGGCTAGTCCAGTTCAATTTCTGGTCAATGGTAACCACCAGGATGATGACAGTGGGGGGGATTCAGTGATGATAATGCCATTGAATGTTAAGGGTCAACCGTTTGATTCTCGCTTGTTGGAGATAGCCATTGCCTGGCACTTGTGCAGCACGAATGCTACTTGCCACTTATCAGCCCAAGCTTGGATATTGCCCAAGTCTTGCTGCATTTGAACATGAACTGCTTCAGTATCTGAGGAGTCACGAATGGTTCGCAGTCAGCTGCGAACATCCCCACTCCTGACCTTACAATGGAAGGTCATTGAGGAAGCAGCGGAAGATAGTTGGACCTTGGACACTACCCTGAGGAACTCCTGCAGTGATAACCTGGAGCTGAGATAATTGACCTGAACCACCACAACCATCTTCCTTTGTTGCAGTATGACTCCAACCAACAAAATCAATGCTTTCCCCCTGACTCCCATTGATTCCAGTTTAGCTAGGGTTCCTTGATGCCATACTTGATCAAATGCTGCCTTTATGTGATTCCTCACTTTTGTCCATTGTTTGAACGAAGGCTGTAATGATGCAAGGAGCTGAGTGACCATGGTGGAACCCCAACTGAGTGTCAGTGAGCAGGTTACTGCTGAGCAAGTGCCGCTTGATAGCACTGTTGATGCCCTCTTCCATCACTTTTGTTGATGAATAAGAGTAGAATGATGTGGTGGTAATTTGCCGTATTGGGTTTGTCCTGTTTCTTGGGTACAAGATATACCTCTGCAATTTAAGAATTATTCTAACGTAAGGGAGCAACTAAATTAACTAAATAACATATATAACAATGGTAGGACAGGTGTTATGTTGCAGCTGTGGAATGTGGGCATTTTTGGAAGTCAAGATGATCCATTACAAGCACGCCTGTAGAAAGTTTAAGCAGCTAGAAGAATTCTGGATCAGGATTATTGATCTAGAAGCTGAACACAGACATTGCACAACATAAGGGAGGGGAAAAAATACCTGGACACTTTGATCTATAAGACAGTCGTACATCTTAGAATAAAATCATCTAAGTTGATCAGCAGTAAGGGACAGGAGAATGTGACCGTGAATGAAGCAGGTAAAGGGACTTAGCAGAAAGCAGTGGAGAAACCTCAAGACTTCGCAATTGGCAAACAGCTTTGATGTGCTCACAATGTATGGATGAAAGTGAGCTCTGCAAGGTGGCAAGGAACAGACTGGTCATGGCATCAAGTTACAGAAAGCTGTTCAAGTGAAAGGATCAAAAAGGAATGCACTGATTGTAGGGAACAATACAATGAGGGGACAGACACTTTTCTCTGCAGCAAAGAGCGCTAATCCAGAAGGCTGTGTTGCCTGCCTGGTGCCAGGGTTTGGGACATCTGCTCAGGGTTGGAGATTAAGTAACTGTGAAAGGGGGAGGATCCAGATGCCACAGCTCATGTAGATGCCAACAACATAGGCAGTCAAGGAAAGAGGTTCTACATAGTCAGTATAAGATGCTGGGTACAAAATTAAGAAGCAGCAACTCAAAGGGAAGAATCTCTGGATTATCTGAGCCACATGCAAACTGGTATAGGACAAATAAGAATAGAGAAATGGATGAGTGCCTGAAAGGCAGATGTGGGATAAGTGGGTTCTAGTTCATGGGCACTGGCACCAGTACTAGAGAAAGTGGGGGCTGTACCTTTACGCTTGAAACATGCTGAGGGTGAGTGTTCATGCCAACCACAGGGAAGACGAGGGCTTTAAACTAAACAAATTGGGTAATCGAGAAGAGTTAGCATGACTTTGTGAAATGGAAATCATGTTTAACCAATTTATTGGAATTCTTTGAAGAGGTAACATACACTGTGGTTAAAGGGGAGCTTGTAGACATGCTGTACTTGGATTTCCAGAAGACATTTGATAAGTTGCCACATGTTATTACAGAAAATAAAAGCTCATGGTATGGGGGTAACAAGTCAGCATGGATAAAAGATTGGCCAGCTGGCAGAAAATAGAGCGTATGAATCAATGTTTTTTCTGATTGTCAGGACATCCCTCAGGGGTCTGTCCTAAAGCCTCAACTTTTTATAATCTACATAATTTAGATGAAGGGTGCAAAGGTATGGTAGCTAAAATGCAATGCAGATGACTCAAAAATAGGAAGGACAGTATGTTGTGAAGAGGACACAAGGAGGTCGTAGATGGATATAGAGAGGTTGAATGAGTGGACAAAAATCTGGCAGATGGAGTATAATATCGGAAAATGTGAAGTTTTTCACTTTAACAGGAAGAATGAAAAAGCAGAATAATATTTTTAAATGGAGAATGACTGTGGTATCTCAAGGTACAAAGGGATACAAAGGTGTTCAAGTGCACAAGTCACAAAAACTAGTATGCAGATAAGTAATTAAGTATAATAGAATGCTATCCTTCATTACAAGAGGAATTGAATAATAAAAATAAGGATGCTATACTTCAGTTATGATGTGGAGATGCTGGCGTTGGACTGGGGTAAACACAGTAAGAAGTTTAACAACACCAGGTTAAAGTCCAACCGGTTTATTTGGTAGCAAAAGCCACACAAGCTTTCGGAGTCAAGCCCTCACCTGAAGAAGGGGGCTTGGAGCTCCGAAAGCTTGTGTGGCTTTTGCTACCAAATAAACCTGTTGGACTTTAACCTGGTGTTGTTAAACTTCTTACCATACTTCAGTTATACAGGGCATTGCTGAGATCACATCTTGAATAGCGCATGCATTTTGGTCTCCTAATTTAAGTATGTAAATACATTGGAGGCAGTTCAGAGCAAGTTTACTAGACTAATACCAGGAATGAGTGGATCATCCCATGAGGAAAGGTTCGACATATTTGGCTCATTTCTATTGGAGAGCAAGGGGTGACTAGACTGAAGTTTACAAGATCCTGAACGGTCATGAAAAGGTGGATGTGGAAAGGATGTTTCCTCTTGTGGGTGAATTCAGAACTAAGAGGCACTATTTTAAAATTAGGGGTCACCATTTTAGGACAGGGGTGAGAAGTTTTTTTTCTCCATGGGTTATACAACTTTAGAAGGCAATGAAAGTAGGGTCACTGAATACTTTTAAGGCGGAGGTCCTTGTTAGGCGAGGGAATCAAAGGTTATCAGGGTAGATGGGAATGTGGAATTCGAAACATGAACAGATCAGAAATTATCTAATTTCTTAACAGAGTCTTAATGGCAGAGCAGCCTCGAGGGGCTGAATGGTCAATTTCTGCTCCTATATGTTCACATCCAAGTAATTGTAGAAAAGGGTCAATTTAATTTTAATCAGTCAAGAAAGGTTGGATTTTCAAAATAGGACAGCAAAAATGTCAAAATGACAGGATTTTTCTGATAGAATCACAGAATCCCTACAGTGCAGAAGGAGGCCATTTAGCCCATCTAGCCAACACTGATTTTATGACACCCCAGGGCCACCATCCCACCCTATCCCCATAACCCCACACATTTACCATGGCTAATCCATCAAGCCTACACATCTTGAGAAACTAGTGACAATTGTAAAAACTGGGCAGCATGGACAAGTTGGGCCAAATGGCCTTTTTCCATGCTGTAAACCTCTATGACTGATATTACTCTCTTTGCCCGTACCTCCAACTCCCAATAAAAAGAAGAAAAGGTCATGGTAGTCATTCTGTTTACCACAAAATAAAAAAGTGCAGCTGTCTTTTTAACTTATTTTATTCCAATAAACTTCATTACCTGAATGGGAGGTTTTGGTACAATTGCAGATTCTTGACTTATACTTGCTCTAAGTTCCAACCTCTCAGTATCAGATGCAACACTAGACACATCCAGTCTAGCAATTTCTTTAGCAGATGGGACTCTCAACTCCCGAGTTTTTGTGGCGGTTGTTCCAATATCTTTATTCAGATTATTACTGCTCTGAGTGCTAGTTTCAGCAATTTGACTGTCCAACTGCTTTAAAGGATCAGTAGTTGGTTCTGTTGGCAATGTTGCCATCTCCTTTCCCACTTTGATCACCTCTTCTTGTACAACAGATGCAGAATGATTTGAAGCTGTTTCTGAACAGCTTGCATTGTCTTTGGATGCAGAAGCCAAAGTGCTATCTGGTTCTAGAGAAATGGCTTGAAGTTCTGTGGCAGTGTTCTCTTGACTATTTATACTGTTCTCAAGCTGCCCGTTGCTTGAATATTCTACCATACCAATCTTTGGATCATGAGGTTCTGATGCAACATCGTGTTCTTGCTTGTTTGCAGTATTTTCAGTTACGATTTTCTCTTTGACTGACAGTGAAGGAACTGAAGCAATTTCCTCTGAGAAAATGTGTATTGAACTAGCTGAACAGTCTGCATTATCCATGCACACTTCAGTTACTTCAGATTTCTCCACTTCGGAACTTTCCAAAAAATCTGGTAGTTTTTTTGATATCTGATCAACTTGTGCTGCCACCTTTTCGACTTCAGAATCATTAGATGATACAGTTGCTTCCTTAATTTTGTCAGTCTGTTCCAAATGTTCCTGCTGTATATCCGTGTTTACAGTACTGGTTTTCTGGTTGTCCTCAAATCGTTTGAAATTGTCTGGTTTTTCTAATTGCTTGTCAACATTTTCATGAGGTACACTCTTGACCTCAAAAATATCTTTCTGAACCTTGGCTTCTTGCATGCTGCTAACCTCAGAGATGGTTGGAATGGTCAAAGCTTGCTTGGTGCTTTGATCTTGTCTTTGGTACTCTTCAAACATTCTGGCTAAACTCTCCTTGTGTATTTCGTAGGTGACCTGAAAAAAAACGTAACAATAAAGAACAAAAAATTAACTAAGTCAATTGATCTTGGTCAAATCAGGCAACAGTGTGCAATATCCAAATTTGATAAAGGTATAATGGCAAATAAATGTTTTCTTTTCATGGATGAGAAAGGGTCCCTTAGTTGTAGAAATGTTTACCACCTGCAGTTTCACATTAGAAACACACAGTTGAGTGGTTACATCTTGTGGTGATCACATTTTTACATATGGTTAAATTAGAACCATAGAACCATAGAAAATTACAGCTCAGAAACAGGCCTTTTGGCCCTTCTTGTCTGTGCCGAACCATTTTTTGCCTAGTCCCACTGACCTGCACTTGGACCATATCCCTCCACATCCCTCTCATCCATGAACCCGTCCAAGTTTTTCTTAAATGTTAAAAGCATTTACCACTTTATCCGGCAGCTCATTCCACACTCCCACCACTCTCTGCATGAAGAAGCCCCCCCTAATATTCCCTTTAAACTTTTCTCCTTTCACCCTTAACCCATGCCCTCTGGTTTTTTTCTCCCCTAGCCTCAGTGGAAAAAGCCTGCTTGCATTCACTCTATCTACACCCATCAAAATCTTATACACCTCTATCAAATCTCGCCGAGAGGATCTCTCATCTTAACCCATATAAATAGTCATCAGCACAATTGATGCAAAATTGCAGTTTGAAGTGCTGGGAGCACTAATGCTAAAACCACTGGGGATATGACCTGGTAATTCTGGTAGTCAGCCATTCAGCACCTCCTGATTCTCTGCCATTCCACTGGATCATGATTTATCTGTACTTCAATTCCATTTGCTGACCTTGGTCCAATTCCTTGATAGTTTAAGTTTATTTATTAGTGTCACAAGTAGGCTTACACTAACACTGCAATGAAGTTACAGTGAAAATCTTCTATTCGCCACACTCCAGCGCGTTTTCAGGTACGCTGAGGGAGAATTTAGAATGGCCAATGCACCTAACCAGCACGTCTTTTGGACTGTGGGAGGAAACTAGAGCACCCGGAGGAAACAGGGGAGAACGTGCAGACTCCGCACCGTTGCCCAAGCCAGGAGTTGAACCCGGGTCCCTGGCGCTGTGAGGCAGCAGTGCTAACCACTGTCACTGATACCCTTAGCAAACAAAAACACGTTAGTGTTGAAAATCTGAACCCTAGGATTCAAAGCTTCTGGGGATAAATTTCCAAATTTTCACGGCCTTTTGTACGAAAGTACTTCTTGATCTCGCTCTTAAGTGGCCTTGCTATAATTTTATTACGACTTTGCGTTGTGGAAGTGCTTTTTTTTTAATACTTTAAATGCTAGTATTGGTCTTACTGCATATCTTCTGAATAAAACTTACATCACTATATCACCAGCTTTTCGAAAGCATCCATAAATTTACAGACAGCTAGTCCAAAGATGCCAACATGGCTGTACCACCAAACAGACAATATTGATCACCATATTTTAGAAAATTAACCCCACTCATGAACTCAAATAATTCTGCATACAATAGGAATTTTGCACTCACTTCCTTTATACCCGAGTTATAAAAAAATATGAAAGCAGCCTTACATCAATTCTCTCCACATTCTCCCTTCTAATTCCTCATACATCCTCCAATTTTCTACCTCCCAATTCATGCCCAAACTTCATTTTACCACTCTATCCTTCCTTTTCTTCCATCACTTCACTCTCCCTGCTTCGTCCACCTCCCCCGGTAATGCAATTTCTGAAGTTTATTGAAAATATAATGAATAGTTAGGTGATCAGAAGCGAATTCACATATTTCCATTATCCCTCAAACGCATACCAGAGCCTCTTTAAAATGTTTATTTTACCTTCTTAAAAATTTTGAAATTGTTCTGGTGACTTTAAAGATTATTTGAAGAAAAGCCAAGTAAAAAAGTGCTAATAACTGGAACAAAAACCTCAATCTGTATCGCTGACCGTATTGGACTGATGCATCTTGGGAAATAAAGCACACAACATGCTCAGACTCCGCAATCCAAATTTATCTTGGAGTTAAGTACAAAAATCCGTTCCAAGCCTGGGCTTTTATGATATACTGAGGCATTCAAGTAATGACTTACAATATATAAAACCATTAAAAGAAGCAAAAACAAGTCAATTCAATTTGCAGTTAATCATGTTACTATAAAAAAAGTTTTCTGTTTCTTTAAATTTTGTTAAACATCCATTTTGAATATTAAAAATTTCACTTGAGAACAAAGAACAATACAGCACAGGAACAGGACCTTCGGCCCTCCAAGCCCGTGCCGCTCCCTGGTCCAAACTAGACCATTCTTTTGTATCCCTCCATTCCCACTCCGTTCATGTGGCTATCTAGATAAGTCTTAAACGTTCCCAGTGTGTCCGCCTCCACCACCTTGCCTGGCAGCGCATTCCAGGCCCCCACCACCCTCTGTGTAAAATATGTCCTTCTGATCTCTGTGTTAAACCTCCCCCCCTTCACCTTGAACCTATGACCCCTCGTGAACGTCACCACCGACCTGGGGAAAAGCTTCCCACCGTTCACCCTATCTATGCCTTTCATAATTTTATACACCTCTATTAAGTCTCCCCTCATCCTCCATCTTTCCAGGGAGAACAACCCCAGTTTACCCAATCTCTCCTCATAACTAAGCCCCTCCATACCAGGCAACATCCTGGTAAACCTCCTCTGTACTCTCTCCAAAGCCTCCACGTCCTTCTGGTAGTGTGGCGACCAGAACTGGACGCCGTATTCCAAATGCGGCCGAACCAACGTTCTATACAACTGCAACATCAGACCCCAACTTTTATACTCTATGCCCTGTCCTATAAAGGCAAGCATGCCATATGCCTTCTTCACCACCTTCTCCACCTGTGCAAGTCCACAGACAAGGATCTGTGGACTTGCACACCCAGGTCCCTCTGCGTATCTACACCCTTTATGGTTCTGCCATTTATCGGATAGCTCCTCCCTACATTATTTCTACCAAAATGCATCACTTCGCATTTATCAGGATTGAACTCCATCTGCCATTTCTTTGCCCAAATTTCCAGCCTATCTCTATCCTTCTGTAGCTTCTGACAATGCTCCTCACTATCTGCAAGTCCTGCCAATTTTGTGTCATCCACAAACTTACTGATCACCCCAGTTACACCTTCTTCCAGATCGTTTATATAAATCACAAACAGCAGAGGTCCCAATACAGAGCCCTGCGGAACACCACTAGTCATGATGTGGAGATGCCGGCGTTGGACTGGGGTAAACACAGTAAGAAGTTTAACAACACCAGGTTAAAGTCCAACAGGTTTATTTGGTAGCAAAAGCCACACAAGCTTTCGAGGCTCTGAGCCCCTTCTTCAGGTGAGTGGGAATTCTGTTCACAAACAGAACTTATAAGACACAGACTCTTAAAGACTGGATTAGTTGTAAGTATTCGCATTCCAACCATTATTCATGTAAATTGAGTCTGTGTCTTATAAGTTCTGTTTGTGAACAGAATTCCCACTCACCTGAAGAAGGGGCTCAGAGCCTCGAAAGCTTGTGTGGCTTTTGCTACCAAATAAACCTGTTGGACTTTAACCTGGTGTTGTTAAACTTCTTACTGTGAACACCACTAGTCACAGGCCTCCAGCCGGAAAAAGACCTTTCCACTACCACCCTCTGTCTGGGAATGATGGAGTTGCCGGCGTTGGACTGGGGTAGGCATAGTAAGTAGTCTCACAACACCAGGTTAAAGTCCAACAGGTTTATTTGGTAGCACGAGCTTTCGGAGCATTGCCACTCACCTGACGAAGGGGCAACGCTCCGAAAGCTCGTGCTACCAAACAAATCTGTTGGACTTTAACCTGGTACTACACCAGGTTAAAGTGACTTACTGTCACTTGAGGAAGAATGACAAAAAACAAATCAGAAAGCATTTTAAATAATCTGTAGCAACAATGGCTGAAAGTGCACTGTGATATACTGTAAATGCCATGTGTCTCACAAGCACAATAACCTTAACACTGAATAATTCCAACAGTCTCCACAAGGAGTAACAATTACTTATGCATTTCCAATAAACACATTAAAGGTGCATAATTTACAGTACTAACATATTTTTACATATAGGACAGTGTATTTTTTTAACCTGAGATAACACAAGGTAGAGAGAACAGAATATGCAAGGCACATGTACACAGCAATTTTTAGTCTATGCAATCATTGCAGAAGGGCCACTTGAATCATTGCTGCATACCAGTCTGATGCAATTACAATTAAACAAATGTAATGACAGTTTAGTAGATAGGAGTTATCAATTTGGTGTAATTTCATTCTTGGCCAAACAGACAATTAGTCAGGAAATAAGCTGCAGAAAAAATTTGATTACCATTTAACAACAAAGATACCAGTGGTGGTCGGTGCAGATTCGATGGGCTGAATGGCCTCCTTCTGCACTGTAGAGATTCTATGGAGTGTAATGACTGAACAAGTTCTTTTATCAAAAACCTTCAATACACCAAATTATTGCCATCAGGCAAAAACTTGCTTGAAAAACTCATCTTTGCCTTTTTTAATTAGGAAGGCAATATGATTAAATCAAAACTTTAAAAAGGCATGAAAATTAACTGGGTCAGGCAACTCTTTCTTCAATATCTCAGAACAAACATAACACCATATTTGTAAAGGCTCGGTTATAAACAATGTAGGCAACATTGTAGCGAGTATTTTCAGCACTGTCATTGGGTTTCTTTTTGAATCAAAATGTATATGATGAGTTTTTTAAAATTTTGCTTATATCCAATTCAATCCAATCAAAGTCCAATTCAAAGTCTCAACAAATGAGGCATTCCAGATCCAAGCTGACAAGACAGGCAAGCCTCTTCCTGTCTTGAGCTTGATTGACATGATTCAAGTTGAATGGAGTAGGCATTGCACCTCCTCCAAAGCTTGATCTCATTTGCAACTTAGCCGAAAGGCCAAGATGCCGCTTTAAAAAATTGCTTCAAATGAAGCCTTAGTGTAACCTCATGACTTCAACCAAGTGCAGGACAGCAAAATTACACTTGTCACCACCAAATCAATCTGTGGGTCAAAAATCTTAACTCGTTTGCATTCCCCACCTTCAATCACCACCACCACCCCCTTTCCTTGAGGCTGAACAGTAAAAGTAGATAATTTGCAATTAATTAGCAGATATTGTTCTAAATTAGCTAGCTACATGGGTAGTCATTAATCTTCCCAATCACCTGATTGCTAATCTATAACTGTTTGCACAGCAGCAATTCCTTCTGAAAGTGCATGCAAAATATATTGCCCTGCTAACAACCAGAAATTTCTGGTGTTCCGTTACTCCCAGCATAAATTGACACCCAATGTTTACTAATTAACCAAAGAGGTATTTTAACATATGAAAGGAGTGGTTCTAATTAGTTTTTTCTTAAATCCAGTAGCAACTTTTTTTCGAGGTAAAATAAGTTATTGCTCAGAGAAAGTTAAAGTTTAAGCTTTATTTTTATAGATACCTTACTTAGATACCATTCAGTTATGGTGTACCGGTTTGCAGCTCCACAGTGTGGTAAGTCACAAATGTGCATCTTTAATACTCAATGCCAGAATTTAGATTTCAGCAAAGATTTATACAAAATAATTACAGAATTAAATGTATTAGGGTACAAATAATAATGTCACACTGAAAACAATATATTTAAAAACATTTCCAAACATGTTTTCAGATTATTACACAACCCTCGAGGGTCAGATGGTGGGGAAAAATTACAGTGTACCTGATATCAGATTGGTGCCCACCCGAATTACTTTTCTTTTGGGGTTCACTGACCAGAATCCTGTTGCTTTGTACTATTTTGTAATATGATGACATAGTTTTCTTTTGGGTAGCTGGGAGAAAATCATTTCTGCAATTCTGACATGCAGAAAACTACCCATTAAAAATAGTACATTTCTTTGCTATGGAATTATCATCAGCTGTCCCTCGAATCAAGGGTGACATCTACTTGGCCAGGAGTTTCAGTCATGAGTCTTCAGGTGGCCAAGTGAACAAAAAAAATTCAATTTTGTTATATTCATATTCTTCACCTGATTAGCATAAGAAACAAAAACATTAGTAAAGACTTGATTGCTTTAGGTGATTCTTACAATTTCCAGAACTCAGATTTTAGACTAACACCATGGTACATGTCAAATGCTACAAATACACCACAACCTTTTTGTCAATTAATCACTCCTGCACACACTATGACATAGGATATTCGGCACCAAACTGGCCACTTGACCTCAACAGTATTTATGCTCCACTCGAGCCCCCTTCCCAACTTTTATCATCTAAATCTAATAAGAACCACTATTCCCTTCACCCCCACATGCTTGTATGGCTTCCCCTTAAATGCATCTATACGATTCATTTCACCCATTACTGTGGGTAGCAAGTTCCATATTCTCAACACATCTAGGGGAATATGCTCCTTCTGAATTCTCCATTGGATTTCTTGGTGATTGCCTTCATCGATAGCCAAAGTTATGATCTTCCGCACAAGTGAAAACATTCTCCTTGTATCTAGTAATAACCCATCATAATTTTGAGGATCTCTAATTGACCTGCTTTTTTCATAAGAAACCCAACCTGTCAGTCCTTTTCTGATTTGTATACTCGCACATTTCTAGCATCATTTTGTAAAACTTCTCCACACCATCTCCAGAGCCTCTACATTCTTTTTATAATATGACAACCAGACTACACAGAGTACTCTAAATGTGGTCTAACCAAGGTTCAATACATTCATGAAGGTCTGCCTTCTCAATTTTGTCCCTCGCCTGAGGTGTGGTGATCCTCAATCACCACCTGTCACACACAGCCTCTGGTAATCTTGGGTCTATGGTGAATATACCTTACCTTATTACAGGTTTAGCATTACTACCCTATTTTCAATGCTATCACTCTAGAAATAAAGCCAAGCACTTAGCTTGCGCTTCTCGTTTTTCCTGTGGTGCAATGTTTGTGATTGCCGCATTTCCACTCAGAAGTTCCTTTGTTTCCCGACTCCACTGATACCTGCACCTTTCCAGAACTGTGTCTTTTCTGTGCCAATTCTTTGTTCATTCTGAAAGTTTATTAACGTCCTACTGTTGCAACCCTCTTCAGTATTGACTATCCTCCAATTTGGTACCTATGCTTCAATGTTGTGCTCCACTACAGAGCCAAAAGGCCCATGTTATTAGAAGCTTGATACTGCTATTTGCAGAATCCCCAAGTCAGAACATCTTTACCTACTGGAGATTTTGAATGCAAGAATGGGTGCTGACCATGAGGTATGGCCCTCCTGTCTCAGAAAGAAAAATGAGAACAGACACCACTCTACCTTTACTACTTCCACAAGATTTATGTAACTAACATCTTATTTCAGAACAAACTATGCCACCAGGTGTCCTGGAAATATCAAGATCAGGACATTGGCAGCAGCTGGGCATTGTCATCACCAGATATGATCTTTAAATTGCATTCTCAATACACATTGCTGCCACAGCATTGGTTGTTATACAGGTCACTCCTTGGTGTGCACTAGGATAAGGGTGCAATCCGAGAAAGTTTTTTCATTCAAATGCTGTCCATGTATCAATATTATCGTATCAATAACTGCCTCCCCAGATGAAAAATAACAACAGTTCTGCAACTTGATTGAACGGGTGCTCTCTGGCAATTCCCCACAGTGTAGAAGTGAACTGGAACATACTTTGAAACACTAGCTATAATGCCACTCCCGCAACATTTTGGAAGCAAGAGTTGAAATCTGCTGACTGGTTTGAGGTTAACATCACTGTGATTAAACCTATCACTGAAGCAAAGCAGTCAGTTTTTGTTAATTACAAGAGAGGTCCATATAAGGAAACTCTGAATACACTAAGAGCCACGTAAAGTAATATCCCAACAAGCAGCTAGATGGTGTACCAACGACTATTGGTTACAACTCTTCAGAATATCCAGGCATATTTTGACATAAGGAACATGAGCAGCATGCATGAAGGGATCAAAAAGGCAACAGATCCATCAGCACTGAAAGCAAAAGCAATGGAAGTCATCACCAACTGCAATAAACAGTTGGAACATTACGTTGAGTTTCTCTACAGAGAACACTGTCATCAAGGAAACTTTAGAAACCGTTGAATGTCCGCCTGTTATAGCGAGGATGGATATCGAACCCATAGAGGAGGAGCTTAGCAAAGTTATTCACTTGCTTGCCATGGGCAAAGCTTCAGGTGTTAATACTGTACCACCTGAACTCATCAACAAAGTGAACCTGGCACTCCTGAAGCATCTGAACAAACCTGTCTCTCTCTGCTGGAGGGAGGGGGCAGTGCCACAGGATATATGTGATGCCAAGAATGTGACTCTGTACAACAGTAAGAGCGACTACAGCAATTGCAACTACTCAGGCATCTCCCTGCTAAGCATGAGAAAAAAGCATTTGCTCGTATTGCCTTTGTCAGGCTGATCTTGGCCACACATATCTATTCCTAGCCCCAGTTTGGTCTCAGAACTGAATTGACATGATCCGCTGGGAGCTGAGCAGAAATGCCATGAACAGAGGTGACCATTATATATTGTCTTCATGGATCTCGTCAAGGCATTTGACTTTGTGCGTGGAGTAAACTGGCTGCCTACCGAAGCTGCTCTATGTGATCTCTTGCCATGAAATGATGGTGAGGGTCAGCTATGATGGGGCAACATTGGAACCAATTAGAAGCACAAGAACACAAGCAAAAGGAGTAAACCATATGGCCCAGTGAATGTGCTCTGCCAATATGATCATGGCTGATCTAGGGTTCCAACTCTACCTTCTTCCCAGCTTCCCATGTCCCTTGGTTTCCCAAGACGACAAAGGTTTGTCAATCCCAACTTTAAATGTTTTCAGCAATGGAGCATCCATAACCCTTTGACTGAGGTAATTTCTCCTCATCTCAATCTTAAATGATCGGCTCCTCATCCTGAGACTGTGCATTCATGTTTTAGATTTTCCCGACCAGCCGAAACAATCTCTCAGCATCTACCAGAGCAAGCCTCCTTTCGAACCTTGTATCTTTCAATGAGATCACCTCAAACTCAAAGTCCAGCCTCTCATCATGGGACAATCCTTCATCCCAGGGACCAATTTAAGGAACCTTTGCTGAACACCTTCAATGCAAGTATATCCTTTCTTAAAAGGTGGAAAAACAAACTGCACAGAGTACTCCAGATGTGCTCTCACCAAAGCCTGTACATTTTTAGCAAGACTTTTGGAAATCCAGATATACTACATTGACTGGGCCCCTTTTATTGTTTGTATTATAACTACATCCTCAAAAAACTGGTAATGAATTTGTCAAACTAGATTTCTCTTTAGTAAAACCAGATCGAGTTGTTCGAAAAAAAACATGTTGACTTATTCTAATCATACAATGTTTTTCTAATGTATTGATCAGACTTCCTTTTGCCTGAAGAATGACTTTAGGCTCACTGTTTAATCTCTCCCTCATTTCTTGAAAAGTGGTAATGTTTGCCAATTTCCAACCTGATGGGACTGTTATAGAATCCAAGGAAATTTGGAAAACCAGAATTAGTGCATCTATGTCTGCAACAATCGTTTTTAGAACCCTGCGGTGCAAGGCCATCAGATCCTTGAAATTTGTCACATTTTAATCCTTAAATTTTTTGAATACATTTTCTCTGTTGATAATGTTCCTAATTTTCTTGCTCTTTAGCCCCTAGGCTACAATCTGGTTGAAACTTGTCTTCCACTGTGAAGAGAGAAAGTATTTGTTCAATTACTCATGATTATTTCCCCTGTCTCTGCTTCTAAGAGCCCAACATTTACTTTAGCTACTCTTTTTTTCACTTATTTATAAAAACTCTTACCATCAGGTTTTACACTTCTGGCTACTTTACTCATTCTATTTTTCGTTTTTTATCAACTTTTGTTGGTTTACCATTCCTCAGACTTTCTACTGTTTTTGCAACATTGTAAACCTCTTCTTTTAACCTAATATGATCCTTAACTTCCTGAGTGAGATGTATATGGGTCTTCCAGGCTGAGCTTTTGCTTTTCAACGGAATGTATTTCAGTTGAACATTTTGAATTTTTTTTTGTATGTTTTCCACTGTTCATTTACCCCCATATCGTTTGATCTTTTTATCCAATTAACCTTAGCTAGTTCTCCTCTCAGACCAATGTAATTGTTTAAGATGGTGAGAGTTTGAAAAGGACCATCTTTTAAACATAACATGAATTCAATTGCGTTATGATCACCATTTCAGAGTAGATATTTTACTATGACATTACTAATTAACCCGCTTTATCACACAATACAAGATAGCTTTCACAACATATTGTTCCAAGAAACTCACAAAAGCATTCGACAAACTCATCTTTTAGACCACTTCTGCCAATTTGGCTTCCCAGTCTATATATGCAGATTAAAGTCCTCCCACAATTATTAAATTGTCTTTGTTACAACCCCCAATAATTCCTTGTTTAATGCTCTGTCCAACACTGAAACTACTGGTAGGAGCCCTATAAACTACTCTGACCAGTGCTTTGAGACTGTTACTTCTTCTAATTTCCACTCATATTGATTCTACTTCATGATCTTCTGAAGAAGCGAGGTCCTTTCTCACTAATGCCTTTATATCATTCCTTTACTATCAGGGCAACTTGCCCCCTTTGCTATTCTGACTTTCGGAAATGGTGTACACTTTTTTTATATTTATTTCCCAACCTTGATCACCTTGTAACCATGTGTCCGTAATGGCAATTAAATCTAAATCATTTACCTCTAGTTTTTTTTAATTCCTAGTGCAGAAGGAGGCCATTCAGCCCATCGAGCCTGCACCAACAATTCCACCCAGGCCCCATCCCCAAATATACCCTACTAATAACCCTGACACCCCCCTAACATGAAGGAGCAATTTAGCATGGCCAATCAACCTAACCTATACATACATTTTTTGGATGTGGGGGGGAAACCGGAGGAAACCCACGCAGACACAAGGAGAATGTGCAAACCTCACAAAGTCACCCAAGCTGGGAATCAAACTCGGGTCCCTAGCGCTGTGAGGCAGCAGTGTTAACCACTGTACAACCATGCCACCCCCACTAGTTCATTTATCCTATTGCTGCTTTAATTTCATCTTTGTTCACTTCTATTCCCTGTAATTACCTGATTCACTGATGCAATTTGCTGGTTTCTACCCACATTGCTACATGGTTCCAATGCCCTGACCTCTCCCTTTGGATTTCTAAAACACCCTTCAACAAATAGATCAGTTTTCCCTGAATGCTAATGCCAATGTTCCATGAATCAAAACCCTTCATCTCAAACCACACTTTCAGTCATGCATTTCATTCTCTAATCTATGGATGCTATGCCAGTTGGCATGCAGCTCAGGTAACAACAGTAAGAAGTCGCACAACACCAGGTTAAAGTCCAACAGGTTTATTTGGTAGCAAAAGCCACTAGGTTTCGGAGCGCTGCTCCTTCGTCAGGTGAGTGGGAGTTCTATTCACAAATGGGGCATATAAAGACACAAACTCAATTTACAAAATAATGATTGGAATGCGGGTCTCTACTGCTTCCCGAAGATATGCAAGGCAAACACACCCGGCCGTCCCATCGTATCGGGCAATGGGACCCTGTGCGAGAACCTCTCTGGCTACGTCGAGGGCATCCTGAAACCCATTGTACAAAGAACCCCCAGCTTTTGTCGCGACACTACGGACTTCCTACAGAAACTCAGCACACATGGAGCAGTTGAACCAGGAGCACTCCTCATCACAATGGATGTCTTTGCACTCTACACCAGCATCCCGCACGACGATGGCATTGCTGCAACTGCCTCAGTACTCAACGCCGACAACTGCCAGTTTCCAGATGCAATTTAGCAACTCATCCGCTTCATCCTGGACCACAATGTCTTCACCTTCAACAACCAGTTCTTCATCCAGACACACGGAACAGCCATGGGGACCAAATTCACACCTCAATATGCCAACATCTTCAAGCACAGGTTCAAACAAGACTTCTTCACCGCACAGGACCTTCAACCGATGCTATACACCAGATACATCGATGACATTTTCTTCCTTTGGACTCATGGTGAACAATCACTGAAACAACTATATGATGACATCAACCAGTTCCATCCCACCATCAGACTCACCATAGACTACTCTCTGAAATCGGTTGCATTCTTGGACACACGCATCTCCATTAAGGACGGTCACCTCAGCATTTCACTGTACCGCAAGCCCACGGATAACCTCACGATGCTCCACTTCTCCAGCTTCCACCCTAAACACGTTAAAGAAGCTAACCCCGACGGACAAGCCCTCCGTATACACAGGATCTGCTCCTATGAGGAGGATCGCAACAGACACCTCCAGACGCTGAAAGATGCCCTCATAAGAGCAGGATATGGCGCTTGACTCATCGATCGACAGTTCCGACGCGCCACAGCGAAAAACCACGCCGACCTCCTCAGAAGACAAACACGGGACACAGTGGACAGAGGACCCTTCGTCATCCAGTACTTTCCCAGAGCGGAGAAGCTACGACATCTTCTCCGGACCCTTCAAAACGTCATTGATGAAGACAAACATCTCGCCAAGGCCATCCCCACACCCCCACTTCTTGCCTTCAAACAACTGCACAACCTCAAACAGACCATTGTCCGCAGCAAACTACCCAGCCTTCAGGAGAACAGTGACCACGACACCACACAACCCTGCCACAGCAACCTCTGCAAGACGTGCCGGATCATCGACACAGATGCCATCATCTCACGTGAGAACACCATCCACCAGGTACACGGTACATACTCTTGCAACTCGGCCAATTTTGTCTACCTGATACGCTGCAGGAAAGGATGTCCCGAGGCATGGTACATTGGGGAGACCATGCAGACGCTACAACAACGGATGAATGAACACCGCTCAACAATCACCAGGCAAGAGTGTTCTCTTCCTGTTGGGGAACACTTCAGCAGTCACGGGCATTCGGCCTCTGATCTTCGGGTAAGCGTTCTCCAAGGCGGCCTTCACGACACACGGCAGCGCAGAGTCGCTGAGCAGAGACTGATAGCCAAGTTCCGCACACATGAGACGGCTTCAATCGGGACCTTGGGTTCATGTCACACTATCTGTAACCCCCACGACTTGCCTGGACTTGCAAAATCTCACTAGCTGTCCTGTCTGGAGACAATACACATCTCTTTAACCTGTGCTTAACGCTCTCTCCACTCACATTGTCTGTACCTTTGAGACTTGATTACCTGTAAAGACTCGCATTCCAATCATTATTTTGTAAATTGAGTTTGTGTCTCTGTATGCCCTGTTTGTGAATAGAACTCCCACTTACCTGACGAAGGAGCAGTGCTCCGAAAGCTAGTGGCTTTTGCTACCAAATAAACCTGTTGGACTTTAACCTGGTGTTGAGAGACTTCTTACTGTATGTACTCCAGTCCAACGCTGGCATCTCCACATCATGCTCAGGTAACAAGCCAGAGATGATTACCTTTGATGTTCTGCACCTTAATACGGATCTAACTCCTAAAGTTCTCTTAGGTCGAACTAGGAATGATATTCCACCATGTAGTTGCTTACCACATGGACTATGACAACTGGATTTTCTCCCTCCAAGTTCCTCTCCAGCTGCGTGATACATACAAACATACAAAATAGGAGCAGAAGTAGGCCATTCGGTTCCTCGAGCCTGCTCAGCCATTCAATAAGAATAATGCTGATCTGGTGTGTTTCAAACTCCACATTCCCACCTGCCCCGATAATGAAGAACTTATCTCCCTCCGCCTTAAAAGTATTTAATGACTCCACCTCCACATATACCATCATAGGAGCAGAAGTAGGCCATTTGGTCTCTCAAGTTGGCTCTGCCATTCAAGAAGATCATGCCTGGTCTGTTTGCATTTTGAATTCCACATTCCTACCTCCACCTTAAAAATATTCAGTGAGTCTGCTTCTGCTGCCATCTGAGACAGAGTGTTCCAAAATCGCACGATCATCGGAGAAAACATGCTCCTCACCTCTGTCCTAAAAGTCAACCCTAATTTTAAAATCATGCCCCTAGTTCTGGATTCACCCACAAGAGGAAACATCCTTTCCACATCCACCTTGTCAAAAGATGAGGAGTTCAGGATCTTGTATACTGCAATCAAGTCTCTCTTACTCTTCTAAACTCCAGTAAAAAACAAGCCCCATCTATCCAACTTATCATAAGGCTTCCCACTCATTCCTGATATCAATTTAGCAAACCTCCTCTGAATCACCTCCAATGCATTTACATCCTTCCTTAAATAAGGAGACAAAAATTATGACGTGGTTGCACCAACGCCCTCTAACTTAAGCATAACATCATTTCTTTTATGTTAAATTCCTCTCATAATAAAGGATAGCATTCCATTAGCCTTCTGAATTATTCGCTACACCTGCATAATAACTTCTTGTGACTCATGCACTAGAACACCTAGATCCCTCTGCATCTCTAAAAATTCTGCTGTTGCACTCCATTTAAGTCGTGCTCCACTTTTTTATTTTTGCTGCCTGGATGAACTTCACATTTTCCCACAATTTCCTTCTGCCAGATTCTTGCCCACTCTCTTTCTGTCAACTATATCTGTCTGCAGCCTCCTTATGTCTTCTTCACAAAATACTTTACTACATTTGTGTCATCTGCAAATCACCTGCTACTGTGCCTTAACTCCCCTCATCCAAGTCAGATGAAATTTAATTGAGAGAAGTGTAAAGTAATTCATTGTGGTAGGAAGAATAAGGAAAGGCAATAACAAATAAAGGGTGTAATTTTAAAAGGGATTCAGGAACAAAGGAAAGGGGGGACTGGTATGTGCACAAATGATTGAAAGTGGCATGGCTGGTTGAGAAAGTAACTAATTAAGCACATGGGGTCATAGACTTTATAAATAGAGGCAAAAAGTACAAAAGCAAGTAAACTATGATAAAATTGTATAAAACATTGATTTGACTTCAATTGAAGTCTTGTGTCCAATTCTGGGCACCATACTTTTAGAAGGATGGGAACAAATTAGAGAAGATCAAGAAAAAATTCATGAGAATGGTTCCGGGCATAAGAAACTTGCAGATATATGGATAGACTGGAGAAGCTATGGCTATTCCTGATAGAGAAGATAAAGAGATTTGATAGAAGCATTCAAAATCATGAAGAGTCTAGACAGTGTAGAGGAGGAACTGTTCCCTTTTCAGAAGGATTCAAAACCAGAAGACATGTATTTAAAGTGATCAGCAAAAGAAGCAACAGCGACATGATGTACAAGTTTTTTAAGCAGAGTGGTTAGGGTCTGGAATGCACTGCATGAGTGTGTGTGGTGGAGACATAATCAATCAAGGCTTATTGAATCAAATACTTCAAAAGAGAATTGGATAATTATCACAAAAGAAAACATTTGCAATGCTACAGGGAAAAGGCAGGGGGATAGGACTAGATGAGTTGTTTTTGCAGAGAACAAGCACACATACAATAGGGCAAATAGCCGCTTCCTGTGGTTATTTGATTATGATACTCCCAGGTCCTGCTTTTTATTTAGAGCCTAATTCCTGATGCTCTTTCAGCAAGACATCCTCCCTGTTCCGACCTATGTTGTTTGTTTCAATATGGACCACAACAACTGGATTTACCCCCTCCCTTTCCAAGTTCCTCTTTAGCCGTTGAAATATCTTTCTAACCTAGCACTGAGTAAACAACACGCCCTTTAGGATTCTCATTATTCCCAAAAAGCAAGTGATTTGTCCCCCTAATTATAGAGACCCCTATTTCTCCAATATTTTATTCAGCTCTCCCCACTTCCTCTCACTCATTTTGCAGTCGCCAAGCCATGGTGCCTTGAATTACATTCAGACTGTAGCACTCTTCCTCCTTGTCCTCACAGTTCGTAAGCACATTGGACCTGTTAGACATGTCCAGTGTCTGTGGGACCTCCTTTTCCCTTCCTATATCCCCACTACCTGGCTCCCTACAATGACATGCACTCTTTCTTGAATCTGCGTTCTCCTCCAGGGTACTACCATTTCATGCTATAACTATCCAGAAATTTCTTTTCCTCCCTTAGGTATCAGAGTCTCTCCAACTCTAGTTCAATGACCCAGTTAGAGAAATTCGAGATGGAGACACCACCTGCAGGTATGTTTGCTGGGACAGGCTTGTCTTTTACTAATTCCCATATTCCAGCCACAAAAACCTGCTCTGTCATATCTTATTTGTTTTAACATGGTCCACGATAACTGGTTTTATTTTATTAATTTAAATAAAGTATTTTTTCAACGATTATTTGCAAATAACTCATTTATAAATATAATTACTCAATTTCCTAGTCCTTGTTTTAAATACTGCTCCAATTTAGAGAGAAAAAAATCTTAGAACTCATCAACGAATCACTTACCTACTCACCTAATTAATGCCTCTTCTCTCTGCACAGAATTCCCTGGGTTATGCCTCTTTATAGAAACAGTACTCTGTCAAGCTGATCTTTGTTCTACTTACTGTGACAGACTTTTCCCCTTTGTTTTTTCCTTCCCCACCCCACCACTGCCACAAAAATAAATAAGATCATCCTGTTCCAATGAAAGATCATTGAACTGAAACCTTCCCTGTTTCTCTCTCGACTGATGTTCAATGACTTGCTGGATGTTTTCTATCATTTTTGGTTTTAATTTTAGATTTTCAGTATTCACTTTTGTTTACGTATTTCATTCACTATCATTCCTCTTTCCAAGAATGTCCAACTTGAAGGCTTTCTGCTCTTCCCTCAGACAGGATTGCCATTTGTCTTTTACCTTATAACCTTCATTACTTCGTCTTCCATCTAGTGTTTGATCATGTATCTACCAAAACTCAGCCAAATGTCTTACCTCTGCAACTGTTTTTGGTTTTGAGTTATTCCACACAGATTTCATCTTAAATTCCACCCCTTATCACTAATATTCCCATGTTCAATGTTCCTTGAATCCATGCCCTCATTGTTTTCCCAAGAATCATACTGAACACTACAAACTGCCAGGTGCTCTTTTAACCATTCTCTTCAGCACCAATTTATTTTATTTCAGAATTCATTCTAAGTTCCATTTCATCCTTCACCTCATTTTTTCCCCTTACAGGGCATCAAGGACCATCAGCTTCAACAACGCTTGTTCGTTTTCCTTTGACAGCATTCCCTCCTTCCAATCTCACCCTTGGTCGGGTTTTCATTATGCCCCCTCTGATTGCAAATGAGCTGTCCTTAGTAAAGGCTTCAGCTTTGTCTCCTTACACCACCACCTGAATGAATTAAACTTTACATGATTCTGAGCTCTTCATATATCACATTTGCTTCTATGCCCACTTTTTTGGCCAGAAGGAACCCCACCTCTCCCCTTCCAAACCAACTGGCTCTTTCTCCACGTTTCAGATACCACATTTCATCTCAGCCCAAAGACCTCTGGCCTTCTACCCCCTCTATCTTTTGATCTGAAATGGCCAGCATGACATCTGTTGGCTCAATTTTGTTCCTGCTCACATTCCCTCCAAACTTGAAGTACTCAGTTTTCTCAGATCCAACCTTGGCATTGTCATTAAATTTACTAAGAAGGGAGGCACTGACGAGCAGGGCTTTACGTTGGGGAAGCAGAACACCAAGTCTCTGACATTTTCTCCCATCTTCTCCTGCGCCATGACCTCATCACCAAATATGAAACAACTGGGCCAGATTTTGCAATTAGAGGGCCTCTAATGGCATACCATTTCCATGTAAGTAATGGAAAACACCATTAACCTCACCATTATTTTGATAGAAAAATCTGACCCACCGTTTCCCTGTCGATTCCCAACACAGCCTCCTACCTCAGTATCCCAACCACTATTCCCAACACAGCCTTCCACCTCAGTCCCCCAACCACATACAGTCATATTTACTGCCTTCCTAAGGTTCATAAACAGGGCTGTTCTCTTCATAGTATTTCTATCATGTTTTTAATGTGATAAAATGTCCCAAAGTGCTTCACACAAGCATTACGAAACAAAACATGACACAGAGCCCTTAAAGAAAATAACAAGTCAGATAACCTAAACTTGATGAAAGAGGTAGGTTTTAAAGGAGCATATTAAAGGAGGAAAGCTCGGTGGAGAGGCAGAAAGATTTAGGGAGCAAATTCCAGTGTAGGGCCCAGATAGCTGACGACAAGGCCACTAATGGTGGAATGCTTGGGAATACTCAAGAGGCCAGAACTGGAGGATAGAAGGCATCTTTGATTTGATTTGATTTATTATTGTCACTTGTATTATCATACAGTGAAAAGTATTGTTTCTTGCGTGCTATACAGACACCTTCGTGGGTTCCAGGGCTGGAGGAGATTACAGAGACAGGGAGCACAATAAGCCTTTTTAAAATCAAGGCATTGCTTAATCAGGAATCAACGTAGGTTAGAAAGCACAAGGGTGTTGAACTGAACTTAGTGAAAGTTAGGAGATGGCAGCAGAGCTTTTGATGACTTCAAGTTTATGGTTAATGGTGTCCAAGGCTGGCTAGGACTGCTTAGGAGCACTTTGGATAGAGGAACAAGGGTACAGAAGAGATGAACTTAAGATTTGGGCTGAGTCAGGAAAAGCTATGGACATGGAATTAGGCATTCTCAGTAATGGTTCAAGAATGTGTTGGTAAACTCATCTCAGGGTTAATTGTGACACCAAAGTTTCAGCCTCTGACAGTTGTCAGGAAGTGGCATAGAGTTACTGTCACTGGACTAGTAATCTAAAGACCTAGGGTAATGCTCTGGGGCCTGTGGGGTAAAATTTGAATTTACTAAAAATCTGGAATTAACGACAACGATGGAACCATTGTCATAATCACTGTCTAATGATGACCATGGAAGCATTATCATAATCGCTGTCTAATGACGACCATGGAAGCATTATCATAAAAACCCATCTGGTTCTCTAATGTTCTTTGGGGAAAGGCAATCTGTTATCCTTGCCTGGTCTGGTCTACATGTGACTCCAGATCCACAACAAAATGGTCGATTCTTAAATGCCCTCAGGGTTGGGCAATAAATGCTGGCCCAGCCAGTGATGATCACAACCCATGAACAAATTTAAGAAAAGGGTTGCAGTCAGTAAATTGGGAACAGTGTTTGTCGTGGGACTGAAGACAATGGCTTTGGTGATACCAATATATTGTTAAGAAATTTCTGCTCATTATTCAACATCATTAAAATAATCTGATGATTTTGGGACAGTTGTGCAGTTGAGAGATGGTGGTCAGGTGATATGTGGCACCATTGCTGAACATGAGGAAACTGGTGCTATGTTTTGGATGATACCTATGGATATCCTAGGTTTTGGATGATAATGCTGATGCATTCCCTGAACATGTTAACACTCCATGAGGATCCCTCCTCTACCTTCCTATCACTCATGCCGAGAATTAGCCCCCTTAATTTAGGGGACGGCACGACGACAAGCACTACTGCCTCACAGCACCAGGGACCAGAGTTCAATTCCGGCCTCAGGTTACTGTCTGTGTGGAGTTTGCACATTCTCCCTGTGTCTGCCTGGGTTTTCTCCGGGTGCTCCAGTTTCCTCCCACAGTCCAAAGGTGTGCAGATTAGGTTGATTGGCCATGCTAAATTGCCCTTAGTGTCAGGGGGAATAACAGGGTAAACATGTGGGGTTACGGGGATAGGACCTGGTCAGTGCAATCTCGATAGACTGAATGGCCTCCTTCTGCATTGTAGGGATTCTATGATAACTCTCCTTTCCCTGGCTAACTCCAAGTTGGATTCAGCTATATCACAACACCAAATTTGTTTTGGATGAGTATAAATTAATTCTTTCCATGTGCCTGTCAAATGGATGCCGCCACACGGCTGTGATGATTTCAACAGCGTTGTCTTTAGTCCTGGCTTCTGCCCACTCAGGCACTCCAAATGACATCAGAGCAACATGCTTGATCTGCACATGCTTGGAGCACGCATGGCATTGGGAGGAAATGCAGCCTTTTGTTAAATGGTTGGCAACTATACAAAGCAATATATTTGACCTGAACAATATCCTGCCCACGTTGACAGTAATGCTGATGTACATTTGTATGAAGAACTTTGATTTCATTCCTGAATGGCATAGTTCTAATTTTAAGACTATACTTCCTTGTTTTGGCTTCTCGACCACCACAGGAAATAGTTAATTTGTATCTACTTTATCAAGTAGTTTCATTTTTAAAAAATACTCAATCTCAGATTCAAGCAAATACAAGCCATTCTAATATTCCAAGTCTTCAAAATTTAACTCTTTAAGCCCCACCTTCATTCTGGTGATCCTGTAGTGCAACACTTAAATTTGATATTAAAATACTATGTTTTCAAATTCATTCATATTTATGCAGGGTTCTTCCTGCTTGCACTGTTTTAATTTTTTAAAAAGGTTTTAAAACTGCCTGACATTAAATATGAACCCAATGCTTAGGGTACAATTGTAATAAAATATTAAATAGGGATATGTCATCTAAGTGATATGCTTTGAAAAGCAACAGAATGAAATACAATTTTGCAAAACCATTAAATGCTGACTACGACAAATTGTATAGAAAAGGGAAATAGTGCAGAAGTGTCAGGAAAGCCACCATGCATTAATGAGTGTGATGTAGCTGTGGGAGGAGTGGATTACAGTGACAAACAGCTTAGCTGCTACAAAGATGGCAGGAAATCTATCAAACGGTACAATAAAATTGCAATTGAGTTTCTTTGACTTTTTATAGGAAATTCACAGATCTTGATGTGTAACTCTGCAAGACCTTTCAAATTATTTGACTTCAGCTTGCTGCCAGCAATTGGTCTTTTTGATTAGAGATTTGGGGGAAGGAGAAGAGGAAATTGGTAGTGAGTGATAGCATGATTGTAACCTTCTGGCGTCACAATAAGTTGTACAAGTGGTTGCCAGCCATTTACCATGAAACAAAGAAAAATCTAACCTTCTCAAACAAAATGTGATCAAACAGAATTTTTAGGATAAATAGAGGGATTTAAAGGAAGATATGCACTTAATAATTGATGCAGGTTCCATGGATAAAGAAAATAACCTATTGGAAAGATACAACACAACATCCAAGATAAACTGAGTTAAATGTTTGAAATAATCTATTTCTGTTCATTCTGTTTTTGCTTGAAAAAAGTTACGCCACAATGCAAATGAAGCAATTTTAACAAAACAAATTTCCCCACAATTTCAAGTCAAATAAACATAACTCAAGTAAAGAACATAACTCAAGTAAAATTACAAGTTGAATTACTTCCAATATTCCACCTAATATCAATAATATTCACAAGGTTATGTAAGTGCAGTATAAATTACCTTTAGGTCGATATTACTGTAAATATATTATAACTACTCGAAATCAAAAATGTTTCTCCCCTTCTACTCTGTCCAGATTCCTCATGATCTTGAATATCTTAATCAAATTTTCTCTCAGCCTTTTCTGCAAGAAAAATACTCCCAACCCCACCAACCTACCTTCATAACTTCATCCCTGGATCCATTCCCATTAATCTTTTCTGTACTCTCTAAGGCCTTCACACCCATCCTAAAGTGAAACACCCAGAATTGAAAGCAACACTCCAACTGAGGCTGAACAAATGTCTTCTGCAACTTCAATATAACCTCTTTACTCAACGAACAAGTTAACTCCATTCTGAGTGATTGATAGCAAACTTTGCATCCTCCTCACAACTCACACCTCCACCTAATTTTGTGTCACCAGCAAACTTGGAAATATTACATTTATATCCCACATCCTATTCACAATATAGACTGTGAATAGCTGGGGCGCAAGCACTGATCCTTGGTCCATATCTTAAGCATCTCTTTCAGTACTCTGCGGTGAAGATCATCAGGCCCAGGCAATTTATATACTTCAAGTTTCATGAAGTTCTCTAGTACATTTTTCACTAATATTAATATCTTGAAGTTCCTCTTTACACAAGTTCTTTGATTATCCATTATTTCTGAAAGGTCAGCATTGTGTAACTACTGCTTTGAGAAATAGAATTCACCTTACAGCTACAGCACATACCATCAGGCAACAAACAATGCACTGCCTTGGAATGCTTTATTATGATCCCATGTGAAACATAAATATTTTCATTCCAATCCGTAATAGATATAGGTCTTTAGCAAAATCATGCCCATAATGTGGTACAAATTAGTAGTAAAATTAGTTACGCAAAATATAATTACATAGGCATCTCCAGTAAGCACTAGAAAGAAAATTGCCCCAAGGGTGAATTTGGCAAACGAGATCAAGATGAACCAATCATGCCAGTGTTATGACAGATTTACACTATCTGGATTGAGATCAAACAAAGCTGGGCAAATGTTACATGGATTGGGACTCTGACATACTTGTTGCACAGACAACACAAAAAGAGATTTGAATCCTAGCTCAAGCAGATGAAAATGAATCGTCCCATTTTAACATATGGCCCCTAACCTCAGAACTTCAAAGTAGCATTCCTTCCCTCCTTTTTGAGCATTTTTTAATGCAACTCAGTCCATATATTTCAAATTCTAATTGTCACTCAGTTTGTCATCTCAAAAGGCCAGACCAAAAGAACCCTGCCTGACACTAACTTGCACTTCTCCCTGGACAATCCAAGAATCATTTTCATTTACATCAAGTGGACATCTACAGAGTGAAAGCTTAATGCCAACCTGACGTATATAGTGTAAATACACAGAAATGGCTTTTGTTGAAGTGAGGAAAGTAGAACACAACATTTTTTTCTGGAATATTTAAATACAAGTTGGATGGCATACGGCATTAGAAACTAGCATACAGTATGCCAAATCCACCCTGGATTGATGGCCTTTAAGTCTCATTTAATGGTCTATTCGAAATGTCCTACATGAAGCACTGGAAATAAGTAATTTAGCTCCAAGCAGGAATGGGCTTGCACACAAAACTGTCAGCACCAATATCCAACCTAACTCAAAACAAAAGACAGTTGGATTGGGAAATTACAAAATATCTCAATGATGCTCCTCTCATATTGGACTTAAGCAAATCAAAACACCAGTTTTACCATTTAAAACTTTGATTCTTTCCTGCAGTATGGTTCTTAGTCATCCATTTTAATTTTTCAGTATCAAAAATCATAAAAGGATCTAGAATTAGAACTTTTGCTTCCTTTTTGGGTTTGAACTTTTGTGCTCATCAGGCTAATGATCATTGACACTGAGGTGAATTATGAAGCAGTGACTTCGCAATTTATTCATTTTTTCACTCAAATGTACTGGAAATGTATGAAATCTTAAAAAGTAATTGGCAAATGTATTTTTTATTTTGTAGATCAATTGGTTTAATATTTTTCTTCAACAATATTTGTAGGACAATAGGAAAAATGGAAACATATGCATGGTCCAAGCCTTCTTACAATTATAAACCAATATTTGCAAAGGGAAATCAATCATGGCTTTTTGTGAAAATATCTTCAGTGCATTTTTATTATATCTATCTTCAATTTTTAAGTGGATTTCCTTCCCTAAATCCAATGTTCTGGCTAAAAAGGTAATATGACAAATCAGCCATCCATTGTAACATTCTGAAAAAAAATCAAAGGTTGCTTTAAACGTCTTTGTTTTTTGTTAACGACTAGACACTGCTTCAAATTCAGCTTCACCATCCACCCCGAAGTCAGCAGACAATCCCAAATGCACTTTTTCTGCTTAATATCTAGGTAAATAATCATGAGGCCAAGAATCACAGAGTACAGCAGACACTGCAATGTGTCCCACAACACCACATGCTCCCTGACTTTGAAAAGCAAAGTGGATATACACTCTGAAAAGCAAAGTGGATATACACTATCAGAACAAAAGTTATCTAAAGATAACTTTATTCAACAAAAACAGTTCTCCATTCATCTTGATATAGGGAAATATACATTAGGCACAGTATGGAAACACATCATTTGCCCCAAGCAGTCCTTGTTGCCATTTATTATTCAAGCATGCAGTTTGAGGGGGAGAAGCTGGAATCAGATGTAATGGTATTACAATTAAATAAAGGTAACTACAAAGACATGGGGGAGGAGCTGGCCAGAGCTGATTGGAAAGGGAGCCCAGCAGAAAAGACAGTGGAAAGTAATGGCAGGAGTTTGAGTGTTATTCAGGAGGCACAACAGAAATTCATCCCAAGGAGGAGGAAACCATGGCATCCATGGCTGATGGGGGAAGTCAAGGTCAGCAGAAAAGCAAAAGAAAAAGCATACAAAGTGGCAAGGAATAAGAACATAAGAACTAGAGCAGGAGTAGGCCATCTGGCCCCTCGAGCCTGCTCTGCCATTCAATAAGATCATGGCTGATCGTTTTGTGGACTCAGCTCCACTTACCCACCTGCTCACCATAACCCTTAATTCCTTTACTGTTCAAACATTTATCTATCCTTGCCTTAAAAACATTCAATGAGGTAGCCTCAACTGCTTCACTGGGCAGGGAATTCCACAGATTCACAACCCTTTGTGTGAAGAAGTTCCTCCTCAACTCAGTCCTAAATCTGCTTCCCCTTATTTTGAGGCTATGCCCCCTAGTTCTAGTTTCACCCGCCAGTGGAAACAACTTCCCTGCTTCTATCTTAACTATTCCCTTTATAATCTTATATGTTTCTATAAGATCTCCCCTCATTCTTCGGAATTCCAATGAGTATAGCCCCAGTCTACTCAAGTCTCTCCTCATAAGCCAACTCTCAACTCCAGAATCAACCCAGTGAATCTCCTCTGCACCCCCTCCAGTGCCAGTATATCCTTTCTCGAGTAAGGAGACCAAAACTGTACACAGTACTCCAGGTGTGGGCCTCACCAGCACCTTATACAGCTGCAACATAACCTCGCTGTTTTTAAACTCCATCCCTCCAGCAATGAAGGACAAAAATTCCATTTGCCTTCTTAATTACCTGCTGCACCTGCAAACCAACTCCTTGAGATTCCTGCACAAGGACACCCAGGTCCTTCTGCACAGCAGCATGCTGCAATGTTTTACCATTTAAATAATAGTCCATTTTGCTGTTATTCCTACCAAAATGGACGACCTCACATTTACCAACATTATACTCCATCTGCCAGACCCTCGCCCACTCACTTAGATTATCTATATCCCTTTGCACTTTCAGCATCCTCTGCACACTTTGCTCTTCCACCCATCTTAGTGTCATCTGCGAATTTTGACACACTACACTTGGTCCCCAACTCCAAAATCATCCATGTGAATCATAAACAATTGCGGTCCCAACACAGATCCCTGAGGCACACCACTAGTCACTGATCGCCAACCAGAAAAACACCCATTTACCCCTACTCTTTGCTTTCTGTTAGTTAACCAATCCTCTATCCATGCTAATACATTACCCGTAACACCGTGCACCTTTATCTTATGTAGCAGTCTTTGGTGCAGCACCTTGTCAAATGCCTTCTGGAAATCCAGATACACCACATCCATAGGTTCCCCATTGTCCACTGCACATGTAATGTTCTCAAATAATTCCACCAAATTAGTCAAACATGACCTGCCCTTCATGAACTCATGCTGCGTCTTACCAATGGTACAATTTATATCCAGATGTCTCACTATTTCTTGATGATAGATTTAAGCATTTTCCCTACTGCAGAAGTTAAGCTAACCGGCCTATAGTTACCTGCCTTTTGTCTACCTCCTTTTTTAAACACTGGCGTCACATTTGCTGTTTTCCAATCTGCGGGAACCACCCAGAGTTCAGTGAATTTTGGTAAATTATCACTGGTGCATTTGCTATTTCTCCCGCCATCTCTTTTAGTACCCTGGGATGCATTCCATCAGGACCAGGAGACTTGTCTACCTTTAGCTCCATTGACTTGCCCAACACTACCTCTTTCGTGATAACGATAGTTTCTAGGTTCTCACCTGCCATAGCCTTCCTGTCATCAATTTTTGACATGTTATTAGTGGGAAGCCAGAGGATTGGGAAGCCTTTAAAAGCGAGCAACGGATAAATAGAAAAGCAATAAGGTGGGTGATGATGAAATATGAGTGTAAGCTAGCTAGTAATCCAAAAGAAGATAGGAAGAGTTTTTTTCAATACATAAAAGGTAAGAGGCAAAAATAGCCATTGGACCACTGGAAAATTAGGCTGGAGAAGTAAAAATAGGAAACAAAGCTATGGCAGAGGAACTGACAGTTACTTTGCATCAGTCTTCATGGTGGAAGACACCAGTGGGATGCCAGAACTCCAGGAGAGTCAGGGGGCACAGGTGAGTGTAGTGGTCATCACTGAGCAGAAGGTACTGGGGAAACTGAAAGGTCTGAAGGTGGATAAGTCATCTGGACTGGATGGAATACACCCCAGCGTTCTAAAAGAGGTAGCTGAGGAAATTGTGGAGGCATTGGTGGTGATCTTTCAGGAATCACTGGAGGCAAGGAGGGTACCAGAGGACTGGAAACTAGCTAATGTAACACCGCTCTTTAAGAAGGGAGGGAGGCAGCAGATGGGAAATTATAGGCCAATTAGCCTGACTTCGGTCATTGGCAAGATTTTAAAGTCCGTTATTAAAGATGAGATCGCAGAGTACTTGGAAGTGCATGATAAAGTAGGACTAAGTCAGCACGGCTTTGTCAAGAAGAGGTCATGTCCAACAAATCTGTTCGAGTTCTTTGCGGGGGTAACACGGAAGTTAGATTAAGGAGACTCAGTGGACGTGATTTATTTAGATTTCCAGAAGGCCTTTGACAAGTTGCCACATAAGAGACTGGTAAATAAGTTAAGAGCCCATGGTGTTAATGGTAAGATCTTGGCATGGATAGAGGATTGGCTGACTGGCAGAAGGCAGAGAGTGGAGATAAAGGGGTATTTTTCAGGATGATAGCCGGTGACTAGTGGTGTACCTCAGGGGTCGGTGCTGAGACCACAATTTTTCACAATATACATTAACAATTTGGAAGAAGGAACTGAAGGCACTGTTGCTAAGTTTGCAGATGATACAAACTTATGTAGAGGTTCAGGTAGTATTCAGGAAGCAGGGGGGCTGCAAAAGGATTTGGACAGGTTAGGAGAGTGGGTAAAGAGGTGGCAGATGGAATATAATGTGGAACAGTGAGAGAGTCTGCACTTTGGAAGGAGGAATGGAGGCATAGACTATTTTCTAAATGGGAAAATGCTTAGGAAATCAGAAACACAAAGGGACTTGGGAGTCATTGTTCAAGATTCTCTTAAGGTTAACGTGCAGGTTCAGTTGGCAGTTAGGAAGGCAAATGCGATGTTAGCGTTCATGTTGAGAGGACTAGAATACAAGCACTTCTGAGGTTGTATTAGGCTCTGGTCAGACCCCATTTGGAATATTGTGTGCAGTTTTGGGCTCGAATCTAAGGAAGGATGTGTTCGACTTGGAAAGGGTCCAGAGAAGGTTCACAAGAATGATTCCTGGAATGAAGAGCTTGTCGTATGAGGAACGGTTGAGGACTCTGGGTCTGTACTCGGAGTTTAGAAGGAGTCTTATTGGAACTTAGAGGATACTGCAAGGCCTGGATAGAGTGGATGTGGAGAGGGTGGACGTGGAGAGAGTGGACGTGGAGAGAGTGGACGTGATTTCCACCAGCAGGAAAAACTAGAACCAGAAGGCACAACTCAGGCTGAAGGGACGATCCTTTAAAACACAGATGAGGAGGAATTTCTTCAGCCAGAGACTGGTGAATCTGTGGAACTCTTTGCCGCAAAAGGCTGTGGAGACCAGGTCATTGAGTGTCTTTAAGACAGAGATTAATTGGTTCTTGATTAATAAGGGGATCAAGGGTTATGGGGAAAAGTCAGGAGAATGGGGATGAGAAAAGTATCAGCCATGATTGAATGGAGGAGCAGACTTGATGGGCCAAGTGGCCTAATTCTGCTCCTATGCCTGATGGTCTTATGGAAGCTGTCTTAATTACATTTCACAGTATCATAGGAAGCCATCCAGCCCATTGTGTCTAAATGCCATGAATGAACCGGCCTTCAACACACTCTCAGGCAGGATATTCAAGATCTTTTTTGATTTGATTTATTATCGTCACATGTATTAGTATAGTGAAAAGTACTGTTTCTTGCGCACTGTACAGACAAAGCATACTGTACATAGGGAGGGAGAGGAGAGTGCGCAGAATGTAGAGTTACAGTCAGAGCCAAGATGAAGAGAAAGATCAACTTAACGCAAGGTATGCCCATTCAAAAGTCTGATGGCAACAGGGAAGAAGCTGTTCTTGAGTCGATTGGTACTTGTCCTCAGACTTTTGTATCCTTTTCACGATGAAAGACGGTGGAAGAAAGAATGTCTGAGGTGCGTGGGATCCTTGATTATGCTGGCTGCTTTTCCAAGGCAGCGGGAAGTTTAGACAGTATCAATGGATGGGAACTTGGTTTGAGTGATGAACCGGGCTTCGTTCACGACCCTTTGTAGTTTCTTGCGGTTTTGGACAGAGCAGGAGCCCTACCAAGCTGTGATACAGCTTGAAAGAATGCTTTCTATGGTGCATATGTAAAAGTTGGTGGGAGTTGCAGTAGACATGCCAAATTTCCTTAGTCTCCTGAGAAAGCAGAGGCGTTGATGGGCTTTCTTAATTATAACATCTGCATGGAGGATCCAGGACAGGTTGTTAGTGATCTGGGCACCTAAAAACCTGAAGCTCTCGACTATTTCTACTTCACCCCCATTGATGTAGACAGAGGCACGATGCTTCCTGAAGTCGATGACTATCTCCTTTGTTTTGTTGACATTGAAGGAGAGATTATTGTTGTAACACCAGTTCATCAGATTCTCTATTTCTTTCCTGTACTGTCTCGTCACTGTTTGAGATCCAACCCACAACGGAGGTGTCATCAGCAAATTTGAAAATCGAGTTGGAGGGTAATTTGGCCACACAGTCATAGGTGTATGAGGAGTATAGTAAGGGGCTGAGAGCACAGTCTTGCGGAGCACCGATGTTGAGGATAATCGTGGAGGTGGTCTTGTTGCTTATCCTTACTGACTGCAATTGGTGGGTTAGGAAGACTAGGATCCAGTTGCAGATGGAGGAGCCGAGCCCCAGGCCATGAAGAGTCTTGTAGGAATAATGGTGTTAAAGGCTGAGCTGTAGTCTATGAATAGGAATCTGACATGGGTGTCTTTGTTATCTAGATGTTCTCGGGTTGAGTGTAGGGCCAGGGAGATGGGTCTGCTGTGGACCTGTTGCGACGATAGGTGAACTGTAGTGGATCCAGGCAGTCTGGGAGGCAGGAATTGATTTGTGCCATGACTAATCTTACGAAGCACTTCATAATGATGGGTGTCAGTGCCGCCAGACGATAGTAATTAAGGTAGGCTGCCTGGCTTTTCTTTAGTACCGGGATGATGGTTGTCTTGAAGCAGGTAGGGACCTCAGATTGGTGTTAGAAGAGGTTGAAGATGTCTGCGATTACCCCCACCAGTTGGTCCGCGCAGGACCTGAGTACTAGCCCAGGTATGCCATCTGGGCCAGCTGCTTTCCGTGAGTTGACTTTTGAGACAGCTGCTCTGACGTCGACAACGGTGACCTCGTTCGTATACAGGGTCGTCTGATGCTTCCGGAATGGACAGCATGCTCTCATTGACCTCTTGCTCAAAACGGGCAGAGAATGCATTAAGCTCATCAGGGAGGGGTGCATTGGAGCCGGCGATTTTACCTGTCTTCATCCTGTAGCCAGTTATGTCTTATTAACTGAAGGCTGCATAAAAATGATTTTCTCAGGTCGCCTTTGGTTTCTTTGCCATTCACCTTAAATCAGTGTCCTCTGATTCACAACCCACCCACTAATCAATGATCCATCCTGTCCAAAGATTTTTAGTACATGTATCAAATCTCCTCTCAAAATCCTTATCTCTGAGAACAGCACCAGCTTATCCAGTCTATCCATATAACTGAAGTTCCTCACCGATGGAACAATCCTCATTAATCTTTTCTGTACCCTCTCTATAGCATTCATCCCTTCCCTAAAGTCTGGTGCCCAGAATTAGATACAATACCTCAATACCTTAACAATCTTCAGCAGCTTCATCAATTACCTTCCCTCCATTATAAGGTCGGAAGTGGGGATATTCTGTACTATTCACTTCTCCTCAGCTGCTAAAGCAGTAAGTGTCCATATGAAGCAAGAGCTGGACAATGTTCAGGCTTAGGCTGATAAGTGGCAAGTAACAATCGCACCACTCAATCACCTGGCAATGACCAACTCTGAAAAACAAAAATTTAACCATTGCCCATGGACATTCAGAAGCATTACCATTGCTAAATCCCCTACTGTCAAGTTCCGGGGGTTACCATTGGCCAGAAACTGAACCGAACCAGACATTTAAATACTGTGGCTAAAAGAGCAGAGCATAGGCTGAGAATTCAATAGTGACAAACTGACCTGCTGACTCCCCAACACCTATCCATCATCCACAAAGCACAAGTCAGTAGAGTGATGGAATACTTTCCATTTGCCAATGAGTGCAGTTCCAACAACTCAAGAAGCTCAACACTATCCAGTACAAAGCTTGACTGGGACCCCATCCACCACTTTAAATATTCACTCTTTCTACTACTGTGCACAATGGCACCATTTGAAGATGCAGTGCAGCAACTCGCCAAGGCTCCTTCAACACCACCTTCCTAACCCACAATCTCTACCATCTGGACAAGGGCAGAAAACGCATGGGAACATCACTAAATTCACCCCTCAAGCCGTATATGTTCCTGACTTGCAACTATATTGCCATTCCTTCGCTGCTGCTGAGTCAAAATTTTGAACACCTCTGTGGATGTACCTGCACTGTTCAAGACCATGGTTCGCTACCACCTTCCCAAAGATAACTAGGGATGGGCAGCAAGTGCTGACCCAGCCATCAGAGTCCACATACCATGAAAGAACAAAAAAAGCTGAGGCTGAACCAGTGTTTTTTTTAAAAACAGGTTTGCAATAACATCCTTGCTTTTGTACTCTATACCTTTACTTATGAAGCTTGGGATCCCTTGGACCTTATTAGCCACTTTCTTAACCTGTCTGCCACCTTTAACAATATCTGAACATATACCCAAGATCCCACTGCTCCTTGTTCCCTTAGAAATAACTGGCTGGAATGTTAGAAATGGGCTTCCTTGTTTTTTTGTCAAAAAGGGCTTTCGATAGATGTTTAATCGAAAACATTAAGTCATAACAAAAGCTTGATTTTTCATCATTAATATTGAATGCAAGGCAATTTTTGATGATGGTATATGTTTTCCAAGCAATTTGAAATCAACAGCCATACATCACCATTTAGTACTCTGCACTCATGGTCTTTCCTGAAAAATACCCTGTGTATTTGTGGGCATTAACCCCAACCCCCGAGACATTTTCTAGTTAAAAGGAATCCAACTGAAAATATATATGCACACTAATTAGTAAATTTAGTCACTAAGAGTCAACTCTACCACCCTAGGATAACACCTCATTTCCAATTGGCGCCTTTGTATGATGATTTTGCCAATTCTTCACTTAAGATGACATAGGTATAAATTCACATCTTATGATACCATGGAACAGTGCAATGATTCAGCAATGCACTGTCTCACTGGCATACTCTTCAACACACATTCTAACATTGTACTATAACGACTATTCCTGATTTGGGTGCAGAACCAGATTTAATTTTAATTTGTTCATCTTAAGAAGTTGATTATCAAAACATTAAGCATAAACCTTTAGGGAAAAATCACTTGTTTTTAATATTCCATATTCTGTGACAGAATTGTGCTTCCATTAGCATTTTCCCCAGATTACAAAAATCAGACATAAATGCAATTCACAAAAACTGTGTATAATTGAAAACTTACACATTCAAAATAACAGTTGCATTTTTTTTGGAGAAATTATAAACACAACCCTCAGTCAAAATTTACTGGACTTGCAATATATTCTATAACACCGTTGCCCACTTACCTTCGTTGTCATTGTGCAATCTAACAAACAAAGATCATGTATGCCCCCTTGTGGCTTAAAAATGAAAAACAACTGGTATCTTTTTCACCATTACTAACCTTCCTTGAAAACCTCCAGCAACAAAGCAACCTTCTGTATAAGACTAACTAGAACAATATATTTAAGGATTTAGCAATTTTGATTATGCAATTTCCCCTGAAATTGGTCCACTTAAAGTTTCAAGTTGAAACTCAATTGTTTAAGTATTTGACTTTATATTCACTGGTAATAAATTACTTTGAATGGCAACATGTACGTCCCAACTATGGCATAATCACACTGGAAAGCAATCTCACAATTAGCTTATTATTGAGATTTTAATCAAAAAAGCTCACCTTTGAATGGGTAATTGAAAGTGTATCAACCCAGACACGCCAGCCGCCCCACTCATACTTTATTGCATGATAAAGCAATATCCGAAAGATAGCGTACACCATTTCTGTTATTTTTTGTTCTTCAGAATTCTTAGCGCTGACATAGCAGAGGGATAACATCCACTCTTGCCACACTGAGCACTGCAGTAAGCTCCTGCAACACAATAATCACAGTTCTGATTCTTGGTAATATGAAAATCAACAAATCTTAAATACACAAAGGAAATACAGAAGAGAACAAAGAGCATTTCACAGCATTTTAAAAAAAATTAATTCCACAAGAAAGACAAGTTACATTAACTCAGGGAAAAAGCACAAGACCATTTTCTAAGTACCGTTTCTCTGAATACATAACACGGCTTATAATAAAAATCACATTCCAACTTAAGTTTTAAAATATTTAACTGCAATTAGAGGAGGAAGCTAAGTGATATAAATGATTCGGCAAACAAATTTTAAACTTGATGAGTAAGCTTTTAACAAAACACATTTACACAAGATATATAAATGATTGAAGCAGCCAGTATATCAACACCTAAAAGTAATCTACTTTCAGATACACATTCCTCAAAAGAAAAAAGGAACAAGATTTTCTTCATTTGCATTTTTATTTGCCACAAGTTAAATGAATGTATACACAAAGCAGTTATTTTCTTACCCAAATGACGGGGGGTTAGACATATCCTAATTATTTTATCCTGATGAAATAAAGTCAAATGTCACCTAATATAGTAAGCCTCTTCAAACTTCAAAGAATCCAACTGCATTACCCTCCATTTAACTCAATCAAATTGAAATTCTGCTTGAAGAGTTGTATTCTCAAAGAAAGTTGACGATTAGAATTTTTTTTAAAACCAAAGCCAACTTGAGATTATAGTATCTCTCTCTGGGGCATAAATCTACTAATGGGACAGCAGCAACATCTCACAAACATAACATAAGAAATAGGAGCAGGAGTAGGCCAGCTAGCCCCTGGAGCCTGCCCCGCCATTCAATAAGATCATGGCTGATCTGAAATGGATCAGTTCCACTTACCCGCCTGATCCCCACAAGCCCTAATTCCCTTACCGATCAGGAATCCATCTATCCGTGATTTAAACATATTCAATGAGGTAGCCTCCACCACTTCAGTGGGCAGAGAATTCCAGAGATTCACCACCCTCTGAGAGAAGTTCCTCCTCAACTCTGTCCTAAACTGACCCCCCTTTATTCTGAGGCTGTGCCCTCTCGTTCTAGCTTCCTTTCTAAGTGGAAAGAATCTCTCCACCTCTACCCTATCCAGCCCCTTCATTATCTTATATGTCTCTATAAGATCCCCCCTCAGCCTTCTAAATTCCAACGAGTACAAACCCAATCTGCTCAGTCTCTCCTCATAATCAACACCCCTCATCTCTGGTATCAACCTGGTGAACCTTCTCTGCACTCCCTCCAAGGCCAATATATCCTTCCGCAAATAAGGGGACCAATACTGCACACAGTATTCCAGCTGCGGCCTCACCAATGCCCTGTACAGATGCAGCAAGACATCTCTGCTTTTATATTCTATCCCCCTTGCGATATAGGCCAACATCCCATTTGCCTTCTTGATCACCTGTTGCACCTGCCGACTGGGCTTTTGCGTCTCATGCACAAGCACCCCCAGGTCCCTTTGCACAGTAGCATGTTGTAATTTTTTTCCATTTAGATAATAATCCTAAGTGGAAAGTAGTGGATGAGGTGGAGGGCTGTTGTAGGCTGCAAAGAGACATAGATAGGATGCAAAGTTGGGCTGAAAAATGGCAAATGGAGTTTAACCCTGATAAATGTGAGGTGATTCATTTTGGTAGGACTAATTTAAAGGTGGATTACAGGGTCAAAGGTAGGGTTCTGAAGACTGTGGAGGAACAGAGAGATCTTGGGGTCCATATCCACAGATCTCTAAAGGTTGCCACTCAAGTGGATAGAGCTGTGAAGAAGGCCTATAGTGTGTTAGCTTTTATTAACAGGGGGTTGGAGCTTAAGAGCCGTGGGGTTATGCTGCAACTGTACAGGATCTTGGTGAGACCACATTTGGAATATTGTGTGCAGTTCTGGTCACCTCACTATAAGAAGGATGTGGAAGCGCTAGAAAGAGTGCAGAGGAGATTTACCAGGATGCTGCCTGGTTTGGAAGGTAGGTCTTATGAGGAAAGGTTGAGGGAGCTAGGAATGTTCTCTCTGGAGCGGAGGAGGCTGAGGGGAGACTTAATAGAGGTTTATAAAATGAAGAAGGGGATAGATAGAGTGAACGTTCAAAGACTATTTCCTCGGGTGGATGGAGCTATTACAAGGGGGCATAACTATAGGGTTCGTGGTGGGAGATATAGGAAGGATATCAGAGGTAGGTTCTTTACGCAGAGAGTGGTTGGGGTGTGGAATGGACTGCCTGCAGTGATAGTCGAGTCAGACACTTTGGGAACATTTAAGCGGTTATTGGAAAGGCACATGGAGCACACCAGGATGATAGGGAGTGGGATAGCTTGATCTTGGTTTCAGATAAAGCTCGGCACAACATCGTGGGCCGAAGGGCCTGTTCTGTGCTGTACTGTTCTATGTTCTATGTTCTAATCCAATTTGTTATTATTTCCTCCAAATAACCTCGCATTTGTCAACGTTATACTCCATCTGCCAGATCCTTGCCCACTCACTCAGCCTGTCCAAATCTCTCTGCAGACCTTCTACACCCTCCACATGATTCACTTTTCCACTTATCTTTGTGTCGTCTGCAAACTTTGTTACCCTACACTCAGTCCCCTCCTCCAGATCGTCTATATAAATGGTAAATAGTTGAGGCCCCAGTACCGATCCCTGCGACACGCCACTAGTTACCATCTGCCAACCAGAAAAGCACCTATTTATTCCGACTCTCTGCTTCCTGTCGGATAGCCAATCCCCAATCCACGCTGACACCCTACCCCCCAACTCCGTGTGACCCAATCTTCTTCAGCAACCTTTTGTGAGGCACCTTATCAAACGCCTTTTGGAAATCCAAAACCTTGTGGCAATGTCACTCCCCACCTAGCCAGGAGGAGCACAAAGATTGTCCAAATGTACCCTTTCCTTCCAGATGATGTCTTATCAAAGTAGACAGTATTGACAACTCATCAGTGGTTGGGCAGTTAGTTTGAAAGCTCAAAACCTGCAGCCCTTCATTTAATGGCAGTCAATGGTGTTGGAATATCTAACATACTGTGAAGCCAACAGCAACAAAATAGATGAAAACCCCATCATTTATCTCCTTTGTTGTTCTTTGAGTACAAATCGGCTGTCACATTTGTCAACACATCAGACTTCAAAAGAACATTTTTGACTGTAAAGCACTTGCAATATCCGAAAAACGTAATTATTTTTACTATGTCATTCAAAAAGCCCAATTATGTTATATTTATCAGCCGTTTATGACTTTCAGCCAAATATTTGGATAGCTTCACTGCCATAAAATGCAAAAGTATTGTTTAATAATGTAAAGACTACATCAGATGGAATACTGGATAAGAGTTTTACTAATAAAAAAAAGTAATAGTTAAATTATTTTAGATGTTAAATTTACATTAAGATTAAGTGCAAATCAAACCTGTGTATGTTCCAGAGGAGCAAAGGGTCACCAATTCCTTCCTATTGAACTATCGCTGAAGTTATTTATACTAACTTCATTGCTCTGCAGCAGTATTAGAAATCAGGATGTGACAAATTGCAAATAAAAATGAGTACAGCCACCTTAGTTGGGCATGTGGTCACACAGTGAATGCAAGTGCACTTTAATTTGTTTATGCATATGTTGGCAAAATATTATGATGAAAGTCAGAGTGTGAAAGCATTCTTCTACCATTATGTGCTTTGCTTCCTTTATTACTGTTTACTGGTTATTTGCTGAAATGGTTTGTAACAAAAGGTGCTGAACATCAGTACCATGAAAACACAAGCAACACTGCATGGAGAAGGAAGCTGTCATCGTGGTCAGTTAGACCAATAACTGCTCTACCTTAAAGGAAAGGAAGCCTAACCAATAACAAACAGGGCATCTCATGACAAAGGGCATGCAGCTCCCAATCATACTCCGACTGGAAATCAGACAGGTACAGTACATTTGCTTGTTATGCAAATATGTATTTTCAGTGATAATTCTGAGTGCTAGCTATGAAAATTAATTGCTGAGGTTCAGACATTGAATGAAACAAGATTGCAATGTTTTCATTGAATGGTGGAAGATTTTTGTTAAGTCAACGTCAGAAGTGAAGTACATTAACCTTCATTACATTAGTGTATACACAGTAAGAAGTCTAACAACACCAGGTTAAAGTCCAACAGGTTTATTTGGTAGCAAACGCCACTAGCTTTCGGAGCGTGCTGCTCCTTCGTCAGGTGGAGTGGGAGATCTGCTCATAAACAGGGCATACAGAGACACAAACTCAATTTACAGAATAATGATTGGAATGCAATTCTTTACGGCTAATCAAGTCTTAAAGGTACAGGCAATGTGAGTGGAGGGAGCATTAAGCACAGGTTAAAGAGATGTGTATTGTCTCCAGGCAGGACAGCAAGTGAGATTTTGCAAGTCCAGGCAAGTTGTGGGGGTTACAGATAGTGTGATATGAACCCAAGATCCCAGTTAAAGCTGTCCACATGTGTGCGGAACTTGGCTATCAGTTTCTGCTCAGCGACTCTGCGTTGTCATTTGTCGTGAAGGCTGCCTTGGAGAACGCTTACCCGAAGACCAGAGGCCGAATGCCCGTGACCGCTGAAGTGCTCCCCAACAGGAAGAGAACACTCCTGCCTGGTGATTGTCGAGCGGTGTTCATTCATCCGTTGTCGTAGCGTCTGCATGGTTTCCCCAATGTACCATGCCTTGGGACATCCTTTCCTGCAGCGTATCAGGTAGACAACGTTGGCCGAGTTGCAAGAGTATGTACCGTGTACCAGGTGGATGGTGTTCTCATGAGAGATGATGGCATCCGTGTCGATGATCCGACACATCTTGCAGAGGTTGCTGTGGCCGGGTTGTGTGGTGTCGTGGTCACTGTTCTCCTGAAGGCTGGGTAGTTTGCTGTGGACAATGGTCTGTTTGAGGTTGTGCGGTTGTTTGAAGGCAAGAAGTGGGGGTGTGGGGATGGCCTTGGCAAGATGTTAGTCTTCATCAATGACATGTTGAAGGCTCCGGAGGTGATGTCGTAGCTCCTCTGCTCCGGGGAAGTACTGGACGACGAAGGGTACTCTGTCCACCGTGTTCGTCTTCTGAGGAGGTCGGTGCGGTTTTTCGCTGTGGCACGTCGGAACTGTCGATCGATGAGTCGAGCACCATATCCTGTTCTTATGAGGGCATCTTTCAGTGTCTGGAGGTGTCTGTTGCAATCCTCCTCATCCGAGAAGATCCTGTGTGTACGGAGGGCTTGTCCGTAGGGGATGGTTTCTTTAATGTGTTTAGGGTGGAAGCTAGAGAAGTGGAGCATTGTGAGGTTATCCGTGGGCTTGCGGCACAGTGAGGTGTTGAGGTGACCGTCCTTAATGTAGATGCGCGTGTACAAGAATGCAACCGATTCCGGAGACTAGTCCATGGTGAGTCTGATGGTGGGATGGAACTTGTTGATGTCATCATATAGTTGTTTCAGTGCTTGTTCACCATGAGTCCGAAGGAAGAAAATGTCATTGATGTATCTAGTGTATAGCGTCGGTTGATGGTCCCGTGCGGTGAAGAAGTCTTGTTCCAACCTGTGCATGAAGATGTTGGCAATTGAGGTGCGAATTTGGTCCCCATGGTTGTTCCGTATGCCTGGTTGAAGGTGAAGACATTGTGGTCCTCGACTAGACATGTATGCCCAAGCCATCAGGAGGTGCGTCAACACCAAATTCATCAGCCGCACTCACAAGACAGCCCCGAACATCACCCAAGCACAACGCAACGCCATCCGCACTCTCAAGACCAACCGCAACATTGTCATCAAACCAGCAGACAAAGGATGGGCCATCGTCATACTGAACAGAACGGATTACTGCAAAGTAGTGGACCGACAGCTGAACAACGAGGAACACTACAGACAGTTACCCGCAGATCTGACCAAGGAACACACCCGTCAACTCAACACTCTGATCAAGACCTTTGATCCGGACCTTCAGAACACCCTCCGTGCTCTCATCTCACATACTCTCCTCATTGGAGATCTCCACTGCCTCCTGAAGATACACAAGGCGAACACACCGGGCCGTCCCATCGTATCGAGCAATGGGACCCTGTGCGAGAACCTCTCCGGCTATGTCGAGGGCATCCTGAAACCCATTGTACAAAGAACCCCCAGCTTTTGTTGCAACACTACGGACTTCCTACAGAAACTCAGCACACATGGAGCAGTTGAACCAAGAGCACTCCTCGTCACAATGGATGTCTCGGCACTCTACACCAGCATCCCCCACGATGATGGCATTGCTGCAACTGCCTCAGTACTCAACGCCGATAACTACCAGTTTCCAGATGCAATTTAGCAACTCATCCTCTTCATCCTGGACCACAATGTCTTCACCTTCAACAACCAGTTCTTCATCCAGACACACGGAACAGCCATGGGGACCAAATTCACACCTCAATATGCCAACATCTTCATGCACAGGTTCAAACAAGACCTCTTCACTGCACAGGACCTTCAACCGATGCTATACACTAGATACATCAATGACATTTTCTTCCTTTGGACTTATGATGAACAATCACTGAAACAACTACATGATGACATCAACCAGTTCCATCCCACCATCAGACTCACCATGGACTACTCTCCGGAATCGGTTGCATTCTTGGACACATGCATCTCCATTAAGGACGGTCACCTCAGCACCTCACTGTACCGCAAGCCCACGGATAACCTCACGATGCTCCACTTCTCCAACTTCCACCCTAAACACGTTAAAGAAGCCATCCCCTACAGACACGCCCTCCATATACACAGGATCTGCTCAGATGAGGAGGATCGCAACAGACACCTCCAGATGCTGAAAGATGCCCTCATAAGAACAGGATATGGCACTCGACTCATCGACCGACAGTTCCGACGCGCCACAGCGAAAAACCGCACCGACGACCTCAGAAGACAAACACGGTGGACAGAGTACCCTTCGTCGTCCAGTATTTCCCCGGAGCAGAGGAGCTACGACATCACCTCCGGAGCCTTCAACATGTCATTGATGAAGACGAACATCTTGCCAAGGCCATCCCCACACCCCCACTTCTTGCCTTCAATCAACCGCACAACCTCAAACAGACCATTGTCCGCAGTAAACTACCCAGCCTTCAGGAGAACAGTGACCACGACACCACACAACCCTGCCACAGCAACCTCTGCAAGATGTGCCGGATCATCGACACGGATGCAATCATCTCTCATGAGAACACCATCCACCTGGTACACGGTACATACTCTTGCAACTCAGCCAACGTTGTCTACCTGATACGCTGCAGGAAAGGATGTCCCGAGGCATGGTACATTGGGGAAACCATGCAGACGCTACGACAACAGATGAATGAACACCGCTCGACAATCACCAGGCAAGACTGTTCTCTTCCTGTTGGGGAACACTTCAGTGGTCACGGGCATTCGGCCTCTGATCTTCGGGTAAGCGTTCTCCAAGGCGGCCTTCACGACACGACAGCGCAGAGTCGCTGAGCAGAAACGGATAGCCAAGTTCCGCACACATGAGGACGGCCTCAACCGGGATCTTGGGTTCATGTCACACTATCTGTAACCTCCACAACTTGCCTGGACTTGCAAAATCTCACTAGCTGTCCTGTCTGGAGACAATACACATCTCTTTAACCTGTGCTTAATGCTCTCTCCACTCACACTGTCTGTACCTTTAAGACTTGATTAGCTGTAAAGAATCGCATTCCAATCATTATTCTGTAAATTGAGTTTGTGTCTCTGTATGCTCTGTTTATGAGCAGATCTCCTGATGAAGGAGCAGCACGTTCCGAAAGCTAGTGGCATTTGCTACCAAATAAACCTGTTGGACTTTAACCTAGTGTTGTTAGACTTCTTACTGTGTTTACCCCAGTCCAACGCCAGCATCTCCACATCATGACTACATTAGTGTATACCAGTGGTGGGAAATCTGTGGCCCGCGATCCGCATGTGGCTCATCAGGGTTCTGAGTATGGTCCGTGAGACATTTTGGCGACCATTGCCCACATGCAGGCTTGCCAGATTCCACTGGTTTCCATCTGCATAGTTTATTTTCCTATTGATATTACTTAAGTCCACATAACCACATAACGCAGAAGAAGCATGCACAACTCTCATAACTCTCTCTTATGTACAATCAGAACACACCTCACTTCAAGTACCCTTGTTTCAAGTGCTCCTTATGCATCCAAAGCAAGCTGACTTTTTCTGCTATGGGACACATCAAATGCAAAAAGTGCAACAGATAGATCCTCAGTGCTGAATTGCAAAGCATCTCACATTTTTGAGCCCTAATCTAAGAAAACCTGCAGTGGACAGATCCAACCAGAAGTTGCACTGAATATGATGCAAGTAAAGCAAGCATGAATATTTATTTTGTTTTTACCATTTGAGGTTGATGCCAGTTCCATTAATATATGAATGATTAAGCATTTTCTATAACTCATTATGAAATATTCAGTGCGTGTTAAATTATTTAATCTTATTCATGGGATCACGGTTAGTGCACGTGCCCGATTTCAATCTTGTGGCCCACATTGATAATGGAGGTCCACTCACTAGCCTAGGTTGTCCATCACAAGTGTATACAAAGTATTTTCTATTATAATTTATGCATACGGCTGAAGCAGTTTCATAGCAGCCGCACCTGCTGCTGGTGTTGTGAAGTTAGTGTTTGTAAAATTATAAAAAATTGTAAAAATGCTAAGAGTTGCAAATAGCATTGTCTGTTTTAAAAAAGGTAGCTTTTGCTACGCTTGGAGTTAAAAAAGGTGCAGTGCAAATACACAGACTGAAACAACGTATGAGCGGCAAAAACAACAGGGTTGCCTTGGCAACAGACTTTAGGCATTTGAATCAGAACGTTTTTGAAGTTTAACCAATCAATTTGAAATAGGCATTTGAATAGCAGCAGCCTATTAGATTTGAATTTGATGTTTTGATAACCTGTAAACCAATCCTATTGTGCAAAGTTTGGTATGTCATCAGGGGTATAAAACCAGCTCCAGAGAATAGCCAGAAGACCACCTGTCAGCGACTACCACAGATCACAGCTAGAGAGAGAAAGACACAAACAACAACTGTCTCTATCAGTGTAACAGCCACATTTATGTCTTAAAAGAAAGCCTCATCTGAATCATAAAGGTACCAAAAGAAGCTAACGAAGACAGAAGAAGTCAGCAAAGAAGACAGAAGATGCCGGAAGGCTACAAACCTGATTGCATTTTGTGAGAGACTAAAAATTCTTTTTTTTTTTAAATAAGTGGGAATTGTAATCACCTAAACAGCATTTAACTAGAATAGTGTTTTAGTCAGTTTGTTAATAGTTTAGTTAACCTATTTACTGTTAGTGAGATAAAATAAAATGTTACTTGTTGATTTTACAGAGTCTCAGGTAGCTATTCTGATTTGACCACTAAAAGCTGTTGAAATGCAGATAATCCCCTTCTCACAAACTCTAACAGATTATGAAGGGAGGCACTTCTCGGAGTGGTTGAGTGTTAGTTCTCAGAGAGGAGATCAACCTCCCCTTCATAACACTGGGCAGCCACTTCTAACGGACAGCACTGCTTTACAATGCATCTGGCAGAAATTAGAGGAAATAGTCCTTCATTCAAATGTTTCAAAATGCGTTCTTGTACATGAATTGTGATATTGTAACAGACAACTTTGAAGCTCTTCAAAGATTATTTTCAAAGGAAACCTAACCAGATTCTGCAGCAAATTTGTCCAGAATTGGGAGACGGCTCAGTAAGAGTATTTTTAAAAGACAGTAGACCATAACTTCCCATACAGTGGCAATTGAGTCTGGTTAAGATCCAGGCAATCCTATCTCACTTGACCTTCTGACTCAGGCCAGGTGAGATGTGTGTAGTGCAGTGTACTCCTGGGGCTGGGTCTACTGTTAAAAGCAGCTGTGTCACAGCTAACTAAGCCACGACCACCTTTTGCCAGCATTAGTTGCCGTAAACCAGGTAAGCTTTAACGGTCCAGCCAAATTTCAACAGTTTTTGAATTTAAAACTGTTCAAAAGTAATTATTCTGCAGAACCTTAAGCTTGTCTATTTGCACTTAATTCTGGTGACTGCCATTTAGCAACTCTTTATCCATCTGACACTGGTTGTTTAACCGTTATCTTTCAATGGGTTATAAAAAAATTCCCAGTGTTTAAAATTGTATACCATTAACATGATAAGCAGAACAATAATATTAAACTACTGTTTGGACTGAGTCACCCATTTAGGAAGACTACATTTTATCCCGTGTTTCTTAACACATTATTAAGCCTAGTACTTGTCAACAGATCTAGTAGCCAAGTTGTATTTAACACATTCCCAGTTCACTAGTATATTCAAGAAATTACGGTAGGAAAAATGTAATGCTATGATTGTGCTCACCATAATAGGTCAATTTGTAATTCAATTTAGAAGTGACTCCACAAAACATAAGGGACCAGGTTGGACTTGATACAATTACTATCAGAAAAAATGGTCAGAGGAGAATTACATGGATGAGAAGTTTTGCAACTGTTTCTATAGCCCTGCAGCTACAGAAAACTAGATGCTGTGAGCATTATTTGTTTTAGTATTGGTTTACTTATACTTTGAAGTTGCTTGGATTCCAAAACTGCCCATAAATAATCTGCAATGATAATGTAGTAGTGAATATTTTTGCTATGGAATCTAAAGCAATATTGGGTTTACAGTGCACAAATCTTGTCCCTCTACATTTTCTGACCACACTGCAATCTTTGACACAGCTAAAGGAAGAGTCTCCTCCATAGTTCAGCTGTATGATATTACCATTGCCTGTTTCCACTTTTATCCAGCTATAGCCATGGTCCAGTGAACTCTGGAATATCATCTTGCGTCCATAATTGGCTCAAGATTATAATGAGTTCTGAACCCGAATGATCCAGCCAGAACTCAAGCTGAGTATCCGTGAGCTGGTTATTGATGAATTTTAACAAACACAGAAAATGCTGGAAATACTCAGGTTTGGCACCATGGGTTGAGAGACAAATAGTGTTAATGTTTCCAGTCTGATGAATGGGCAAAGACCTGAAACGTTAATTCTGTTTCTCTCCATTGATGCTGCCATGCCTGCTGAATATGTATTTATATTTCAAATTTCCAGTATCCACGGTGTTTGGCTTTTAATTGGCAAATAAACATCTCTCTCTGGAAAAGTAGTCAACAGTGCTATCACAAAATTGATAGAATGGAAATTGGATTTGACCTGCTTTGTGGTCATTTAAGTGTTAAGATTTCGGTGGATTTTGATAGGATGAATAGGGAAAAAAACTATTTCCTCAATTATGAGATGCCATCAAGCATTTGTCACGAAACTGAGGGAAGAGGTTAGAAGAAGTGAGCACAGATTGCTTTGTCACAGGAAGTGGTTGAAGCAGGGATCACTACATCTGTTGAAGGAGACATTGGATAACTATGTGCAGCAGAGGAACTGCAGTGAAAAAAGAAAGCGGTGGGATTAGTCTGGATGCTCTAGCAAAGTGCTGTCTTAAATGGAAATCAAATTGCCTCAATCTGCCCTGCATATTCTGGACATATAAAGACAGACAAAATTCCTATACATCTGCTATGATGCAAGTAATATTATATAACTTTGATCAATTTCAAATGTGCTTTTGATAATCGAAAATAAGTATTGGTGGCTTTTTTCAAAAACATTTGTATTTCATTCACCTGCTTGGTACTGGTACGGTTTGCTTCTGTAGTCTTCCACTAGGGAATTTTCCTAGGAAGTGCACAATGAGTGTGGTCAATGGTTGTATTAATTTAAAAAGCTCAACAAATTTTCCTTAAATGAGTTCTTGGAGGGCATGAAGATTAAGGGTTGCGGAAGGTTAATCCAGTCCTCAATTGTTCTTGGAGGGGAAAACGGAATTAGCAAACAAAGTATATGTGGATGTACATATATGGGGTTGTTGGTTATGAACTCGGAGCTTGGTCACTTTTGAGCTTGATGTACAGCTTAGAAATATTTAATTGTCCATTAAGAAATTTAGAGGCATGTCAAACTGTACGCCTTTCTGGAGACTGTGCCAGCCTACATTCTTGCACTCATCAGGACAAATGCAAGAGTGACAAATTATAATTGATCACAATAACTTATTCAACAGGAGAAAAGTGCTGATTGGTTGGCAATTCGATTCAGATTGCCAGGGCATACCGTGGAGAAAGCAACATGGCTCCCCAAGCAATTCAAAATAGGCGCAAGACTTGACCATTTTCCTTTTATTTGCAGAGAATGAGTCCCTACATATAAATGTATGTCGCTTCCAGCAAGCATTTATTAGCCATGTTATGAACGCGACTGATAATCTTAAATTTGTTGTTAGTGTATCTTTTAGCACACAGCATGATTCAGCAAGTGATGACCAATCACATCTAACAGTAGATGTCTTGGTTTGGGTTCCACCAGTGCAAGCTGGTTTTGTCTGGTCTGTACTCTACCTATTGTGAACAACCGAAAGAATATAATGCACAACTCAATCAGCCAATCACTGGGACATATGGCCTATATAGCTGGCATAGTAAAGGCACTGAAATTCTTAATGACATTTTCCAATTGTCTGATAAGCAGAAATTTCTTTTTGAACTGACAGTAGCATCCTGTTAATGGAAAATATTACTCAGGTAATCACAGCATAATAGCAGCATGAAACAACTGTTCAATTAAAAAAAAAACTTTTGCCTTCCCAGGATATGTTAAGATAGAGCGGGCACTTGTCATGTCCTAAAGTAGCAGCCTTTGGCACATTTGTGAGTTTGCATCTTACACAGTGAACAATGTTCTGATCAGGCTAGCCATCATCATTCCATGTGCATATAGAACCTGACCACACAATTGCAGACAACATTGCCAAAGAGTCATGTGTAGATGAAGAAAAGGAAGGGACCAAGGACAGATGTACATTGAATTCCAGCGGTAACATCATGGAGGTGGAAAAGGTCATTGCTGGAGACACTCTGGCTACATATTTGCAAAAATGGAATTAAGCAGGACATTGCTAAAGAAAATAGTGTTGCAACTGACCATGTCAGAGCTGGAGGAGGTTCAAAGAGGATATAGAGAATTGTGCAACATGCTCACAGTCCGAGTGTGAACTGTGATTTGGATTAGGCATGTTTCACTACTGTAGCAAAAGCAGAAAGCTAATTAGAGAGATTCAAACAGGGAGTTGTGGGAAAAGTGGAAGACAACAGAAGACAACATGTTTAAGAAATCACTGAAGTAGAAAAGAGGCTCGAGATGGAACAGTGGTTTGGAAGGACAACGTTCAAGGGTTTTTTTGTGGGAGGGATAATGCAGGTTTTGAAAGCAAGGGCAACATTACCTGAGGAGTAGGGACCAATGTCAGATAGCATGGGAGACTGGAAGGGAAAATGGATGGTATGCAGATTCTTGGAAATGGCATCAAGGGGGGTTATTATGAATAAATTGAGCTGAGATGATCCTGAGTGGAGATCCAATCTCCCCGTGTCTTCGTGCATTTCCTCCGGGTACTCCGGTTTCCTCCCACAGTCCAAAGATGTGTGGATTAGGTGGATTGGCCATGTTAAATTGTCACTTAGTGTCAAGGAGAATAGCAGAGTAAATACGTAAAGTTACAGGGATAGGGCCTGCGTGGGGTTGTTGTCAGTGTAGGCTTGAAGGGCTGAATGGCCCTCTTCTGCACTGTAGAGATTCTCTGATTCTATGATTCAAAGTAAGAAGTCTAACAACACCAGGTTAAAGTCCAACAGGTTTATTTGGTAGCAAATGCCACTAGCTTTCGGAACAGGTTCTCCCTTCGTCAGGTGGGTGGGAGTTCTGATCACAAACAGGGCACAAAGACACCAACTCAATTTACATGAATAATTATTGGAATGTGAGTCTTTACAGCTAATCAATTCTTAAAGGTACAGACAATGTGAGTGGAGGGAGCATTAAGCACAGGTTAAAGAGATGTGTATTGTCTCCAGACAGGACAGTTAGTGAGATTTTGCACATCCAGGCAAGTTGGGGGGTTACAGATAGTGTGACATGAACCCAATATTCGGGTTGAGGCCGTCCTCATGTATGCGGAATCTGGCTATCAGTCTCTGCTCAGCGACTCTGCGCTGTCATGTGTCGTGAAGGCCGCCTTGGAGAACGCTTACCCGGAGACCAGAGGCTGAATGCCCGTGACCGCTGAAGTGCTCCCCAACAGGAAGAGAACAGTCTTGCTTGGTGATTGTCGAGCGGTGTTCATTCATCCGTTATTGTAGCATCTGCATGGTTTCCCCAATGTACCATGCCTTGGGACATCCTTTCCTGCAGCGTATCAGCTAGACAATGTTGGCCGAGTTGCAAGAGTATGTACCATGTACCAGGTGGATGGTGTTCTCACGTAAGATGATGGCATCCGTGTCAATGATCCGGCACGTCTTGCAGAGGTTGCTGTGGCAGGGTTGTGTGGTGCCATGGTCATTGTTCTCCTGAAGACTGGGTTGTTTGCTGTGGACAATGGTCTGTTTGAGGTTGTGCGGTTGTTTGAAAACAAGAAGTGGGGGTGTGGGGATGGCCTTGGCGAGATGTTCATCTTCATCAATGACATGTTGAAGGCTCCGGAGGAGACGTCATAGCTTCTCCGCTCCGGGGAAGTACTGGACGATGAAGGGTACTCTGTCCACCGTGTCCCGTGTTGGACTGATAGCCAGGTTCCGCACACAAGGACGGCCTCAACCGGGATATTGGGTTCATGTCACACTATCTGTAACCCCCACAACCTGCCTGGATGTGCAAAATCTCACTAGCTGTCCTGTCTGGAGACAATACACATCTCTTTAACCTGTGCTTCATGCTCCCTCCACTCACATTGTCTGTACCTTTAAAACTTGATTAGCTGGAAAGAATCACATTCCAATCATTATTCATGTCAATTGAGTTTGTGTCGTTGTGCCCTGTTTGTGATCAGAACTCCCACCCACCTTACGAAGGGACAGCCTGTTCCGAAAGCTAGTGGCTTTTGCTACCAAATAAACTTGTTGGACTTTAACCTGGTGTTGTTAGACTTCTTACTGTGTTTACCCCAGTCCAATGCCGGCATCTCCACATCTATGATTCAAAGGCAGAAAGAGCCTCAAGGAAGACCAAGCTTAGTGAGCAAGGGTAGGGGGAAACAACAGAGGCAACTAATAAATCATCTCAATCTTAATGATAAAGAAGTCTGTTACACCCGATTAGTACGGGCACACCTTTATGAAACATGGAAGTTATTTAAAATGTAAATTACCTCTTTGGATGTTGATGATCGCCCCTCAGTTTCAATTGTAGAGATTTAAAGTAACAATGGCCATTAGAGTTGCTGACCTTATGAAGATTGAATTATAAAATCATTCAGGAGACTATTCACAATTGGAATATTGATGGAGAGCAAGCACCCTCAATTCTGTGGCAAAGTGCTTAGCTATCAACCTATTATGTGAATAATGTAAACTGTTGTCACATGACAGAAACTGGCTGGTGATAGGAAATATCTTACTAATCCACAAGGGCAGTCCTGTGAGTCAGTCTGGGACACAAAGATCAAAGGGAAGCCACCTGGTCTTGTAAAAGGAAGGACACTGCCATGGGCAGTGAAGTGTGCTTATTCATTTTATCTGCAATATTCACTTCAGGGGCTCGACCCCAGGTTAGACTTGAAAAGGCAGAAACCTGCTACTGCTTGGAGTACCATTTTGAGTTCAGCACCAGAAACCTCCAACCTTAATTTTTCCTTTAGTGAACCAAAGAAATTTCTCAGTCCTGCCACATTTCCAACCATCATCTTGTAGTATTAAAAGCAATTAATCAGGCACTTATAAAGATATCAGATCATGCTGCCTCTTTTTTTGGCAAGCATTTTTATGTGTACTCATGAATGAGTGCTGTTGCATTTTCCATTTCCAGTGTTGAGAAAAATAAACATTTATTCCTTCGTTGAATTTAACCCTATAAGAAACCAGTCTTGCTCCTGTTCATGAATGTCACAGCACTCAAAGGGTTGAAACACTTCTTCAAAATACTTTTGACTGACAAAGGGGGGGGGAATTATCCCATATCTCTCCTTTTAAAAACATTTCAACTTTGATTATAGTGGTGAAAGAGGAGACACAATAAAGGTGTGCAGTGTAAATGAAAGTTGTGCAAGCAATTTAGCTTGATCAGCAAGGAAGCACAGAACCACAGAATTCCTACAGAGAAAAAAAAATCATCCAGCCCATTGAGTCTGCACCAATTCTTCAAAGAGCATCCCACCCAGGCCCTCCCCTCCACCCTATCCCCGTGACACCGCGCATTTCCTATGGCTAATCCACCTAACCTACACATCCTTGGACACTAAGGGGCAATTTAGCATGGCTTATCCACCTAGCCTACACATCAAGATTAAACATCGAGTGCAAGCACTCCTCTTCACCTCAGCATGTAAAAAGAACACTACTGCTATTGTCAATAATGCTATTAAAAAAAACTGGAGTATACCTTTAAATGTGATGCATTGATGTTAATAAATGAATCATCCTTGATTTACAAGGGTGAATCTTTAAACAGGTGAATCAGTGATTGAAAATGTTCTGCAACACCTAAGGAAAGAGTACACCTGATGCACCAACAGCATTTTATTCTCCAAACTTTCATAAGCAGCCTCAGCCTCAACTTAACCAACACTGCAATGTCAAAAAATCTAAAAGCACAGAAGTGTATGGGGTGGGTGATTGTAGCAATTACTAAATCATTTGTCCAAACAAAACCAAACTTCATGTTTAAGAAAATCATAATGTGGATGTGATTAATTAATTCAAATCAAAGCACTGGAAATATAATCACCAGTAAACTTACCTCCTGTTTTCTCGGCTGTTGTTAAAGAGTTTGATCATATCAGATAAGAAAACACGACGAACCTCCATCGTTTCTAAAAGCTGAGGAGAATTCCGCAATAGTGTTGCAATCACTTTCAAGATTTCTGAAAAATAGAAATCACAGTGCCCAAGGTCAAAAGTAATGTAATTTTCAAAGCAATGAGTACTTTAAAAGATGATTGTGAATAGACAGGGCCCATAAAATGACACGAAGAGAATTCCGTGGAAGAGGGTGGAGATAATGAGTAACCTGAACACATTATACTGGTCCAGTGGTGAATGCAAGAATGTTTCTACTTCAGCAGTATGTGGGACAGATTGGTTAAACATGTTATCATGATTCCCTAATGCAAGGTTAAGGAATATAAAAGTACTACTTGCTTTAGATTTGCAATGGCATCACCTTGAAGTCAGTCAAGTTCTAATTCCGTGAAAAATAGCTGGAGTAAACCATTTTATGAGTACCGATGTCATCTCTAGTGAGATGCTGTTAAGTAAAACTTATATGAAAAAGGGATATATGTCACTTGACAAGGAGCACAATAAGGTCATTATTTTTGGGAAATCAGATGATATGCAGTTGACCCAGTCAGGTATAATGTATTCCTTCAGCAAAACCTGATGTTTCCCAATGTGTTAGATAAGTATTAATGGCATCAGGTGATAAAGGATAAGAAAGAAAACAACCAGTTACATAGATAATTTGCTCACCCTACTTACCAAAGGTTAAAAGGTACAGATGTGGTTGATGGACTATACAAGGCGTTGGACTGGGGTAAACACAGTAAGAGTTTTAACAACACCAGGTTAAAGTCCAACAGGTTTATTTGGTAGCAAATAAAAGACTTGGTTGGCTGTAGAGATTTGCATTCTAATCAGTATTCTGTAACTTGATTTTGTGTCTCTGTGCCCTGTTTGAGAGCAGATTTCCGTTCCATCTGACGAAGGAGCAGCGCTCCGAAAGCTAATGGTATTTGCTACCAAATAAACCTGTTGGACTTTAACCTGGTGTTGTTAAAACTCTTACTATACAAGGCTAACAGAGAATTTTTTTTTTTCAATTCATTCATGGGACATGAGCATTGCTGGTTGGCCAGCATTTATTCCTCTTCCCTAGCTGCCCTTGAGGAGGTGATGGTGAGCTGCCTTTTTGAATTGCTGCAGTCTATGTGCTGTGGATTGATCCACAATGCCGTTAAGGAGGGAATTTATGAAATTATAAAAAGTTTCAGAGGATGCCACCACATCCTACTAATAAGTCTATGATGCACCACTTTGCTGATCTAAAGATATGGATGACAAAGGGAGAAATACTTTCATTAAGTCTTCTCAAACCATTGACTAGATTTAGTCTTTCTACACTAATACGTGATAAGGACAAAACAATTCATGCAGAAATGGGTAGAGATTGGGTTTGGGACATCAGCAAAGTTTTTGACTAACAATGGAGAGCAATTTGCCATTAACAAGTTCAGAGACAAGTGTGAAAATAACGTATGAAAATCATGTTTATAAATATTGCAGCTAACATTCCTTTCAGCAATGATGATCGATAAAATGATGCATTTCGTTATAGCTGATCAAGTTGACAACAACAAAAGCAAAATACTGCAGGTGTTGGAAATCTGAAATATTTAACAGAAAATGCTGATCTTGATGGCCTGACGAAGGGTCGTCAATAGTCGAAATGTTAACTCTGTTTCTCTCCACAGATGCTGTCTGACTGTCGGATTTTTTCCAGAATTTTCTGTTTTTATTGCAAGTTGACAACTGCCCTGGCATGGGAAGCTCATGATGTGGAGATGCCGGCGTTGGACTGGGGTAAACACAGTAAGAAGTTTAACAACACCAGGTTAAAGTTCAACAGGTTCACTCCACTCACATTGTTTGTACCTTTAAGACTTGATTATCTGTAAAGACTGCATTCCAATCATTATTCTGTAAATTGAGTTTGTGTCTCTGTATGCCCTGTTTGTGAGCATTTCTCCACTCCACCTGACAGAGGGGCAGCGCTCCGAAAGCTAGTGGTATTTGCTACCAAATAAACCTGTTGGACTTTAACCTGGTGTTGTTAAACTTCTTAATGGGAAGCTCACGCAATGGTTGAAGGGTACAGTTATCAATTAGTCTATGGTTCAAATTCCAAATTGCCTTGTGTTCTGTTTCACATCCCAAATTGCTTTCTGTTCTGTTTGACAGTCCTGCTGTTCTAGAAAGTATTATAATTAGCTTCATTTCTTCCACGCATCTGAATGCTATTCATGCGGGGAAATAGGCTCTTAACAATGCTGAGGTCTCAGAGAAAATTCAGAGAGCATTGAGACAACATACAAGACCATCTGAGACAAATTTCAGAAGTTTTAGTGTACAATCACAGACAAGGTCTTAGATGATGGAAAGGCTCCATTAAGGTAATAACTAGGTCACGATGGTAAGACAGTATTCATCAAACATGGCAATCCATCCGTTAATTCTGATTATTCAATGAACTTTTGCTACAAAAATTTGGGCTCGGAGCAGCTGATAGAAGTAAATGAGCAATCTTGTACCTCAAATGCTCATATGTTTTGTGGCGAATGTCCTGAGGGACAGAATAGAGTGGACCATGGACAGGATAGTGGTAATGAGTGAGCATGACTCATACGACACAGCTATCATATCCACAGGCCAATTGTCCAGAATGGGTATTCAGGAGACATATATTATAGTCAGATCTAGTGAGTGGAGGGCTGCAATAATTGTGGGGCTCGCAAGAAAAACTACTGGGAAGTTTAAATATTGATTGAATGCTTAGGATAATGATCAAGAGATAAGATCCAAGGATTGGCAGAATGGGTGTGTGAAGCACAGCAAAGCACAGAGCAAGTAGTGATACTAGGCTAGGAAATGACTTGTGTCAGAAAATGTTCATATAGTGGAGAAAGAGCCTCCAGTAATGCAAATGGGGAAGGTCTCAGTAGTGAAAGTAGAGCCCATAGCTTGAATAAATTAGACAGTCCTTGCAGATGAGTTTTATAAGGCGAAAGCAAGGGCAATTACTTGGGCTTTGAAGTGTGGGCAGACACATAGTAAAATTGAGACTCCAATGGCTGGAAAAGTGGTCTGAAAAATCATTTTTGTTTTGTTCCTTTGGCCATTTATTCACACAAGTATAAATCAATTGACATCGAAGCTGCATTTCCTGAGGGCAATACTTTTGAGAAAGAAACGTTTCCAAAGCAGCAAGTGAAGAAGAAAAACAAGGGAAACCAAGCACGAACTGAATGATGCATCCAGGACATGGTATTTTTCAGCAAGATAAGATCTGAACGCGGGCTGTGTTCAACTAAAAGCAGATCCTACATTATTTTATCAGTACCAGATGAAAGTCTTTCAGGTACCTCCATGATGCATGTTGGCTTCTTATAGGGTGGTAGTGTGGAATTTGAGAACTATGTTCCTAAGATTAGAGTAAAAACAAAAAAATTGGAAATCAGGTTTGTGGGGTTTTTTAATTTATTCACTTTGATACTCAGCAAAGGAGCTCGGGAATAAATTTACATAAATAATCTTATTTAGAGCATTTTGGTTGATTCCACTAGCCCGTCACCGGAAGATGATGTCAAAAAAAGAGTAACTGCAAAACTTGATTGGTCAGTTGAATTGGTTGTGCACTCTCGCTAGCCATGACGTGGAGATGCCGGCGTTGGACTGGGGTAAACACAGTAAGACGTCTCACAACACCAGGTTAAAGTCCAACAGGTTTATTTGGTAGCACGAGCCACTAGCTTTCGGAGCGCTGCCCCTTCATCAGGTGAATGGGAGTTCTGTTCACAAACAGGGCATATAAAGACAAACTCAATTTACAACATAATGGTTGGACTGCGAGTCTTTACAGGTAATCAAGTCTCACAGGTACAGACAATGAGTGGAGAGAGGGTTAAGCACAGGTTAAAGAGATGTGTATTGTCTCCAGACAGGACAGTTAGTGAGATTTTGCAAGCCCAGGCAAGTTGTGGAGGTTACAGATAGCGTGACATGAACCCAAAATTCCGGTTGAGGCCGTCCTCATTTGTGCGAAGCTTGGCTATCAGTCTCTGTTCAGCGACTCTGCGCTGTCGTGTGTCGTGAAGGCCGCCTTGGAGAATGCTTACCCGAAGATCAGAGGCCAAATGCCCGTGCCCACTGAAGTGTTCCCCATTAGGAAGAGAACAGTCTTGCCTGGTGATTGTCGAGCGGCGTTCATTCATCCGTTGTCGTAGTGTCTGCATGGTTTCCCCACTGTACCATGCCTCGGGACATCCTTTCCTGCAGCGTATCAGGTAGACAACGTTGGCCGAGTTGCAAGAGTATGTACCGTGTACCAGGTGGATGGTGTTCTCATGAGATGATGGCATCCGTGTCGATGATCCGGCACGTCTTGCAGAGGCTGCTGTGGCAGGGTTGTGTGGTGCCGTGGTCGCTGTTCTCCTGAAGGCTGGGTATTTTGCTGCGGACAATGGTCTGTTTGAGGTTGTGCGGTTGTTTGAAGGCAAGAAGTAGGGATGTGGGGATGGCCTTGGCGAGATGTTCGTTTTCATCAATGACATGTTGAAGGCTCTGGCGAAGATGTCGTAGCTTCTCCGCTCCGTGGACAATGAAGGGTACTCTGTCCGCCGTGTTCCGTGTTTGTCTTCTGAGGTCGTCAGTGCGGTTTTTCGCTGTGGCGCGTCGGATCTGTCGTCGATGAATTGAGCGCCATATCCTGTTCTTATGAGGGCATCTTTCAGCGTCTGGAGGTGTCTGTTGTGATCCTCCTCACCCGAGAAGATCCTGTGTATACGGAGGGCGTGTTCGTAGGGGATGGCTTCTTTAACGTGTTTAGGGTGGAAGCTGGAGAAGTGGAGCATCGTGAGGTTATCCGTGGGCTTGCGATACAGTGAAGTGCTGAGGTGACCATTCTTGATGGAGATGTGTGTCCAAGAATGCAACCGATTCCGGAGAGTAGTCCATGGTGAATCTGATGGTGGGATGGAACTTGTTGATGTCATCATGTAGTTGTTTCAGTGATTGTTCGCCATGAGTCCAAAGGAAGAAAATGTCATCAATGTATCTAGTGTATAGCATCGGTTGAGGGTCCTGTGCGGTGAAGAGGTCTTGTTCGAACCTGTGCATTAAGGTGTTGGCATATTGAGGTGTGAATTTGGTCCCCATGGTTGTTCCGTATGTCTGGATGAAGAACTGGTTGTTGAAGGTGAAGACATTGTGGTCCAGGATGAAGCAGATGAGTTGTAAAATTGCATCTGGAGATTGGCAGTTGTCGGCGTTGAGTACTGAGGCAGTTGCAGCAATGCCATCATCGTGGGAGAAGCTGGTGTAGAGTGCCGAGACATCCATTGTGACGAGGAGTGGTCCTGGTTCAACTGCCCCATGTGTGCTGAGTTTCTGTAGGAAGTCCGTAGTGTCGCGACAAACGCTGGGGTTCATGTCACACTATCTGTAATCCCCACGACTTGCCTGGGCTTGCAAAATCTCACTAACTGCCCTGGCTGGAGACAATACACATACATCTCTTTAACCTGTGCTTAACCCTCTCTCCACTCACATTGTCTGTACCTTTATGACTTGATTACCTGTAAAGACTCGCATTCCAACCATTATTTTGTAAATTGAGTTTGTGTCTTTATATGCCCTGTTTGTGAACAGAACTCCCACTCACCTGAAGGGGCAACGCTCCGAAAGTTATTGGCTTGTGCTACCAAATAAACCTGTTGGACTTTAACCTGGTGTTGTGAGACTTCTCACAAGTCCAGATGCTCACTTTGGTATATTGGAGTTAAGTACTGATGTGTACTATTAACGTTTCAAGGGCAAATAAATTATCAAGAAAGTTAATAAATCATTAAGCGAATTAAATCTATAAAATGCATACTTAAATTTCCATCCTTAGATGACCAAAGAACATCAAGTTAGTCATGTCTGGCATGCTAATCTGCCTGATGGGTAGCCTAGTGCAGCTGATTTCATAACATTTCTTACAGTTTATAATGGGAAATGCCGTCCTTTACTTTGGGAAGGTAGGAAAATACAAAGGCATTGCTATAAGTACTTTGGCTGCTGAAACACTGGTTCTTGTGGAGGCAATGGATATGGGATTCTATTTGTCAAGTACTTTTAAGTGAAATGGTGTACAATGACATACTGAAGATAGGTATCCACTGAATGTTATGTAGATAACCATTTCTTATGCAATACTCAACACTACGAGAAGTGAGAGTGAGAAGGCTGTAGGTCAACCTTGAAATGAGAGAGGAGTTAGAAGGGAAAGAAACCTCAAATTAAGTCGTTGGAGGCAAGTCATTAACTGTCAGATTATATTACAAAAATAAAAACATGCACAAATAAATAGTTTGGGGTGCTACTGGAGCAATGAATTGCTTTGTATATAATAAGATTGTAATCAATTTGTCTCAATGTTCATACATATAAATTCTAATTTTTAAAGAGAGATAATCTGTCAATGTTTACAATATACATTTGTCAAATCTATACGAAATTTTAAAAAACACCCATGATTTTACAGTAAATTTCTCATAAACCCTGATTATTTCTGGAGTTATACTCTGTCCTACAGCGTAACCACTATTAGGGGGCCTATAAATAACACCTACCAGAGAATTCTTTCACGTGATTTTTCTTATTTGCACCCAAACTGATTCTACATCTTGATCTTCTGAACCAAGATAACTTCTCACTATTGTACTGATCTCGTTCTTTAACAACAGAGCTACCCCACATCCTTTTCCTTTCTTATCTTTCTGACATGTCAAATACTCTTGATCATCTTGCAACCACATCTCTGTGATTACTATTGCACCATACCCATTTATTTCAATCTGCACTATCAATTCATCCATCTTATTATGAATGTAGCATGCATTTAAATAAAGAGCCCTTCCAGTGTTGGCCACATCCCAAGAACAAACCTGACTTACCACTTTCTCTCTTTTTGGACAGAGTACACTGGCACAACTTCCATACATAGGATACATCACAAACTATGGTTGAACTTCTCAATTACGTCTGCAGCATTCTAGGATGAAGGTCATCAGGGCCTAGTGCCTTTTCCACTTTTGAGTTGCAGCAAAATTGTTTAAATTTCCCCAGTCACAAACATCACTTAATTCAATCACCCAAAAAATCGCTTTGACTATGATCATGGAAGCTCCTGCCAGGATTTCATAGCTGTGGGAGCTGTGACAGCAGACAGGCTCGTAATAATGAACATAAATTGGAAGATTATTTTTTTACTGCTTACGTGGATTTTGTATCTTCATTGACGAATCGGGGTCAGGATGCTGCTTATGCATAACTTGAGTACAAATCTGTTCAGTCAAGATCTTCAAAAAAAGAATCAGAGTTCAGGTGTAAACAAATTGATCATGAAACAATGCCACTTCCAACAATTTTGCAGTCAAGAAAAAAAATTCCAAACTGAAGCATTTCATATTGCAAATAACTGAGTTTTATCATATAGCTCAAATGAAACAAAGATTTACACAAGTCTCAAAAGGTACACTAGATGTAAAAAAGTAGTTGGTAGTGAATTACATGTCAATAAATTAAGCAATTATGATCTCAAGCATCATATCAGAGTATATACAGAATCCTGTAGACAAATTCACCCCAACAATTTCTTACCCTGCTAGTTGGTACCGACAGAAACCTAGTACAACATTGTGAGGCTCCTACTCTTACAAAATGACAGATTGTGGATCTATACCTGAAATTAAATTAAGTACATCATTCTGGCAAGTTACTGTAACATGTCTGATTATTTCCTCATATGCAGGTAGAAAGAAAATTCCTGATGCAAGAAAGAAGTTGCAGAATAATGGCACATCATCAGGTTATGCCATAAAATGTGACTTTATAAACTCCTCACTTGCTCAGTTTTCAATTTTAGCCATGATACTATATTAAGTGCCAAGCATAAAGCATAATATTGAGAGGATGGTCATTACCAAAATACCTTCATGCATTTTTACAGAGCAATAGAAAGTTCACTTTATGCTCTTGGCCATTTTATTCTCTACAGGGAAATAAAAGGGGAGAGAAAATTTGTTGCAAAAGATTCTACAGAACTAAATGTTTTTCTCTTTTTACATTTCTAACTCAGTAATCAACACTGTTCATAGGCAAATCTAAAACATCATGTGATCAATACAGCAATTCATGCTAGCAGACAAAACGCAGTACAAGCTGAAGCTTCAACTGATTGAAACTGCAGAGACTTAATTGGACCAGCCTTACAAAAACTGTGGCTCCAAGAGCAGGTCAGAAACTGGACATTTTGTGGCGTGTTAACTCACCTCTTGACTCCCCAAAAGCCTGTCCATGATCCACAAGTGTGATGGAACATTCTCTACCTTCCTGGATGAGTACAGCTCCAACAACACTCAGGAAACTCAACATATTCTAGGACAAGGCAGCTCACTTGATTAGCATCCCATCTACTGCTTTAAAGCATTCACCCTCTCTATAGTGGCAACAGTGTGCGTTTCATATACAAGATGCACTGCAGTAACTCACCAAGGTTTCTTCTATACCCACAACATTTACCCATCCAAAAGGATGAGGGCAACAGATGATTGGAACACCACCACCTGTAAGTTCCCCTTCAAGCCACACACTATCCTGGCTTGGAAGTATTTTGCTGTTCCATTATTGTCAGAGTCAAAATCCTGAAACTCCTCCCCCTAATAGCCAGATGGACGGCAGCAATTCAAGAAAGTGGCTCACCACCACCTTCTTAAGGGCAATTAGGGATTAACAACAAATACTGACCTTACCAGTGATGCTCACATCTCATTAAATAAATTTAAAAAGGAACTTTTCTGCATTCCAAATTCCTCATCCAAGAGCTCAGCATACATAATAATCTGATTGGCCACAAATCACAATACCATGCATAGTTCACATCATAACTTTGTCTGTTCTCCCTTTCTTCACTTCAATATCTGATGACTTTTCCAGGTGCAACTTTAATAGCCAGACAGATTATATGCGCATTTACAAAGTCACAATATTGGGACTCGCATTCTGATGAAGTGAAGGACTTGCCATGCTCAGTATCAGTAGCATAGGGCTCTGTTCTCTTGCTTTTAGAACTCCAGCCTGCTGAATTCTTTCAAGGATATTTGTACACTCTGCAGCCACAGTGCATTGGTGCAGAGAGGGAGTGGATATACCATGGCAACTGATTCACCTCCTGGCAACCCAAATTTTTTCCACTATCTGCAAAGCGCAAGTCAGGAACGTGACAGAATGTGGTGAAGTTCATCACCATTCAAGAAATAACAGCCTGCTTGACTGGCACCCACCTTTCACTGCCTCCACCGCAGGTGTACCATGGTTGAAGTATATACCATCTACAAGATCCACTGCTGCAATTTGCCAAAGGCTCCATTTGCAGCACCTGTTAATTCTCTGACTCTTTATACTTTTTAGAACAAAGACAGCAGACTCATGGAAACACCACCACCTACAATCCCCACCAAGTTGCACACCATCTTGACTTGGAAACACTTTGCTGTTCCTTCAGTTAAGAGTCAAAACCTTGGGACTTCTTCATTAACAGCACTGCAGGAGTACTTGCAGCCATCAGATAACACCAATTCAAGAAGATGGTTCATCACCATGATCTTGAGGGCAATTAGGGATGGACAATAAATAGAAGTCTTGCTATCAACGCCTACATCTCAAGAACAACTTTATCAAATGAATAAATTCAGATTAGCTATGCTAGTTGAGTGCTTTAAACTTGCATTTCAGTTACAAAATAAATCTCATTAGGCTGATAATGAAACAGAATCGCAGTTCACAACCACTGAACATTCAATATGAAATTATGTAATGTGATATAATTAAGATACAAGAGTTTGAATAAATAAATGCATCCTTGATTGGAGAAGCTTCCATATGAATAAATTTGAGCTGCAACCACTGGACTACAGCAGTTTTAAAACATTGAAAAATGAATTTTAATTATTGTTCTAACCTTCCTGACCCTTTCTCCCCCATGCCCTTTTCCTCCCCAATTCACTTTCCTCAAACTGGGGCATTGCGCACTAAAAGTCACTCCTGAACACCATTATTGTCATTCTTGAGATAATACTGAAGAAATTGTACTTCGGATGGAAATACTTCCCAAATTCCAATGCCAGCTGTGTAACTATCAAGCCACTCAACCTCCATTTATAAAAGGGCAATTATGTCACTGTTATTTCTTACATCACTTGACGATTATTTGTTGAACATCATGAACCAGTTGAATAAACTTGAATTAAATATATAATGCATAATTCCCATTATAATTGCATTCAACTGCAAAATGTGACTTTATGTTCGGTGAAACATTATGGCAAAAATAGCTTAAATTAAATTAGATATGTTGAAAACAAACTCAAATCTACTCAGATAGCGTTTCTACATTATTTAAACAAATGTTACTTTGATTTCTTAGCCCATACCTCAAATAAGACATTATATGTAGTCATGGTAATTATGTTGGTGTGCAACATCAACCTTTCTGCCAACAAGGAGAACAAACCATGTCCAAGCATGACTTCAGCTTTACGCCTATAACAGAAAGCAGTACATTTAAAAGCTAGAAAATTCAGTCACAATCCGAATCTCAGATCAGTATACAAACATGGATAATTTAACGAAGGGATTTTTGATCCTTTAATGTTTAAAGTTTTAAACCAAAAAAATCCACGCATTTTGAGAAAGAAACAACATGTTGCATACTACAAAGGGATACTTTACAGCATTTCTGGCCATTTAATTGAGGAAAGAGATTAAATAAAAGTTACTTGCACGTACTTTGGAGCAAGATGTTTCAGAAAGTATCCCAACACTTTTAAAGCTTGCACTCTTATCCCTTCATTTTTTGAAGCCAGCAGTTTATAGATGATCCTATAAGATGACAAAATAGAACATTGTCACCAATTAATGGACATAGGCATGTTAACATTCTAGTCAACTCTGGATAACCAGATGCCAAAACTGCAAGAATCAATCAAGAAATCACAGTTCAAACTTTAAAATTCTCTGTCTTTTCTTAGATTACATGTCAGCATTAGCTGTGTTAATTAAGGAAAAGGAAAGAATAACCAAGGGTGAAAGAGAATCGGCTTTACAGAAAAGTAGTTTTGCAATTGTATCTGTATAGTGCTTTTAATGCACTAAAATATCTAAAGGTACTTCACAGAAGCATTATAAAGCAAAGTCTGATGCCAAGCAACTTAAGGAGATATTAGGTCAAAGAGGTAGGCTTTAAGGTGTCATAAAGCAGAAGACAGGTAGTAAGACAAGAGAGGATTGGGGAGATCAAGACCAGGTAGCTGATGGTATAGTTGCCAATGCTGGAGTAAAACCTAAGATTTACAAGAGGGAAGAATTCGAGGAAAAAAGAGATCTGAAGGCTCTTGGGCTGTAGAGAAAGTTATAGAGTTGAGGAGGGTCAAGACCTTGGAGCGATTTGAAAACAAGAAGTGAGAACTGTAAAATCAAGGTGCTGCTGGATTGGAAGTCAGTACAAGTCACAAGGCTGATGCGTGAATGGGGCTTGATGGTTAGGATATTGACAAAATCAATTTGAACAAGACCCAGTAATGGAACACTCATTTTGGAGATGATTTGTTCAAGCCCCACTCCAGAGATTTGAGCACCATTTTAGGTTATTTTAGTGCAGTACTAAGAGAATTCTGCACTGTTGGAGGTACCACCCTTTGGTTAAGGGTGCTCCATCTTATCTGCCCTCAAATGATGTAAAATACTTCTCTGGGTGAAAGTAGTAAAGGGAGCTCTTCAGTTTTCTTGGTCAAATATTGCTATGCACAAATGACTGGCAGCCACTGTAAGTCGGTGAATGTTCTAAGAAATTAACAGGTCATGGTATGAATTAGGATGCAAATAGCAGCATTCTGGATGAGTTCAAATTTATGGAGGGTGGAAGATGGGAGATAGGTCTGGAGAGTCCAATAGTAACCCAAAGCAAATTGCCAGTCAGGTTGAACAAAGATGTACATAAACTACCTGAAGGATTCACACCCTGTTGAAGTAGGAAAAGGAAGGGAATTAGGGGTATTAAGTTCTTATTTAATACGCTTCAGAAGGCATGTTTTATAATTCACAGAATATACCTCTTCAATCATTAAATCACCGAAAATCTATACTTTGCATATGGTTCCCATACAGCTCATGCTATAAATATATTTAGAACTAACGAATGAATTAACAAATGAAGGCATTGAAAAGTTATGATCTGAATACCCAACTTAAACAAATCCCAAGTGCCGAACATGTTTTAGTGCAGGATGGAGCTTAAGAAATCAATTAGGAGAGCAAAGGGGGGCTATGAGAAAGCTCTGGCTGGTAAAAGTAGGGAAAATCCTAAAATATTCTATAAGTATATCAATGGAAAGAGGATAACCAGTAAAGAGTAGTGTCCATCAAGGACCAAGGGGGAAATCTGTGGGTGGAGGCAGAGGACATTGGCGAATATTTCACATCTGTCTTCATCCACGAGAACGAGGAGGTAATTATGGAACTCGGGGAGAGAGACTGTGAGGTTCTAGAGCAAATTGTCATAAGGAGCAACAAGGTATTGGAAGTATTGGCGAGCTTAAAAATGGACAAATCTCCAGGTCCAGATGAATTGTGTCCCAGGCTGTTGTGGGAGGCAAGGGAGGAAATTCCAGGGGCTCGGACCCAAATTTTTAATTCCTCTCTAGCCTCCAGGGAGGTGCCAGAGGACTGGAGAACCGCTAATGTGGTCCCACTATTTAAGAAAGATTGTCGTGACAAGCCAGGGAACTACAGACCAGTGAGTCTCATGTCTGGTTGGGAAACTTTCAGAGAAGATTGTAAAGGAGGGAATCTATTGCCATTTGGAGGGGCAAGGTTTGATCGGGCATAGTCAGCATGGTTTTGTCAGAGAGAGGTCATGCCTAACAAATTTGATTGAATATTTTTAGCATGTAACCAAGTGTGTGGATGAGGGTAGTGCGGTTGATGTAATTTACGTGGATTTCAGCAAAGCCTTTGACAAAGTCCCACATGGGAGACTTATTAAGAATACAAATGCACATGGGATACAGGGAAGATCTGATAAGGTGGATTCATAATTGGCTTAGCGGTAGGAGACAGAGGCTGATGACAGAAGGCTGCTTTAGTGACTGGAGGCTGGAGGCCAGTGACCAATGGCATACCACAGAGATCTGTGCTGGGCCCCCTATTGTTCGTCATGTATATAAATGGCATAGATGACTATATTGGGGGTAGGCTCAGTAAACTTGCCGATGACACAAAGATTGGCTGGGTAGTTAACAGTGAGGTTGAGTGTCTTGGGTTACAGGAAGACGTAGACGAGATGGTCAAATGGGCAGATAAGTGGCAGATGAAATTTAACACTGAAAGGTCTGACACTGGGAAGTTTCGAAGAACAAAGGGACCTTGGCGTGTTTGTCCATAGATCTCTGAAGGTGGAAAGGCAGGTTAATAGAGTGGCGAAAAGGGCATATGGCACACTCACCTTTATCAATCAGGGTATAGATTACAAAAGCAGAGAGGTCACAATGGAATTGTATAGAACTTTGGTGAGGCCACAGCTGGAGTACTGTGTGCAGTTCTGGTCACCACATTATAGGAAGGATGCGATCGCACTGGAAGGGGTGCAGAGGAGATTCACCAGGATGTTGCCTGGGATGGAATATTTAAGTTATGAAGAGAGGTTGGATAGGCCTGGGTTGTTTTCTCTGGAGCAGAGAAGACTGAGGGACGACCTGATTGAGGTGTTCAAGACTGAGGGGCATGAACAGGGCGCATAGGGAGCAGCTGTTCCCCTTAGTTGAAGGGTCAGTTCGAGGGGACGCAGGTTAAAAGTTAGGGGTGGGAGGTTTAGGGAGGATTTAGGGAAAAATCTTTTTACCCAGAGTGTGGTGACAGTCTGGAATGCACTGCCTGGGAGGGTGGTGGAGGCAGGATGTCTCACATCCTTTAAAAAGTACTTGGCACGCCATAACATTCAAGGCTATGGACCAAGCGCTGGCAAGTGGGATTAGATGGGCAGGTCAGGGCCTTTCATGCGTTGGTTCAGACTCCATGGGCCAAAGGGCCTCTTCTGCACTGTAGTATTCTGTGATTCTGGTTCTGTGATTCTATGGTTTACTTTATTCAGGTAGAAATAAGCGCTAGGGACAGGCAAAAATGTACTCATTTAACATCAACTTTGACCATTTTGCTATCTTTTTAAGATTCATGGATTTGGTCATACCTCACCACTTTTTAACATTTAATCAGCTTTTTAAAATGCAGAGCAGCTGAGAATTCTTTCCAATTCATAAAGCAAATTTTGGGAGGATTTTCCACATCCAAAAAAGTAATGGGTGTCAGAGATTGGAAATTTACCAATATGTACATTAAGTAATTTAGAACTTGATGCTCAACTCCAAATTTAACTCAAAGGTTGAAGAGCAATGTGTAAAACTGTTCAAAAAGACGCCAATTACAGTTATACAAGAATAATGCTTTTTTAAAAAAAATCTAGTCTATTTTATGCAATTACATACTTGATATTTTTCAAGCTAATTACAATAAACTGCAACATTCCATTATTTAATTTACTTGACAGCATATAACTTAACGTCTAATCTTTTACCGCATTCCATTCCTCTGATCAAAAGCAGGAATCATAGAGCCTGGATGCTCAGACATCAGAGCCACAAGTAGCTGCAGAACATCCATTAGGTTGTCATCCTGAAATAAAAGACAAACCTTCAAATCTATTATCAAAAACTAAGACAGCAATAATTTTAAAGCAATGTCTTCATTTGTAAAGGAAAGTTTGAAAACATTTTTTTAGAAAATAATCTGTTTTTAACTAAATTTAGCCACATGGAATTGGAAATCAATTCAAGTCTTAGATTTTACATTACATGTGCACAGACAGAATTAGTTTTCCTTCAGTAACCTGTAACAAATCCTTTTTGATAGTGTATCCAAAATATTGATCAGAGATTGTTAGTAAAATAAAATGAAAACCAGAAGTTCATTGAGCATTTTTGCACAAATACTGAATTTGAACCCAACCCATTTATAAAAAGTCTAAATTTTAACTTAATATTTTCACAAATATTAACGATTTAAAATATTCTTGATCACTTTTTAAATTATTTATTAGTGTCACAAGTGGGCTTACATTAACACTGCAATGAAGTTGCTTTGAAAATTCCCTAGTTGCCACACTCCGGCGCCTGTTCGGATACACTGAGGGAGAATTTAGCATGGCCAATGCACCTAACCAGCACGTCTTTTGGATTCTGGGAGGCGACCAGAGCACCTGGAGGAAACCCCACACAGACACGGGGAGAACGTGCAGACTCCACACAGACAGTAACACAAGCCGGAAATCGAACCCAGCTTCCTGGTGCTATGAGGCAATAGTGCTAACCATGCCGCCCCAGGCGGCAACAAATCTGATTTCATAGGTGTCAACTCCTGAAGCAATGGTAATCAATTTACTAGGTTTCACACATTCTTTATTGAAATAACTGAAATACACTATTGTAAAACCTTATATTAAGAGGAGCAAATAACCAACTTTCTTAAAGTTCTGATAAAATTGGAGTATTAAAATAGCACAATTTAACTGATCAAAAAAATCTGGAATCATGCACCAACATTCCAGCCCATGTAAGCTGCTGTTTTGTGCTTTGTGACACATGCTGCCATGATGGTAACTTCCTCCAGTGCACACCCATCGTGAATTATTCAGGACAGTAATCAATGTTCATAATCTGGTAGATGAACAATGGAAAATTGTGACACTTTATTTTTAAAATGTGCACTTATGATTACAAATACAGAATTAAGCTGGGGTACCACATTCCCAGGAATATGGTTCATTTTAATATGTTATTAATGTTTTACACAGTGTGCTTTGAAGATTTACACTTCATCACTAAAATTAGGGAACTACATATATGGAATTGATTTCCCGTGATTCACAAATGACAATTTCAGTTGTGAATTAAAGGGAAGAATAGCAATAATCATTGCTATTTAGTGTACCAAAAATACTGGTGAATGAGGCAATATGGAACCTTAATCACTTAAGAATACGATACCACAATAATTTTTAAATTAACATGATCAATTATGGTCTGAAGGTGACAAAATTGATTACTCATGAGAACAATTCTACCCTTCCTACTTTCAAACTGAAGTCTGCTGTCATCCTTTGTAAAATTAAACAGTTCCTTTAATCAGTCATTTTCCCTCCTTCCTTACTTAATATTCTACTTAGACTGCCATCTTGTGGCAATGCTACAATTGCGCCTCAAAAAAATCACCTGCATATCAAGACATATTGATTTTAAATGTTTCTTTATTATTGACAATTACAGATTCTTTTTAAGTTTATTTTTCATAAAATCAAAAATAAAATGCAACAGGTTACAAATAATTGTTTGAACATTTCAAATATATGTATTGCAAATATATATTTAACCTCACAAAGTGAGATTAGAACCATAGAACATTACAGCACAGAAACAGGCCTTTTGGCCCTTCTTGCCTGTGCCGAACCATTTTTGTGCCTAGTCCCATTGACCTGCACCTGGACCATATCCCTCCACACCTGTCTCATTCATGTACCTGTCCAAGTTTTTCTTAAATGTTAAAAGTGAGCCCGCATTCACCACCTCATCTGGCAGCTCATTCCAAACTCCCACCACTCTCTGTGTGAAGAAGCCCCCGCTAATATTTCCTTTAAACTTTTCCCCCCTCACCCTTAACCCATGTCCTCTAGTTATTTTCTCCCCTAGCCTCAGTGGAAAAAGCCTGCTTGCATTCACTCTATCTATACCCATCATAATTTTATACACCTCTATCAAATCTCCCCTCATTCTTCTACGCTCCAGGGAATAAAGTCCTAATCTATTCAACCTTTCTCTGTAACTCAGTTTCTCAAGTCCTGGCAACATCCTTGTAAACCTTCTCTGCACTCTTTCAACCTTATTTACATCCTTCCTGTAATTAGGTGACCAAAACTGCACACAATACTCTAAATTCGGCCTCACCAATGCCTTATACAACCTCACCATAACATTCCAACTCTTATACTCAATACTTTGATTTAAAAAGGCCAATGTACCAAAAGCATTCTTTACGACCCTATCTACCTGTAACGCCACTTTTAGGGAATTACGTATCTGTATTCCCAAATCCCTCTGTTCTACTGCACTCTTCAGTGTCCTACCATTTACCTTGTATGTTCTACCTTGGTTTGTCCTTCCAAAGTGCAATACCTCACACTTGTCTGCATTAAACTCCAGATTAGTATGGATGCATGTCAAATTAAGTGATTAGTATGGATGCATGTCAAAATAGGTGAATTAGATTATTTATGAACAAAATGCTGTGCTAAATAATCATTTCATATAGAATCCCTACAGTGCAGGAGGCCGCCATACGGCCCATCATGTCTGCACCAACTCAACATCTTACCCAGGCCCAAACAGTCTCCCGCCGCCCAATTTCTGTAACCCCTAATCCACCTTACCTACGCAATTTGGGACACTAAGGGGCAATTTAGCATGGTCAATCTACCTAACTTGCACATCTTTGGACTATGGGAGAAAACCAGAGCATCCGGAGGAAACCCAGAAACACAGAGTCACTCAAGGCCAGAATTGAACTCCGATCTCTGGAGCTGAGGCAGCAGTGCTCACCACTCTGCCACCATTCTTATATTCAATACTAGCAAGATTAATACGAATACACTCACAGTACTGTGATTATTTTCAAAAGAATTTGGTGAAGACTGTGATGAGAGCGAGTGAAACCAGGATTTCCACTGATATCTTTGTTATACAAACCTTAAAACAACCAATAAGCCTCACGTGTTATTGGTTGGTTGATTATGTTTTTAAAGGTGGGCACTGTTTAATTAAAGACTAAGATCACAAAGAAAGTCAATATTTGAATTTGATTTCTAAGTTTCCTTTGAAGTTTTGATTTCTTGTTATATCGCCCCACCGGGGCTGACACCCTTTTTCATTTTTGATCTGTTTAATTTATTGATTTTTCTTTTATCAAAACAGACTGAAAACAGTCGATTGGGACACTGCGTTAGTTAGTAGATAGGAAGCAGAGATCTGTAATGTTGTGAATAAACCTACTAAGGAGGAAAAGATCTGTGTCTTGGTTCATATTTCACCATCTGTCTTAGATTAATTTAACATGCTGGCAGAGAATGGTTGCCTAACGGCAAAGATTGGAAATCAAAAAGAAATGTTTTTTCAGGCAGAAAATGGTGATTTGAGTTACTTTTGAGAAAAATAGCTGAAACCAACCACATTTTAGTTAGAAATTAACAATACACAGAAATAATTGATTGAAACTTGGCCGAGTGCTTGGTGTTATTTTACCTCGTGCATGGTGAGAAGATAGTTGAGAATACTCTGCAGTTCATCTTCCTTAATACCATGATCCTAAAAAGGGGAAAAATTGATATTTCATCAAATATTATTTGCATCAAATCAATTTTTTAAAATTTCACAAACTGCTAAATTGCTGCACATTTGTCAAATCTGTCAAAAGAATTTGTAGGTTTAAATTGTGTGTACAAAATGGTCACTGATAATCACTATTCCAAATCACCTATTATTTAGAATAGTGTCAATTTCACTCAGTAGCTAACCACCAAGCCCATATCTGGAAATCAAAGTTATTTTAATTAAGAGCTATGGGAATATCTGAGAACTTCATAAATCTGAAGACAAATGCTATGATTTATACATTAAACAAAAAACATAATATACGAGAATGTTACAAAACTGCAATACACCAAACATTTTACATAAGATCAAAATATGAAAGCTCCAATTGTCATCCTAAATCCAAGCTTTATAAGAATCTTGAAGTGTCCTTTTTGTATGTCTGTTTTAAATATATACAGATCATATATACACACAACCAACTCAAATGAGCTTCTTTATTTCAATGATAATGTATTGAAAAGCTGTTTTTGTAGATCAACAGTAACACAAACAATAGTAGCTGAAACTTTATGATAAATATTTCAATTCCCCAAGCTCATTGCATGTATATTGGAAATTAAGAAAACATCGGCTCATAAATTAAAATAACAATGAATCTTCACACTTTTATTGCAATCCCTGAATAACCAAGGCCTAAAAATGGACTGGGATTTAAATAATGAGCTACGAGTTGAGAATCCGCACTGTACCCCATCTAATACTTTCACTATGTTATGCACCACATCTGCCTTCAGCAACATTCAGAATTTTAACGTCTATGTACAGAGAGCATCAACTGCACCATCTTCAGCTAACCTTTTCTCCAAAATCTGACAAATTTTTTGTGCCCCTATCTTAATTCTCCTTGTGTTACTTAGGGGAGCTGGTAGCATAGTGATATTGTCACTAGACGAATAATCCAGAAACCCAGGGCAAGAGGGAGGGAGCCAGGTTCAAATCCCACCATGGCAGATGAAGAAATTTGAATTTCAGAATCTAAAATTTTAAAAAGTCTAATGGTAACCATGAAACCATTGATTGTCATAAACCCCATTTGGTTCACTGATGTCCTTTAAGAAGGAAATCTGCCATCCTTACCTGGTCTGGCCTACATGCGACTCCAGATCCACAGCAATGTGGTTGACTCTCAAATGCTCTGGAATGAACGGCAATTAGGGACGGGCAATAAATGCTGGTCCAACCAGTGACGCCCAAATCCCATGAATGAATTTTTAAAAAGTTGCCTTCACTGTTCTAATTTCATATTGTTGACCTTTTTATTTATTTGCCTTCTTAGTCTTCTTAACCACTTTCCTAAGCATCATCTTCTCTTTTACTATTTATGTTCTTTGTATATATCTTTCCCTTTAGATTCAATCTCATCTTCATCTCTGTTTATCCATGTTATCATTCACTCGCCTGTTAGCTGAAGGTAGCAGATTCTCAATTCTCCACAAGTGTGAATGACAGAATGATGAACAGCTGCCATCCAAAAGCAAAGCAAAAGAAAAACAGGAGTAAGACAAACATGCAAATGAAAAGGAATCAAAATGGGGCAGATATTATGGTCTGACATAGTTGTACTAATATTAAGTCCAGAAGGCTGTAAAATGCCTCATCAAAAGATGAGATGCTGTTCCTCAAGCTTACATTACCCTCGGCTTATTGCAGTGTTCCAGAGAGGTCAGCATGATAGCAAGGTGGAGAATTAAAATTACCGACCACCAGAAGCTCAGGATCATGCTAGTGGACTGAACAGAAATGTTGCACAAAGCAGTCACCAAATCTGCATTTGTCTTGCCAGAAGATCGGTGTCCTTTCCTGCTCTCACCCTGAACTGAAAAACTTGGAAGATTGCTTCCAATTTCCCCCTTCACATGGTCCAACCCAGACTCTTCCCTTCCTCAACCTCTCAGTTTTATTTCTGGGATAGGCCAACTAGAAGTCCATTGACTCCCAGTGTTACCTCAACTACGTCTTCTCACACCCTGCTACATTGGATTCCATTACGTTCTCCCAGATTCTCCACCGCCACCATATTTGTTCTGATCATGCAAAATTTCACACCAGCACTTCCAATTGGTCTTCATTTTTCCTCACTTGAGGATTCCTCCAAACTTGTTGAGAGGGCCTTGACCATGTCCGTTCCATTTCCTGCACTTCTGCCTTCACCTTTTCTCCTCACTACGAGAGCCACAACAGGATTCCCCTTCTCCTCCACTCCCCCACCAGTCTTCACAATCAAAAAGTCATGGGCTCCTTAGGGCACATTAGACCATCAAGTCCAAGCTGGCTCTCTGTGCAGCAATCTAATCAGTCCACCCCCCTGCTCTATCACCATTGTCTTCTAAGTTAATTTTGTTTCAGTGCCCATTCAATTAGCTTTTGAAATCATTCTCTGCTTCCACCACCCACAGGTTGTAAGATCCAGGTCCTTACCACTCATTGATTTTTTTTTTAAAGTTCTCTCTCACATTTCCTGTATACCTCTTGTCCAAAATCTTAAATTTGTGACCCCCGAGTCCTTCATCAGCTAATGAGAACAGCTTTTCTCTGGCTACTTTACCTAAACCCATCATAATCTTGCACACTTCTTAACAAATCTCCTTCAATCCTTGCTTCAAGAACAATAACCCCAGCCTCTCCAATTTAACCTTGTAGCTAAATTTCCCTCATCACTGGAACCATATTGAAATATGAACCTTACACCCTCACATCTTTCCTAATATGTGGCGACCTGAACTAGACACAACCTTCTAGTGTGGCAGAACCAGAACTTTTGCAAGTTCAGAATAACCGTGCTGCTTTTGTACTCAATACCTCTATCTATAAAGCCCAAGGTCTGATATGCTTTGCTAATTGATCTCAAGAAATCCTGCCACCTTCTGAGATCTGTGTACATGAACTGCTGGTTCCCTGTGTTCCTGTACACTTTTTACACTGCCAATATTCTCCACCATTTCTGCCATCCCCAGTGTGATGTCACCATTTGTGCATTCACCCTTTTTAGCATTCCAAAAGGACCCGCAACCCTGCTCTTCTTCCCATGGCACTTTTTCAAGCAAGCACAGGAGATGTAACACCTGCCCTTTTCCCAAGATAAGACACACTATGCTGAATGAAAAGTAGACACAAATCGCTGGAAGGAATGTTTGCAGCCTTGGATAAAGAGGGTACTTATTTAAATTTAGTATACCATATTTGCTGCTCACTAGGAGGGTCTTGCTCTGCACTGAGTAGATCAGACTGGTAGGCCGCTTTGCAGAATACCTCTGCTCACTTCACAAGCATGACTCCAGAATTTCAGGTGATCATCAATTCAATTCTCCATTGTGCTGTCACGCTGATTTCTATGTCCTTAGCCTTCTGCAGTACTCCAAGAAATGCAAAGTAAGCACTAAATGCATTGATTAGGCACTTTACAGTCTTCCAGTCTCAACACTAAGCTTAGCAATTTCATACAATAATCTCTGCTCCATTTTGCTTTCTTTTCCTTTGCACATATTGTCTTATTCTCATTGCCTCCACCACAGAAGGTAGGTTAGGGTAATGTCTTGACCCCTGTTAGATGGTCCACAAAATCTTTCAAAAACTAGTCAATGGATTGCAATGAAACTTGGTACACAGATAAGGTACAGCCCAAGGGGGTTTGGTGAAGATGCCAATCCAGATCCTGGAATTTCTTTTAAAGGATGATGGGTGATGGGGTGAACTGACCTTTATTTTTAAGAGCATAGAACATTACAGCGCAGTACAGGCCCTTCGGCCCTCGATGTTGCGCCGACCAGTGAAACCAATCTAAAGCCCCTCTAATCTACACTATTCCAATATCACCCATATGTTTATCCAATAACCATTTGAATGCTCTTAATGTTGACGAGTCCACTACTGCTGCAGGCAGGGCATTCCACGCCCTCACTACTCTCTGAGTAAAGAACCTACCTCTAACATCTGTCCTATATCTCTGACCCCTCAATTTAAAGCTATGTCCCCTCGTGTTAGCCATCACCATTCGAAGAAAAAGGCTCTCACTATCCACCCTATCTATCCTCTGGTCATCTTGTATGCCTCTATTAAGTCACCTCTTAACCTTCTTCTCTCTAACGAAAACAACCTCAGCCCCTCAGCCTTTCCCCATACGATCTTCCCACCATACCAGGCAACATCCTGGTAAATCTCCTCTGCACCCTTTCCAACACTTCCACATCTTTCCTATAATGCGGCGACCAGAACTGTACGCAATACTCCAAATGCGTACAGTTGCAGCATGACCTCATGGCTCCGAAACTCAATCCCTCTACCAATAAAAGCTAACACACCGTACGCCTTCTTAACAACCCGATCAACCTGGGTGCCAACTTTCAGGGATCTATGCACATGGACACCCAGATCCCTCTGTTCATCCACACTACCAAGTATCCTACCATTAGCCCAGTTCTCTGTATTCCTGTTACTCCTTCCAAAGTGAATCACCTCACACTTTTCCGCATTAAACTCCATTTGCCACCTTTCAGCCCAGCTCTGCAGCTTATCTATGTCCCTCTGTAACCTGCCACTTCCCTCCGCACTGTCTACAACTCCACCGACTTTAGTGTCATCCGCAAATTTACTAATCCATCCTTCTACGCCCTCATCTAGGTCATTAATAAAAATGACAAACAGCAGTGGCCCCAAAGCAGGTCCTTGCGGTACACTGCTAGTAACTGAACTCCAGGATGAATATTTCCCATCAACCACCACCCTCTGTCTTCTTACAGCTAGCCAATTCCTGATCCAAACCACTAAATCACCCTCAATCCCACGTGTCCGTATTTTCTGCAAAAGCTTACCATGGGGAACCTTACCAAACTCCTTGCTGAAATCCATATACACCACATCAACCGCTTTACCATCATCCACCTCTTTGGTCACCTTCTCAAAGAACTCAATAAGGTTTGTGAGGCACGACCTACCCTTCACAAAACCGTGCTGACTATCCCTAATCAAATTATTCCTTTCTAGGTGATTATAAATCCTATCTCTTATAATCCTTTCCAAAACTTTTCCCACAACAGAAGTAAGGCTCACTGGTCTATAATTACCAGGGTTGTCCCTACTCCCCTTCTTGAACAAGGGGACAACATTTGCTATCCTCCAGTTTTCTGGCACTGTTCCTGTAGACAATGATGACACAAAGATCAAAGCCAAAGGCTCTGCAATCTCCTCTCTGGCCTCCCAGAGAATCCTAGGAAAAATCCCATCCGGCCCTGGGGACTTATCTATTTTTACCCTTTCCAGAATTGCTAACACCTCCTCATGAACCTCAATCCCGCCCAGTCCAACAGCCTGCATCTCAGTACTCCCCTCGACAACACTGTCCCTCTCCTGTGTGAATACCGACGAAAATATTCATTTAGTGTCTCTCCTATCCCTTCAGACTCCACGCACAACTTCCCACTACTGTCCTTGACTGGCCCTAATCTTACCCTAGTCATTCTTTTACTCCTGACATACCTATAGAAAGCTTTAGGGTTTTCCTTGATCGACCTGCCAAAGACTTCTCATGTCCCCTCCTGGCTCTTCTTAACTCTTTCTTTAGGTCCTTCCTGGCTAACTTGTAACTCTCAAATGCCCTAAATGAGCCTTCACGTCTCATCTTAACACAAGTCTCCTTCTTCCTCTTCACAAGAGATTCAACCTCCTTAGTAAACCACGGTTCCCTCACACGTCTGCTTCCTCCCTGCCTGACAGGTACATATTTATCAAGGACGCGTAGTAGCTGTTCCTTGAACAAGTTCCACATTACAATTGTGCTCATCCCCTGCAGTTTCCTTCCCCAACCTATGCCAGCTAAATCTCACCTAATCGCATCATAATTTCCTTTCCCCCAGCTATAACTCTTGCCCTTTGGTATATACCTATCCCTTTCCATTGCTAAGGTAAACATAATCGAATTGTGGTCACTGTCACCAAAGTGCTCACCTACCTCCAAATCGAACACCTGGCCTGGTTCATTACCCGGTACCAAATCCAATGTGGCCTCGCCTCATGTTGGCCTATCTACATACTGTGTCAGGAAACCCTCCTGCACACATTGGACAAAAACTGACCCCTCCAAAGTACTCGAACTATAGCTTTTCCAGTCAATATTTGTAAAGTTAAAGTCCCCCAGTACAACTACCCTGTTACTTTCACTCCTATCCAGAATCATCCTTGCAATCTTTTCCTCTACATCTCTGGAACTTTTCGGAGGTCTATAAAAAACTCCCAACAGGGTGACCTCTCCTTTCCTGTTTCTAACCTCAGCCCAAACTACCTCAGTAGACGAGTCCTCATCAAATGTCTTTTCTGCCACTGTAATACTGTCCTTGACTAACAGCGCCACACCTCCCCCTCTTTTACCACGTTCCCTACACTTACTGAAACATCTAAACCCTGGAACCTGCAACAACCATTCCTGTCCCTGCTCTATCCATGTCTCCGAGATGGCCACAACATCGAAATCCCAGGTACCAACCCATGCTGCAAGTTCACCCATCTTATTCCGGATGCTCCTGGGTTGAAGTATACACACTTCAAACCACCTTCCTGCCTGCCAGTACACTCCTGCGACCCTGAAACCTCATCCATGACCTCACTACTCTCAACCTCCTGTACACCGGAGCTACAATTCAGGTACCTACCCACCTGCTGAATTAGTTTAAACCTTCCCGAAGAGCATTAGCAAATTTCCTCCCCAAGATATTGGTACCCCTCTGGTTCAGGTGCAGTCCATCCTGTTTGTAGAGGTCCCACCTACACCAGAAAGAGCCCCAATTGTCCAGATATCTGAAACCCTCCCTCCTGCACCATCCTTGTAACCACGCGTTTAACTGCTCTCTCTCTCTATTCCTCTCCTCACTGTCACGTGACATGGGTAACAAACCAGAGATAATAACTTTGTTTGTTCTAGCCCTAAGCTTCCACCCTAACTCCCTGAATTTCTGCCTTACATCCCCATCCCTTTTCCTACCTATGTCTTGAGTGCCTATGTGAACCACAACTTGTGCTGGTCCCCCTCCCCCTTAAGGATTTCGAAAACACGATCCAAGACATCATAGACTCTGGCTCCTGGGAGGCAACACACCAACCGCGAGTCTCTCTCGTTCCCACCGAATCTCCTATCCGTCCCTTTAACTACGGAGTCCCCAATGACTAATCCTCTACTCCTCTCCCCCCTTCCCTTCTGAGCCACAAGGACAGACTCTGAGCCAGTGATCTGTACATTATGTCTTACCCCTGCCATGTCCCCCCCCCCCCCCCCCCCCCCGGCGCCAAAACAGCATCCAAAAGTGTACTATCCCCAATTTCTATTACATTTCTTGTTTCTCCCCCCACTTGGACGGCTCCCTGTACCTTGGTGCGGTGGTCAGTTTGCTCATCCTCCCTTTCCCTACACTTCTGAGCTGCACTATGGATTGTTTTATTTAGAATGCTGTGGATGGTCTCAACTGTGGTGCTGGAATGTGTCAAAATGTGAGCCGAGTTTCCAGAGCTGTTGAAGTGTATTAGCCTGAAACCTCCTCAATGAGATGGAAGCTCTTGATAAAACAATTTATTTTTTCAGCACTGTAGTTACAGAGCATCAACCAGGCAGGGAAAAGCCTGAAGGAAGAGTTGCATAATTGTAATAATACCGAATTAACACAAGAAGTGGAAGTATGCACTGTACTGAGTGTCATCTTCATTTGCTTTTGTTTAGTTTTAGTTTTCCAACGGCAGCTGTTCATCATTCTGTCATCCACACCTGGAACGTTTTGTTTCTTGTTCCATTCCCACTCTTTGGCCTTGCACTACCAACATTTTTGTCACTTCAACTTCCCATCTTCCATGCTCTCACAAACCCTTGTCTTTAGTTGTTCTTTACCCACCCTCACCCATTTCACTTGCTGTAAAAATCTACTTCATTTCTAACTTTTCCCCAGTTCTGAGGCAATATAATTTTCCTGAGAAGTTTACTCTCCACAGATGTACCTGACCAGCTGAGTATTCCCAGCGTTTTCTGTTTTTCCAAATTTTCAACATCCACAATATTTTGCTTTTGTCTCATTGCGTCAGTTAAGTTTTTTTATAATCTACTACTTTGGTCTTTTTACTTTATATCACCTGCAATCATTATCTTATGCCTTATTATGTTAAATCTCCCGACACATTCTTATCTCATCTGCCTCGGTTAACTTCCCATTATAACGTTTAGCTGTGCAACAAGAGTCTGGTGGAATCGCGCGATAGCAAGCATTCAATAATCAAATCAGTCAAAATAAAGAGGGAAGTTACAACATTCAAGAAGATATCCTCCATGTAGAGAAATCTTTTACCCACCCACTCCAATCCACACCTTCACAGAATTGGCAAACTGTTATCAGGGTGAAAAATATTGCAGTATGATATCAAAAGCAAAGTATCCTAATTCATTTCTGGGGATTCAAACCAGATACAACATAGATTCAACAAAGAAATACAGCTTGTAAGAGCAACTATATGGCACATATATCTGCATACAGAATTTTTGGTGGCAAGGGCAGCATTTCTAAATTTCAGATTCTCACCTTCATAATCAACTGTTTCACAAACAATAGCAAGAAAGCCCGCAAGGCAAGAATCTCCTTTTGGTTTGGTCTGGGTCCATCTGGGAAGGGAAAAAAAACATATTTAAGATTACATGCAAGCAATTTTTAAAAATAATAATCAATGCCAATGAAGCGTACGCTGAAGCATTCCTTCAAAGGAAGAAACACCAGATAGTTTTAAATTCCCTGAACGGTTCAAGTGCACTGTCTGTGCTGAATCTGCTGATCTGATTAGTTATCCTAAGAAGGGGAGAGGTGGAAACACTCCCATGCATAATGCAAATACAATAACCCCCAATTGACAGTTAATGCATGTGAAGGTACAGTTGAGCCCAGTTCTGAAGTTTCCTACAAAATAAACAGCTTGCTGCAACTGAAAGTCGAGGTTTACAGATGAAGAAATGTTATTTTTTGAGGACAACTGCTGTTAAACTCCAATAGGAATAAGGAAACCAAGTCTTGACTTCATGCAGATATTGTTTTGTTCCCAATAACATTAAACCACCATCACATTTTTCTTTATACTCTTAAGTATAACAAAACTGGGGTCAAATTAAGACAAATTCAAGGGATAGCCCAGTGACGTGATTGACTAAATAATCTTTAATGACTAATTTAAATACTCTTTGACCATTAGCTATTTCCCACTCTAACAGCTGCTGCCCATAGAGTATGAGCAACTAGGCACTAAATTGAAAAGCAGAACCTCAAAGTGCAAAGTTTATAATCTCTGGATTATTACCCAAACCACATGCAAATTGGCTCTAAGACTGATGTGGGAGAAGTGAGTTCTGGTTTGTGGGTCACCAGGACTAGTGCTAGGGAAAGTAAGAGCTATATTGTTGGGACAGCCTACACCTGAACCACACTAGAACCAGTGTTCGTCTAAACCGCATAACTCAAAGTGGAAAGGGCTTTAAACTTAATAATGTGGGAAAGGGATCAAATGTGAAAAGATGCGGCATGACAAAGAGTAGAGACGAGGGAAGAGAGGAAAATAACAATGTGGGAAATGACGGTTGGTGAATGGCAGGAAGGGACAAGTGAGAAGAAAACCTAAAAACACAAAGAATCAAGACTACATGTTCCATTGATAGAAAAAAAACTAAAATAAAGGCTCTATCTAAATGTGTGTACCATTCATAACAAAGCAAATCAATTGATAGCACACATTGAACTAAATAAATATGATCTGATAGTCTGATAGTCATTACAGAGACATGGCCGCAGGATAAGAAGAATTGGGTTCTGAATATTGAGGGATATATGACATTCTAGAAGAATAGGAAGCTAGCTAAAGGTGGAAGGGTAGCACTGATCAAGGGCACCACTGATGCAATAGTTCAGAGATGACTTTGGTTCGGGAAATCAGGGTGTGGAATCGTTTTGGGTGGAGATGAGAAACAGAAGGGGAAAGAAGTCACAAGCGAGAGTGGTCTACAGGACTCTGAACAGCAACCACAAGGTAGGGAAAAGTATACAAGAAGGAATGTTGGGTGCTTGTGATAAAGAATGGAAATAATCTTTAATCTACATATAAACTGGAAAAATTAGATTGGCAGTAGCCTGGATGGGGAGTTCTTAGAGTGCTTTAAAAGGTAGTTTCTTAGAATGGCACATTCTGGAAGCAATCAGAGAAAGAAAAATTCTCAAAGGAAGACCCATCATCCATGGTGCACCAAAACAAGTTGAGGAAAGCATCAAACTTAAGAAAAAATATATAATTTCACAACGATAATTGGTAAATCAGATGATTGGTCAGTATATAAATCACAACAGAGAATGACAAGATTAATCAGGAGAAAGAAATTACAGTACGAGAGGAAGAAGGCTAGGAATGTAAATCAAATAGCGAATGTTTCTATGAGTTTTTAAACTGAGTATTGGTCTCCTGGAGAGTAGTAGTGAAAAGTTAGTAGTAAATAATGTGATGGTGGATGAAATAAACAGATATTTTGCTTCTGTATTCAATGTGAAGCACTGAACTATAAAAAAAAAGGTTCTAGTAATAGCTGTAAATCAGGTGGTGGCAGCAAGACGGGAACTTGGTGAAATTACATTCACTAGCAAACTGATGGAGCTGTGGATTGACAAAGTCTCTGGGTCCTGATGAACTTTGTGCTAGGGTATTAAAAGAGGTGGTCAATAAAATAGAAGATGCTCTGCTGTTAAGTTTCCCAAATCCATTCAGTTCTGGAAAGGTTCCACCGGATTGGAAAGCAGCAAATGCGACAGATTTCTTTAAGAGGGAGGGTGGCAGAAAACAGAAAACTGTGGACTAGTTAGCTTGACATCTGGAAAAATCAATCACTAAAGAGATTATATCTGGGCACTTGCACAAGCTCAAGACAATTCAGAAGAATCAGCATGGTTTTATGAAAGTGAAATCATGTTTCATCAATTTGCTCGGGTTCTTTGAGGATAGAGGGAACATACATACACACTGTACTTGAATTTCCAGAAAGCATTTGAAAAGGTGCCATAACAAAGGTTATTGCAGAAAATAAAAGCTCATGTAATTTATTAGCCTGCCTGACTGGTATCACAGTAAGACGTCTCACAACACCAGGTTAAAGTCCAACAGGTTTATTTGGTAGCAAAAGCCACTAGCTTTCGGAGCGCTGCTCCTTCATCAGGTAAGTGGGAGTTCTGTTCACAAACAGAAAGACACAAATAAAGACACAAACTCAATTTACAAAATAATGGTTGGAATGCGAGTCTTCACAGGTAATCAAGTCTTAAAGGTACAGACAATGTGAGTGGAGAGAGGGTTAAGCACAGGTTAAAGAGATGAGTATTGTCTCCAGACAGGACAGTTACTGAGATTTTGCAAGCTCAGGCAAGTCGCGGGGATTACAGATAGTGCGACATGAACCCAAGATCCCGGTTGAGGCCGTTCTCATGTGTGCGGAACTTGGCTATCTGCTCAGCGACTCTGCGTTGTCGTGTGTTGTGAAGGCCGCCTTGGAGAATGCTTACCTGAAGATCAGAGGATTCCCTTGGCCGACAAGAATCTAAGATTTTCAGGGATAGATGGCAAACGTGGAACTCAATGGACCACAATCTTATTGAATGTCAAAGCAGGTTCGAGGGGCTGAATGGCCTACTTCTACTCCAATTTCTATGTTCGTATCATAGCACAATTTATACTGTGCAGGAAGGGGTGACGAAAAGACAGACAAAAATGCATTTATATAGTGCCTTCCACAACCATGGAGATCACAATGCACTTTACAAGCAATGAGGTAGCTTTTGCACAATGAAGTCACTGGTGTAACAATGGAAATGTGACAGTCAATATGTGCAGAGTCTCAAAAACACCATTCTGTGATGAACCATGATCTCTATTTTGATGTTCATAGAATCCCCACAGTGCAGGAGGCCGCCATTTGGCCCATCAAGCCTGCACCGGCAACAATCCCACCCAGGTCCCATCACCATAACTCCAAGTTTTTAGACTGCTAATCTCCCTGACACTAAGGGAAAATTTTACCATGGCCAATCAACCTAATCCACACATCTTTGGACTGTGGGAGGAAACCAGAGCACCCAAGGCTGGAATTGAACCCGGGTCCCTGGCGCTGTGTGGCAGCAGTGCAGATCAGTGCCATCATGCCACCCTAAATTGAGATAAATATTGGCAAGGACACCAGGGAGATTGCTATGCTCATCTTTGAAATAGTGACGTGATTTCTTTTTAACGTCCACCTGAGGGGACAGAAAAGGGCCCTAGTTTAGCATGGCACCAAAGGCAACTCCTCTGACAGTGGAGCACCCTCACAATGCTACTCCAGCTGGTCAGTCTTGAATTTATTACTCAAAACCTGGTGTGGGGTCCAGATGCGAGCAGGGGTCCACAGCACGTGCAGAGAAGGAGTAAGGGGAGTGTGCACGTAGGGCCAGAATGTGTCCATAAGTCTGGCTCACTCCCAGTATCAGGGTTTTCATTCACCCTCACTATCAGTGAGCGAGTGTGCACATTGCACCTGGGAGTGATCCGGAAAAATACATTCACCATATTACACAATAATATTCTGCTTTATTTATTATCATTGTTTTTGTTTTCAAGCCTCAATTTTTTTTTAAATTCATGTTTAAAACTTTATCTTTTTGAAATTTCAGTGAAGGATATGTTGAAATGTAGCTTCAATCGAAAAGGTTAGACAAGTCGGTTGTAGATGATACACACTGCTGCCAGTGTACCAGTCCTGAAGGGAGTAAACATTTAAGTTGTGGAAGGGTTGTTGATCAAGCAGGCTGCTTTGTCTTGAATGGCCTTGAACTCGGGTTGCTGAAGCTGCACTCACCCGGGCTGCTGAAGCTGCACTCACCCGGGCAAGCTGAAAATATTCCATCACACTCCTTCACATGTGCTTTTTAGATGTTGGAGAGGTTTTGTGGAATCAGGAGATAGTTGCATACCACAGAATTCCCAATCTTTGATTTGCTTTAGTAATTGCTTGGACATAAATTGCAGAGTTGTTAAAATCAGCTCATCTGAGCAGAAAATGTAGAGGAATCAACAGTCATGGGCAATCTCAAAAAGGAGATTGAAGAGTGGCAGTATCGTACTAATGTGGATCAAAGGAAAAGGACAACAACGTGAATTAAGACTGTCAAGATTGTGCCATCATGGGCAGCATGGTGGCACAGCGGTTAACATTGCTGCTCTGCAGCACCAGGGATCCGGGTTCGATCCCAGCCTTGGGTGACTGTCTGCGTGCAGTTTGCATATTCTCCCGTGTCTGCGTGGGTTTCCTTGGGGTGCTTTGGTTTCCTCCCATAGTCCAAAGATATGCAGGTTAGGTGGATTGGCAATGCTCAATTGCCCCTTAGTTTCCTAGGATGTGTAGAATCATAGAATTCCTACAGTGCAGAAGGAGGCCATTCAGCTCATCGAGTCTGCACCGATAACAATCCCACCCAGGCCCCATCCCCGTAACCCCATATATTTACCCCGCTAATCCCTCTAACCTACGCCCACAGGCTACTGTGGCAATTTAGCATGGCCAATCAACCTATCCCACACATCTTTGGACTGTGGGAGGAAATCGGAGTACCCAGAGGAAACCCACACAAACAAGAGAGAATGTGCAAACTCCACACAGACAGTGACTCGAGGCTGGAATTGAATCTGGGTCACTGGAGCTGTGAGGCAGCAGTGCTAACCACTGTGCCGCCCAAGGTTTGGGGGATCAGTGGGGTAAATATGTGGTGTCATGGGGATAGAGCGGGGGTGAGCCTTGGGAGTGGGACTCTGTCGGAGAGATGGTGCAGACTGGATGGGTCGAAAGGCCTCGTTCTGCACTGTACAGATTCTGGGGGCAGCACGATGGCACAGTGATTAGCACTGCTGCCTCTCAGAGGCAGGGGCCCGGGTTCAATTCCAGCCTCGGGTTACCAAGTGCGGAGTCTGCACGTTCCCCCTGTGTCTGCATGGGTTTCCTCCAGGTGCTCCGATTGCCTCCCACAGTCCAAAGATGTGCGGGTTAGGTAGATTGGCTATGCTAAATTGACCCGAGTGTCAGGAGGATTAGCAGGGTAGATGTGTGGGGTTACTGAAATAGGGCCTGGGTGGGATTATGGTGGGTACAGGCTCGATGGGCCAAATGGCCTTCTTCTGTACTGTAGAGATTCTATGATTCTATTCTATGATCTAAAATGAACTGCTAGCATAATAATTGTGCAGAGATGTGGATGTCCAGTGAAATAGTACTGTATACAACGAGTGTTCAAATAATTACAGCAGCAGACATGCCACAGTGATCTTCAGAACTATGATCGAAATGGGTTCTGACACCAAGGAAAACCGTCTGCTGTGTGTCTTTGCCAAAGAGTGTGCAGAAAGTGATTATGCAGATCCAGAGCAAAGAATTGCTTGGCATAGAAAGAGCCATGGCCAATTAACAAGAAACGGGACAGAGATAAAATGATCTTTCTGAATGGCTCTGACTACACAACTGTAATGCGTTATCCCGCTGATCCTGCCGATCCTGCCTCGCTCTACGAGGACATTACCAGAACTAATTTATCATCACAACAATAAAACTGAATTCAGACTCTGAATCAATGCAGGATTAGGGACTGAAGGAGAGTCTTGGAGATGAAACGATTTGTCACCAATGTGATAAAAGGAGCGTTCAATGGCGGAAGACAAGGACTGAAATGGATTATATCACTGTTATATTTGTATGTTTTGATTTTGTAAAATGTATGTATATTTATTGTAAAGTACCAGTAGTGCGAAACAAAAGGTTTGAAAAATGAAACCATCTTTGAAAGTTGATGGTTCATTTTTTCTTAAGGGGGCAGTGTGACACTACTGTGCTTTTAAGAATTTTTTTTTAAAATCATGCTCTCTGCAGATGGTAAGCAGTTTTTTCTGCTCAGCAGTCCTTTTATTGTTGCTTCAATGGTTTAAATGGGGTTTCGTTTATTTTTACTCTGAGCTTCATGCAGTGTCTGGGATTTTACAACCTTTTGAATTGTTTGGGGGGGGGGGGGGGGGGAGAAATTACTTGACAAGTCAGTTGATCCCTCCACAGAAGAATCCAAGGATTTCAGTTTTGGTTCAGAGTCAGAGGCTGTCCTGGTTTTCAAGTTGCAGACAGGTTTTCTCTCTATCCCTGGTATTATAGATTCTGCTGCCTAGCTGGAAGCAGGTTTCCTTGCCTTCCTGGAGTGAGAATTCTGTCTCTTGCAGTAGTTCGCTGGCTAAAAGCTAGAGACCAGCAGTGGCATTTTCTCTATCTCAAGGGCTGCTGGAGATAACAAGGCTGGGAAGTCAGTTTCAATTCTCCAACCAAAGGACAAAGTTCCAACATCACATGAGCATTCATATTTTCTGTGGCAAGGGTTTTTGAGGAGGTTTGTTTGGTTGGAACATTTCGTAGAGTTAAGGTTTATACAATCATGGTGTCTTTTCATGTTTGTAATTTGTAAAAGTTATTACATGTTAACTGTTTTTGAAATAAACTTTGTTTGATAAAAGCTCCCTACTGCATCATTTGAATCATACCTGAAGTGAAACATCTAATGCTTACCCTAGCCAAATACAAATTGCAAAACTTATGATCCAGGTGAACTTCATCACTATGGAGTTTCTGATCTGAATTATAACAGTGGAGACAAGAAATAACAAGGGAAAGAAGTCTCTTGAGGGAGTGGTTTATGAGCCCCAAATAGTAGCTACACAGTAGGACAGAGTACACATTAACAAATACAGGCAGTCCCCGGGTTACGAACGAGTTCCGTTTTTAAGTCTGTCTGTAAGTCAAATTTGTATGCAAATCGGAACAGTTACATACGGTTCACATCTAGCGTCAATTAGTCAAATGTTTGTCTTAGTATATATTTTACCTAAAACATCTTAAATATAATACAGTAACAATAATAATAAATGGAAATGACACAAAACTTGGATTATTTGTGTGTGTGTGTGTGTGTGTGTGTGTGTGTGTGTATAGGTATAAAAAACATTAAAGTAATTTCTTAAAGTAAACATCAAGGGAGGCTTGAACAGAGCTTTTCTTTTTCTCATTATAAATGGCCTTGTAGCAGCTGAGGCCGTCGGTAACTATTCGGTAAACTTTGGTGAACCTCTCTGCATTAGGATCTTGCTCCTCTAACTTTGCCATCCCTGCTTCAATGAGATGAAAGGCTTCAGCTAACTCCTTCGTCAAAAACTTCTTGGGTTCTGGGGTTTCTAGGTCCCGGCCTTCTTCCTCAAATGCTATCATCTGCTGCTCCAGCTCCATAAGGTCCTCATTGGTCGGTTCTTGGCATGGGATTCAAGCAAGTCTAAGACATCGTCTTCATTGATGTCTAACTGCAGTTGATTATTACCAATATCAACCACAGCTTTCCTGGCTTCGTCGATGTCCTCAGCTGTAAACCCCTTAAAACCATGTGCGAATTGGGGGCACAATTTGTTCCACACTCCTTTCATGTTGGTTGTCTTCACTTCCTCCCAAGAATCTGCAATGTTTTTCATGCCATTTCAGGCATTTCTTTCCAAAATAAGCCAGTCTCGTCTACATTAAATATTTGCTCAGGCACATAACCTCCCTCTTCAATAGTTTTTTCCAACATTTCAGGAAACTCGCTGCTTCACCTTGCGCTTTAACATTGTGTAAATTTACCCTCCCTCTGAAACGTTTGAACCAACCCCTCCTCGCAACAAATTCTTCATCACAAGCATCTTCACTTGCTGCACGTGCAGTTTTTAAATCACTGAAAAGGCTTCGAGCCTTTTCTTGCACTAAGCCAAGGCTAATAGGAATATTACGCTGATTTTGATCCTCTAACCAAATTACCAATAGCCTTTCCATTTTGATAATTAAACCACTGCGTTGCTTAGTGATAATTGTCGCTTTCATCGGGACAGAGCCTTTTACATGCTCCATTACTCTCCCTTTGTCCTTTATAATTGTCCCGATCGTTGACCGACTGTAGCCTAACGCTTTTCCAATGTTTGTTGGCGTTTCACCTCTCTCCGATCGCTTTATTATTTCCACTTTCGTTTCAATCATGATCGTTTTCCTTTTCTTCGATGCATCACCATCACTTGCATCAGATTTACGCTTTGGAGCCATGATTACGAGGGTAAACACACGAAAAATTTAAGTTAAAACACAACGCACATAACAGTGTTTACGCGATCCGACTTAAAATGGCGACGACAGCGTGGCGTTGTTCTCCCTCGGGGCGACGAACCGCTGAAAACGCGCAGTGTTTTGAGCATCGCGCAATGTAGTCGGCCCATTCGTTAGTACGAACCATTTTATGTAACTCGATTTTTTTAAATAATAGGCTTTACGGAGGTCGGTACGCAAGTACGGGCGTTTGTAAGTCGGACGTTCGTAACCCGGGGACTGCCTGTAATGGGAGCTTGCAGAAAGGTACTGCAATAATCATGGGTGATTTTAATCTTCATAGAGATTGAACAAGTCAAGTTGCAAAAGGTAGACTGGAAGAGCTCATAGACTACTCTGGACCGTTTCTTAAAACAATACATTCTGGAACCAACCTAGGAACAGGCTATTTTAAATGTGGCAATGTATAATGGGACAGGATTAATTAATAATCTCACAGTAAAGGATACTCTGGGAAAGAGTAATAACATAATAGGATTGTTAATTCAGTTCGAGGATGCAAAACTTGACCCTGAAACTAGTGTCTTATACTTACATAAAGGCAATTACAAAGCTATGAAAACAGAGTTGGCTGCGGAGGACAGGGCATATTGGTTAAAGGTAGAATAGTAAGTAAACAGTTGCAGACATTTAAAGAGATATTTCATAACTCTCAACAAAGATATATCCCATTGAGAATGAAAGGTTCAGAAAAAGGTAAACCATCCATGGCTAACTAACAAAGTTAAGAATGTGTAAACTTGAAAGAAAAGGCACACAATACTGCAAAGTTTAGTGGCAGGCCAGGAAATTGAAAAACCTGTAAAACCCAGCAAAGGAGGACTTAAAAAAAAGAAATTAGAATATGAATCATAGAATCATAGAAACCCTACAGTGCAGAAAGAGGCCATCTGGCCCATCGAGTCTGCACCGACCACCATCCCACCCAGGCCCTACCCCCTATCCCTACACATTTACCCGCTAATCCCTGTAACCTACGCATCTCAGGACACTAAGGGACAATTTTAGCATGGCCAATCAACCTAACCCGCACACCTTTGGACTGTGGGAGGAAACCGAAGCACTCGGGGGAAACCCACGCAGACACAGGAAGAATGTGCAAACTCCACACAGACAGTGACCCAAGCCGGGAATCGAACCCAGGTCCCTGGAGCTGTGAAGCAGCAGTGCTAACCACTGTGCTACCGTACCGCCCATTGAGAACAGGGTAGCATGAATTGTAAAAACAGACAGTAAAAATTTATATATGAAAAGGAGAGTATCTAAAGGAAATTTGTCCTTGGAGGATGAGACTGGGGAATTAGTCATGGGAAATTAAAAAATCATAGCAACTTTGAACAAGTATTTTGTATCTGTCTTCATGATAAAAGATACAAAAGTGTCCCAAGAACAGTAGAAAAATTTGGATAAAAGGCAGGAACTTAAAACAATCATGATCAGTAGAAAAAAGATATTCGGGAACTTAATGGGGCCAAGAGCTGACCCTGAGACATGATGGCCTGCATCCAAGGGTCTTAGAAAAAGTGGCTGCAGAAATACTGGATGCATTGCTTGTAACTTTCAAATTACCAAGATTCTGGAAAGGTCCAGCAGATTGGAAGAGTGAAAATCTAACATTTCTGTACAAGAAAGGAGGGAGACAGGATGTAGGTGCCTATAAGCCAGATCACCCAACATTTGCCATTGGAGAAATACTGGAATCCATTATTAAGGAAGTAATAACAGGACATTTAGAACAATATACAATTAAGTAGAATCAAGATGGTTCTGTGAAGGGGTGGAAGAGAAATCTTGTTTGCCAAATGTGTTAGAGTTCTTTGAGAACATGATGAGCAAGGTGAGCAACAGGGAACCAGATGTGGTCTCCTGGATCTTTAAATGACATTTGATAAAGTGCCACATCAAAGATTACTGTGCAAAGTAAAACCTCTCAGTAAATTCTAAATATTGGATTGCTACAGGGATCCAAGCTGCAGCCTCAACTATTCAGAATCTTTATCAATAACTTAGATGTAGGGATGGAGCGTACTGTGGTGCATCCACCTTTATTGGGCCAGCATTCCCCATTGTTTAAATATATTTAAAGAACTATTTGCTGCAAGGGATCTCAAAAGCTTCTTTTAAATTCCTTTTTGTACCTCTGACTACTTTCTGTGCAACTCCTCACTGTTTTTTTTTTATATAGCACTCCCAGTCCACTGGATTTCAACCTCGCCTTGTATCTGTGTAAGCATTGTCTATCAATTTGACACCATCTCTTACCTCTTTTATTAATCATGGTTAACTACACAAGTGAAGTCTTTACATTTCTTTGTATAAACAAGGTCAATACAAAATAAGTGCAGATGTCAAACGCATCGTGCATAATCAGAATCAGAGACATTACAGCATATAAAGTGGTCATACAGTCCATTGCTCTCTGTCAAGCAATCAAACCAAATGGGGCTAGAGATTCCCACTCTCTAGCCCCATAACCCAGCAAGTTTACTGCCCTCATGTGCCAATCCAATTTCCTTTAAAAATCATTCAGTCTCTGCTTCCATTACCCTCATTGGTCATTCTGGGTGGAATTCTCCAAAAAATATTCTAAGTGCCGAATTTGCGTCAAAACTGGAGTAAATCCTGCTGATTTCTTTTCAGTGGGATTTTCAAAATGAATCTCCTACACACTGTGCATCAGAGTGCCCTAGCATGAATCACGCTGAAAAGCTGGGGGCAGATCCTATTCCCGCTGGAAAGGACAGCAGCATAGCCCTGAGTGGGCCACTGCACATGCGGCGATCTGTCAGAGCGGAAATCGGAGCATACACAGTAGTCCCGCACTACAGGCCTCCTGTTCACTGGCCAGCACAGCAATCCCCCCCAACACTGCCCCTCTAACACCCTCACTAGCTGATCGCTAGCCTCCCAGATGTCTCCGAACCAGACCCGCCCCCACCCACAACCTCAGTTGGCAGCCCCGATCGCTGCCATCCCTCCCTCTGCCTACGATCCCAAATGCAGAGTGGCAGCGGGAACCCCATCCCCATCCCCATCATTTGCCCCATAGGCCACGCCCCACCCCTTGGCACTGCCCGATGCCTGGTGGGTAGTGCCAAGTTGCCCCCTGGGCAATGCCACTGTCCCTTGGGCATTGCCAGGCATTCCCCCTTACCCCCAACCTCCTGGAGGCCTCCATGGCCCCCTTCACACTCGCAGGTGCCAGCTCTCTGCTCGTGGGGAGCTGTTATAAACCCCACTGGAACGAAACACTCCTGGCAGGAGAAGGGAGACGCTAGCGGGCCTGGAGACCCCAGTCCCAGGCCTGCAGTAAGATGCAAATGAAGATTTAAATAATTTATTCAGTTCCACGCCGATTTCTGACACGGAGCTGACGATGCCGGAAATCCAGCGGCCGGAGATATGTGGAGGCCGTGGCGCCTAGTAGGAAGCCCACTACACAGCTTCCCTAGATATCTCCCAGCTCGCTGCATTTTAATCGCCCCCCTCTATTTTTAAAAAAAGTTCTTCCTTGCCCCACACTGCCATCTGTTAGCCAAAACCTAAAAGCTGTCGTCTAAAATGCATCCTTATTCCATCAGCTACTAGAAACAGTTTTTCTTCGTGCACTTCTTCTAAACCTGTCATAATTTGCATACCTCCATCAAATCTCCCATCAACCTCCTTTGCTCCAAGAGAACAACCTCAACTTCCCTAACCTAACCTTGCAGCTAAATCTTTTCACCTCTGGAACAATTCTGTTAAATCTCCTCTTGGCCTCTCAAGGACTTCCACATCCACCCTGAAGTGTGGTGACCAGAACTGGCCACAATATTGTAGTTGTGGCTTAACTAGAGCTTTATAATGTTTAACAAATCTGCTATTGTAAAAAAAAATAATACTCAATAGATCAAGTGTAGTATTGATGTGGTGCACTTGTTTGAAGTCATGAGGTTACACTGAGGCTTCATTTGAAGCAATTTTTAAAAGCGGCATCTCGGCTTTTGGCTAAGAAGCAAATGAGACCAAGCCTTGAAGGAGGTGCAATGCCTGCTCCAATCAGCTTGGATCATGTACATCAAGCCCAAGACAGGAAGTGAGAGCCCTGACTTGTCAGCTTGGATCTGGAATGTCTCACTTGCTGAGACTTTGAATGGATTGAATTGGATATATAACCAAAAAAACCCAATTTCTGAAGCCCAGTGTCCCATATGCATTGCATCCTACCCTCTCAGTATGCCCTGCTACTTTGAAGATTTGTGTCTTGAACATCCAGGTCCTTCTGTCCCTGTACACGCTTTAAAATAGTGCCTCATTGTCCATATTGTCTTTCCGTATTCCTTTCTTCCAAAATGCAGCATTGCCTCATACTATTAAATTCCCATCTGTCACTTGTCTACCCATCCATTTCCTGTTACAGCTGATACTTCCTACAATTTACCCAACAACAATTCAGCCCAGTTTACAATGATCGATTTATTTTTCATTCCTTTAATGTTTGCCTTAAATTTAAAAGTTTAGTTTGGGACTCTTTTCCTGCTTACAAGCCTAATATATAAATCACTTATTTTACAATAATTACTTCTGAAAGCTGCTTCCTTACAGCTGCTGCTTACGCAGTTCCTAAATGGACTGGTTTGAGCCCTTAGACCAGCAGTTAAAATATCCCTGCACTGTACAACAAATTTAAACATCAAATTGAAATGGCATTAACACCAAAAAGGCCATCTTCTGTGCTTCTTTCTTCAACAGAGTTCAAGTAAATTCCAACCAAATTTACTTTTTGCCAAAACAATAGTTTTGGAAACTGGAAACTTTTCTTTTATACTATTCCTTGCCGCAGCTCCCAAACAAGATTTGTTTCTCTTTATGATGCTCTGAATTTCTGGTTGCACCTGTGCTGAATTAACTTCACAGATCAGTTTATTCAGTGGTGCTCAATCAGATGGAAACGATGGCCTCAGATGCACTACTTATTCCACTGTTCACTGGCTACAACTGGAGTAAGCAGAACAAAATGAACAACCACAATGTAAACTCTTATCTTATCACAGCAAGTCTTTGCTTACCCAGACCTTTGGGAACAACTCCACTGCGATCTTGAGGATTCACTACCCAATAGTAGTACTTCAGAGTGTGCATTATCTGCAACACAGTACCAACTCTTCGGACTGCATTATAAATAGTGGCTGTACTAATAAACTCAGTAGACAAGTAGGTGTAGAGCTGCAACTGAACCTGTATTGAAGTAAATGTGGAAAAACTATCAGATTTGTGACCATATGGAAACAATAGCATTCTACAATCAAGAACTCAATTGGTGAGTGTTAACCTTCTCTGCATTATAAAATACTTTCAATTAAACTTTGAGCCGAAACATCCATAAGGAACTCAAAGACACATGCAGCATAGTCCAGTTCAGAGAAAAATGAGTATTCAAAGAATACTGAAATTTACAGTTTTTTTTGTGAATTTTTATTAGTCTATTTTACAAAGCTGAAGAACAAAATGTTATCACTGCCATATTTCTCCACTGGTTTTGTGAATTTGGGTCACCCATCTCTATTGTGCTAACACCATCATTAATTAACAGAGCCATCCTTCCACCTTATCCCAGCTTCCAGTCCTTCCTTAATGTCATATATCCTTCAGTATTTAGGTCGCTCTAAGAAGAAAAGGATCATCACTTTCAACAAGGAGGGCTTCCATTAGCATACTTTAATGATCAATTCAAAAAGTAGGAAAGATCTGAAAACAAATCCTGTCTGCTTTGCCTAGCCAGGGAAAGTTGTACCCAAATTAAAATGAAAGAACAGGAAGTATCATCTGGCATTTTGTATTATCAATCTTTTGAACAAAATCAGTCAGCTGTAGTTTGTGTCTCGAGAACTTCCTCCCTTGTCCCTCGTGGTTTAGTTGGTTGAATAAGTCCTTCAGACATTGTTGACTTGGTAGTTCAGTCAGGATGAAAGGAAAGAAAACACAATAGTCCTTGATGTCCAGGTTAGGCAGAGGAAAAATTGAGTAGGATAACTGCTCCTTGTGCACTTCCAGAAAGAGTGTCACTGGATAGCAATACCATGTGGATGATTACTGCAATGGATAGTAGAAGCAGAATAGGTGGAAAATGCTGAGCTATGGCAGGCAGCTGAGATACAAGTCTGTTTCAGAAGATGATTGTATTGTAACAAAGGGTCAATGCTTAAGAAAACACGAACTTAAAAAATTGGAGGAGCGGTACATATCCCCCTTGAACTGTCCTATCATTCAATAAGACTACGGCATACCACCGATCTCAACTCCACTTTCCCACCAGACTCCAATGTCCCAAAATTCCCTTGGAATAAAAAAATCTACTTAACCTCAGCCTTGAATATACTCAATAACTGAACATCCATCACCATCCAAGGTAGAGAATACCAAACATTTTGTAGATGGAGAAAGAACGACTACGACAATGATTTAACAATAATGGCATTAAAATGGGTATTCTGGCTAAGAGTCAAGAATGCTGGGATTTTGGTCAACTTATAATTAAAACCAGATGCAGGTCGTAAAGTTACTCTGAGTCAGAGTCCTGGTCTAGGAACTGTGGCCCGAAGCTTCCTGTATTGACCAAATACAGGAAGTTGTTTACTTTCCAGTAGACACGGTGGCATTGAATTTTATTGCTGTTATGTAAGGGACATGCCATTTGAACTAAGCGTAATGGCATTGTTTACAAGTAATTTCATTGGCTGTTTGAGCTGTGTGCTCAGATTCCGGTTACACAATTGGCTGGATGACACAGAATCTTCTGGAAGCGAAGAATTTGTAGATAAAAGACATGTGCAGTCCTTCGTCTGTCAATGACAACTCTATAGAGATTCACCATTGTAAGAAGTGTGTCCTAAAGGATTCTTCAGAAAGATGATAGATTTTTCATCGGGGATATTTCTTGGCCAAAATTTTTCCTAAACTCGGTAGTATCTATCTTCAGTTAAATAATTGAAGTTAATGTTTAGTAAAAGAGTTACAAGTTTGAATTGGTAACTAAAGCATTAAATAAAGATGGTTGCTTTTAACATTTTGAAATAAATGTTGTAAATTGTACTCAACTATACTGCATAATAAATCTTGGAGGAATATAGAACAATACAGCACGGAAACATGCCCTTCGGCCCAACCGGTCCATGCCGACCATGGTGCCCTCCCAGCTCGTGCTAATTGCCCATATTTGGCCCATATCCCTCTAATGCTTTCTCATCATTTACTTACCCAAATGCTTTTTAAATGTTGCTATTGTACCAACCTCAACCACTCTGGCAGCTCATTCAATATAAGCACCACCTTTTGTGAAGTTGACCTTCAGGTCCCTTTTAAATCTTTCCCCTCTCATCTTAAACCAATGCCCTCTGGTTTTCAATTCCTCTTCTATGGGAAAAAGACTATGTGCGTTCAACCTATCTATGCCCCTCATGATTTTATGCATCTCAACAAGGTCACCCCTCATTTTCTTACGTTCCCCCCAGGGAATAAAGTCCTAGCCTGGCCAACCTCTTCCTATAACTCAGGCCCAGTAGTTCTGGCAACATCCTCGTAAATCTTTTTTACACTCTTTCCAGTTTATACTGGCAATATTTTTTTTTAATTTAAATATCTCTACATCTAAAAATGAAAAAAAACAAACGCTCACCTTGGCTGGAGCATGGATCCAAATGGCAGGATTCAAAAGAATGTGATCACATAACTGTTTGAGTAGAGGACCACCATTCTGCAAGTTACTCAAATACTTGGCAAAAGCCAAGCACAGTTCCAACACAGTTCTGGTGATATGAACTTTGGAAGACTGCAAGAAAAACATGGATTTCAGAAATTGAACATGGCTCAGTTTTTAAACGATTTGAACATATGTATACACCTCAACATGGAACAGATTGTTTTATTCTTACATCCAACTTATTAGCAAAAACAGCAAGTTAGGCTTCGCCACAAGGAATGTACTATTTTCACAATATTGATTGGCTTGAGAACACAAGCTATAGTGCATGCATTACACTCAATTCAAGAAGAATTAGTTACACCTTCTTGAAGAGTTATGAATAAATTGTCATCTGATTTGGCATGCTTAAGAAAAGTGAGCACAAATAGCCACAACAATCTGTATTTGAAACACAAACGTCTTGAAATACATGTACCGTTTTTATTTTTAACACTAAGAATCATATGTCTTTCAAAAATAAGGGCAACAATCTCTTATAAAGTCACTCAAAGTGTTAAAATTTAACATACAAGTTTTGACTAGATTAGAACTTTAAATTTCGAGAAAAGCAACATATCCAAATAATGGTTCTTTGATTAGTGCACTGTTTGATGAGAAATGAACTCAAAACTGAATACATCGCAACTAAACTGAACCAGTCAGGTAACTGGTGAAGTCATATGGGATCCGATGTGAGCTGGTAAAATGGATACAAAACTGGCTTGGGCATAGAAAGCAGAGCGTAGCAGTAAAAGGGTACTTTTCTGACTGGAAGTATGTGACAAGCAGTGTTCCACAAGGATGAGGGCTGGGGCCTCTGTTGTTTCTGACACAAATTATTTGGAGGAAAATGTAGGTAGTCTGATTAGTAAATTTGCAGATTATATAAAAATTGGGGGCGTTACAGATATGAAGGTTGTCAGAGGATACAACAGGATAAAAATTGTCTGGAGACCTGGGCCGAAAGATGGCAGATGGGATTTAACCTGGACAAATGTGAGGTGATGCGATTTGGAAGGTCTACTGCAGAAGGAAAGTATATAGTAAATGATAGAGCCCTTAGAAATATTAGCATACAGAGGGATCTAGGCATGTAGATCCACAGTCCCCTGAAGGTGGCAACTCAGGTGGACAAGGAGGTCAAGAAGGCATAAGGCATGCTAGCTTTCATCAGTTGGGGCGCTGAGTATAGGAATTGGAAAATCATGCTGTAGTATGAATTCAATTTATACCTTAACTAGTTAAGCTACTTCATATATACAGGCAAGTATAGGAACCTAGAATGTAACAATGGAGGAGCCTCAGTCCTTGAAATTGACCAGCAGTTTTGATGCCCTTACAGCTTGTGTGGGACGAAAGCAGGGACTGAAGGGAGGATGAAAAAACTGATCACAACACATGGTGCAGGGAGCCTTTCATGAGATGGAGTATAAAGGAATCTAGTTGTAATAGGAGATAGTGCAGTTAGGGGAAAGATACTGTTCTCTGCAACCAAAAACATGAGATAAAACAGTTGTGTTCCCTGTTTGATGCCAAGGATAAGGATATTTCCTCAGGCAGGAGAAAAACTTGGAGTGGGAGGAGAAGGATCTAGTTGTCACAGTTCATATGGGAACCAATGACATAGGTAGGGCTAATAAAAAGGTTCTGCAAATAAGTATGAGCAGCTAGGGACTAAATTATAAAGCAAAAGCCACAAAGGTAATAATCTCTGGATCACTACCTGAACCATGAGCAAATTGGTAGAGAGCAAATACAATCAGAGACTTGAATGCATGACTCAAAGATTGATGTGGGAGAAACAGGATTTGATTCGTGGGGCACGTGTTCCTGGGGAAAGACAGAGTTGAACTGTTGGAACTGTCTTCACCAGGGAGCATTATGGGAAATTATAACCAGTGTGCCAGAAGGGGACAAAGCACACAGTGTGCAAATAAGGTCAGAGTAAAGAAATGGTTAAAAAAATAATTAAAGATGGTTTATCTGAATGCACACAGCAGTCGTAACAGAATTAATTAATGGACAGCACAAATAGAGATAAATGAGTATGACATGACAACCATTACAGAGCCATCATTCCAAAGTGACCAGGGCTTGGACCTGAATATTTAAGATTATTTGGCATTTTGGTACATGAATGAAGGAAAACGGGGTGGGGTGCTCTGTTAGTATAGGGTGAGATGAGATTAATACAGTACTGAGAAATGACCTTGGTACAGAGGATCAAAATGTATAATCAGTTTGGGTATATATAGCGAAGGAAAAAGGTGGAAGTAGTTTATCGATCCTTAACAGTCGCCATATTGGAGGACAGGGTATAAATTAATAATGGGGGCTTTAAAGGAAGGTGCTGCAATCATGGCAGATTTTAATCTTCATATAGAGTGGATGAATTTGCAAAGGTAGCCAGGAGGAATCAGGATACATACAGGACAGTTTCTCAGCATAATACATTCTGGAATCAACCAGGGAACAGGCTATTAGCCCTGTTAATATATAATGAGACAGAATTAGTTAATTTCATAGTAAAGGATTCGCTAGATAAGAGTGATCATAATATGATAGAATTTAACAGTCAGTTTGAGGGTGAGAAATGTGGATCTGAAACTAAGGTCTTAAATGTAAATAAAGACAATTACAAAGATGTGAAACCAAAGTTCGCTAAAGCAGAATGGGAAAATACTTTAAATAATAGTAGTAAGACAAGCAGTGGTATAGATTTAAGGAGATATTTCATAACTCCCCACAAAGATATATTCCATTGAGAAAGAAAGGTGAGAAGGATACACCATCCATGGCTAACTAAGGAAGTTGAGAATGACATCAAATTGAAAGATGTACAATGTTACAAGATGTGTAGAAGATTGGTAAAATTTTGGAACCTAGCAAAGGATGACTGAAAAAAGAGAAATTGGAGCACGAGAGAAAACTTGCAATAAATACAAAAACTGACAATAAAATCTTCTACAAGAACATAAAAAGAAAAATAGTTGCCAGATTGTATATTTGTCCTTATAGGGTGAGCTAGGGAATTAATAATACGAAACAATGAAACAACAGCAACATTTTCAGTCTTCATTGTAAAAGCTGCAAAAAAATCCCAAGAATAGGAGAAAAGCTGGTGCCATGGAAAGAGAAGAATTTAAAACAAATCAAGATTACTAGAAAAGAAGAAAAGTAGTACCAGAAAAATTAATGGGACTATAAAGGCTGACAAGATCCCAGGACTTGGTGGCCTGCATCGGAAGGTCTTAAAGGAAATGGCTGTAGTGATAATGGATGCATTGTTTAAAGTTTATTTATTAGTGTTACAAGTAGGCTTACACTAACACTACAATGAAGTTACTGTGAAAATCCCATAGTCGTCACACTCAGGCACCTGTTTGCGTACACAGAGAATTTAGCATGGCCAATGCACCTAACCAACATGTCTTTCAGTCTGTGGGAGGAAACCGGAGCACCCAGAGGAAACTCACGCAGACACAGGGAGAACATGCAGACTCCACACAGTGACCCAAGCCAGGAATCGAACCCGGGTCCCTGGCGCTGTTAAGCAACAGTGCTAACCGTTGTGCCACCATGCCACCCAACTGGTTATAATTTTCCAAGACTCCCCGGAATCTAGCAAAGAACCTAGTAGGTAGGAAAACCGCAAAAGTAGGAATATGGAAAGCAGGAAACTATAGGCCAATTAGTTCAACATCTATCATTGGGAAAATACTATTATTATTATGGAGGTGATAGCAGGGCAGTTAGAAAATCATAATACTCTCTTACAGAGTCAACATGGTTTTGTGAAAGGGAAATTGTGTTGACAAATTTTAGAGTTCTTTGAAATCTAAGAAGCAAGGTGGATAAAGGAAAACCAGTAGATGTAGTGTATTTGGATTTCTAAAAGGTGCCACATAAAACATTACTACAGAAAAGTTCATCATCTTGTGGTGATATGTCAGCACAAATAGAAAACAAGAGTCAGGATAAATAGGTCATTTTCAGGTCAGCAAACTATAAACAGTGGAATGCTGCATGGATCAGTGCTGGGGCTTCAATGTTTATGATCTATAATAATGACTTGGAGGAAGGCAACAACTGTATTGGATCTGTAATTCACTGACAGTGAAGCACTTTGGGATGTCATGAAAATGTGAATGATCTACACAAATGCAAGTTGGTTCTTATTTATATATGCAAGAGAAATACCAAACAAGCTCATTATTTAGCTCTATCGACACAGTAGAATAAATTGGTGCTGATAGCCAAATTCTGAAAGCTGCAGATTTGTTTGATTTTTAAAAATTCAATTTGCTACCAATGAAGAAACACAAGAATATTTGGAGCATGCATATTAGTTATTGCTTTTCTCATTTTATAGAAGCTACCCTCCACTTTAAATTGAGAAATTTTACAAAAACTAAGAAATAGTTTTAAAAGTTTTTAAAAATCAGAATTTTGCAATGTTTTCTTAAAATAATTCTATATTCAATTAGACAAAGTACTTGAGTGTTACTTAAAGCAGCCAGTCTCAAGTTAATTTGGGTTCAATTCTATTAAAATGGTTACTCAAAGACTTGTTTGAAACAGTACACACCATAACTATGCTGTTGTAATATTTACCTTTTCAAGGCTAAACCCAATGACAAGAAAGCCCTTAGAAGAGAGTATTTGCTCTTGCATGGCCACCGAGTTCTTCAGTAACTCCATTATAAACGCCAACAATGTAGAACTAAAAGAAAGTTTTAAAACATGAAGACATTAACATTTCCAATATATGAACCAGAATTTCATAGTGTAAATTAATTTGGCACTTACAACACACTAACTCATTTTATGTTCTTCTGATGCAAAGATCACGTAGGGTTATTGTGGGAATGGAGCATCACATACTCCAAAAATAAGTCTCTAGAGCAACAATTATTCTTTGTTCATTGACTGTGGAGAAGGCAAATGCAAAGAGAAACAGAGTTGCAGGAATGAGTCTGAGGGGAAACCGTGCAAGTGTAATCAATAAGAGCACAGAGAACGAGCCAAAGGGCAAATGGTGAGAGATGATAACAGATAAAAGTGGAAGAAACAGCAGTAGAGACACAGTGAGGACAGAGATCGCAAGTCTGTGGGACTGCAAGCTGAATGCAAAAATCTGAGAAGAAATCATATCTGATACCAATGACAGCCAAGCAGATTGGAGAGTAATAGGCATAGGTTACCAAAAGAGAAAATGCTGGAAAAATCTCAGCAGCTAGATCTGTAAGGAGCATCTATAAGGAGAGAAAGGAGCTGACATTGAGTCCAGATGATCCTTTATAAAAGCTATTTAATTCCAGCATCCGTAGTGATTTGCTTTTATTTAATAGGCAGAGGTTAATTTGCTTCATTAAACTGTTCACTTTTCGCTGTTCAAATTCATTAGATGATGGTTTAAAAGGTATAATTTCCAGTGTCTTCAGTTTGCTATTCTATCAATTTTTCCAGAGGTCGGTTTCTTAGAACTTGTGGATTAGAGCTTCAGTGTCTTCGACTTCAATTTATTTTTTTTTAAGAACGGTTCAGTGTCAAATATTTTACTGATCTCTTTGATTAGAGGTTAGTGGATTGACTACCATGACAGGCCAGTTGGGAACTGTTGCATGCATGGTCTATTCTATGTTGGAACTCCAGGACACTTCATGTGTTCTGGATAAGCATTTGTGCAGAAGGAACAATTTAGCATGGCCAATCCACCCAACCTTCATATCTTTGAATGTGGGAGGAAACAGAGCACCCAGAGGAAACCCACACAGACATGGGGAAATGTGCAAACTCCACACAGTCACCCAAGACCAGAATTGAATCCAGGTCCCTAGCGCTGAGACAGCAGTCCTAACCATTGTTACCGCTGTGTCACCCTTTCTTGGAACAGAATATCCTGTAAGGAGAAGAGGAATAGCTTGAAGTCAGAACCCATATCGAAACTAATAAAAGAAAAATGTGTTCAGACACTTCAGTCACAGTTTCACAAGCTAGGAAAGACTGAACAGAACTTCAACAAACTTCAAATCTCAAAATTACTCTCAGCCCCATGTGCCAACAAGTACAGAAAATCCCTCCCCTTAGCACTATGTTTTCCAGTATAAATAATGACAATTTAAGTCTTCTAATATTGCTACTATATTGCACATTCATGCGCAGCAGCTCTAATACAGATAATATTGCATTCATTCTTACTCTGGGCCAACCTAATACATTATTTTTTCCTACTTTAATGCTATCGCTCACCCCCAAGTACCTTGGTGTTCCTCTGCAATATCACCTTGCGACTCCCACACTCCTACCAAATTAGTTTCACCCATCCCAGCAGCATCAGCAAATGGATATTAATCCCAGCTCTGTTCAAGTGCAATCTGTCTACACATGTCCCATTTCCCCCAGAACAGGTCCCATTGTCCCAGAAATCTAAAGCCCTCCCTCCTGCACCATCTCTCCAGCCATTCATTCATTTGTTCTATCCTATACTCAACATTTCTTTTCTCATTTACATTTAGTACCAACAACAATGCAGAGATTACAACCTCTGGAGATCTGTTTGCTAGTTTCCTTCCTATATCATTAAACTGTAAATGCAGCTTCACCTGACTCTTTCTACCCACGTGGAATACCATTGATGGCTACTCACCCTCCCATTCAGAATGCTCTACGGTCACTCTGTGACATCTTTGACCCCAGCACTAGGGAAGCAACATAGTAGCCTGGATTCATGTCTGCAATTGCAGAAAAACCTGTCTGTAACTATTGAATCCTCGATCACTTTTGCTTTTCCAATTTTCCCTGCGTATCCAAGTACAGCCAAGTTAAAGGCAGTGCTATGGACTTGGCTTTGCTTGCCAAGATTAAGCAACACCCTCACCAATATTCAGAACTGAATACTAGTTGGAGAGTGAGATGCATTCAAGGAATTTCTGTACTACATGCCTGGTCCTCCTTGTTTGGCGGTCATCCATTCTCCCTCTGCCATCATACCCTCAAGCTGCAAGGTTACCATATCTGTAGACAGGATGTCCACACAGTTCTCATCTTCCCTGATACCCAGAGTGACATCAACTGCTGCTCAAGAGCTCAAATTGTGCCGTTGAGAACACACACAATTGCCCAGGATATGAAAAGCACCCTGGCGTTCCGACAGAGCTTTTTAGAAAGCAGATGCACACTCCATGGATCCAAGTGGCCCTGCCATTCCTCTATTTATGACAATATTAAACTACTACTTAAATAAATAAAGACTCAACCTGGTCCAATAGAATGCATCCAAAGTTGCTAAAAGAAGCTAAAGCGGGAATAGCAGAAGCATAAATTTTAAACTTTCAATCCTCCTTGGATACAAGAGCAACGATGGGGAGATGCCGGCGTTGGACTGGGGTAAACACAGTAAGAGTTTTAACAACACCAGGTTAAAGTCCAACAGGTTTATTTGGTAGCAAATACCATTAGCTTTTGGAGCGCTGCTCCTTCGTCATATACACATCCTTCGTCATATACACTTCTCTTTAACATGTGCTTAATGCTCCCTCCACTCACATTGTCTGTATCTTTAAGATCTGGTTGGCTGTAGAGATTTGCATTCTAATCAGTATTCTGTAACTTGATTTTGTGTCTCTGTGCCCTGTTTGAGAGCAGATTTCCACTCCATGTGACGAAGGAGCAACAGTCCGAAAGCTAATGGTATTTGCTACCAAATAAACCTGTTGGACTTTAACCTGGTGTTGTTAAAACTCTTACAAGAGCAACACCAGAGGACTGGGGGTTTGCTAATGTTATATCACTCTTAAAAAAAGGGAGGATGAACTAGGAACCTAAAAGTCAGACAGTCTAACATTGTTGTGCAAATTATTAGAAACCATTACAAGGGACAAAGTAAACTCTAATTTGCAAAGGCACAGGATAATAAAGGATAATAAATGGATTTGTCAGATAATACCTATCTAACTTAGAATTATATCTATTCTATGATTCTAACTTTATTGGATGTTTTAATGAGGTAACAAAAGAAAGTTGATCAAAGAAGTGCAGTGGTGCTGTATATCTGGACTTTTGGAAGGCATTTGCCAAAGGCACACACTGGAAGCTTATTAAGAAGACAGAAACCCATGGTATCAGAGGTAGGTGGAAGTATAGATGCAAAATTGGCTCATTAATGGAAGCAAAGGGTGTTGGGGATGGATGTTTTTCAGACTGGGAGGTGGTTTGCAGTGGTATTCCCCAAGGGTCAGTTCTGGATCCATTATTTTTTTCAAGTTTTATAACAAACTCAGGTATAAGGGGGCGACATTATAAAGTTTTCAGACGATACGTAAATGGGTTTCAGGGGAAGGTGAAATGGGTAGAAGAAAGCAGGTCAGATGCTGGGAATTCTGCGCTGATTCCTGACTCCCAAAGCTTGTCCAGCATTCACAAGGCACAAGTTACGAGTATGACGGAATAACTTCAACTTGCCTGGATGAGAGCCGCACTAACAATACACAAGAAACTTGACACCATTCAGGATTAAGCAGCCCGCTTGATTGACACCTCATCCACTACCTTAAACATTCCCTCTACCACTGACGCACAGAGGCAGCTGTGTGTATCAACAAGATGATGCAGCAACTCAACCACAGCACCTTCCAAACCTGTGATCTCCACCACCCAGAAGGACAAGGGCAGCAGAGGCATGGGAACAACACTATCAAGCTCTCTGCCAAGCCATACACCATCTTTGCTTGGAAGTATGCCACCTTCGCTATCACTACATCAAAATCTTATGCCTCCCTTCCTAATAGCACTGTGGGTGTACCTACATAAGAAACGCATGAGTCCGAACAAGACTTCTTCACCGCACGGGACCTTCAACCGGTGCTATACACTAGATACATCGATGACATTTTCTTCCTTTGGACTCATGGTGAACAATCACTGAAACAACTCTATGATGACATCAACAAGTTCCATCCCACCATCAGGCTCACCATAGACTACTCTCCGGAATCGGTTGCATTCTTGGACACGCGCATCTCCATTAAGGACGGTCACCTCAGCACCTCACTGTACCGCAAGCCCACGGATAACCTCACGATGCTCCACTTCTCCAGCTTCCACCCTAAACACGTTAAAGAAGCCATCCCCTACGGACAAGCCCTCCGTATACACAGGATCTGCTCGGATGAGGAGGATCGCAACAGACACCTCCAGACGCTGAAAGATGCCCTCATAAGAACAGGATATGGCGCTAGACTCATTGATCAACAGTTCCAACGCGCCACAGCGAAAAACCGCACCGACCTCCTCAGAAGACAAACACGGGACACAGTGGACAGAGTACCCTTCGTTGTCCAGTACTTCCCCGGAGCGGAGAAGCTACGGCATCTCCTCCGGAGCCTTCAACATGTCATTGATGAAGACGAACATCTCGCCAAGGCCATCCCCACACCCCCACTTCTTGCCTTCAAACAACCGCACAACCTCAAACAGACCATTGTCCGCAGCAAACTACCCAGCCTTCAGGAGAACAGTGACCAAGACACCACACAACCCTGCCACAGCAACCTCTGCAAGACGTGCCGGATCATCGACACAGATGCCATCATCTCACGTGAGAACACCATCCACCAGGTACACGGTACATACTCTTGCAACTCGGCCAACGTTGTCTACCTGATACGCTGCAAGAAAGGATGTCCCGAGGCATGGTACATTGGGGAAACTATGCAGACGCTGCGACAACGGATGAATGAACACCGCTCGACAATCACCAGGCAAGACTGTTCTCTTCCTGTTGGGGAGCACTTCAGCGGTCACGGGCATTCGGCCTCTGATATTCGGGTAAGCGTTCTCCAAGGCGGCCTTCGCGACACACGACAGCGCAGAGTCGCGGAGCAGAAACTGATAGCCAGGTTCCGCACACACAAGGACGGCCTCAACCGGGATATTGGGTTTATGTCACACTATTTCACATAAATATTTCTGCTTTTTTCCTCCTGAGTCTTTATCATGCGATCCTAGAATCAGAATTTATGTCACACTATTTGTAACTCCCACAGTTGCGTGGACCTGCAGAGTTTCACTGGCTGTCTTGTCTGGAGACAATACACATCTTTTTAGCCTGTCTTGATGCTCTCCCCACTCCCATTGTTTTGTTTCTTAAAGACTGGATTAGTTGTAAGTATTCGCATTCCAACCATTATTCATGTAAATTGAGTCTGTGTCTTATAAGTTCTGTTTGTGAACAGAATTCCCACTCACCTGAAGAAGGGGCTCAGAGCCTCGAAAGCTTGTGTGGCTTTTGCTACCAAATAAACCTGTTGGACTTTAACCTGGTGTTGTTAAACTTCTTACTGGATTAGTTCCTCCCAGTTTGGAACACGGTTAAGCAGTCTAGGATTTGACTGTGCACACCTGTAATAGAGTTCTGTGTTTAGGTTGCAAGGCCTACTTCTTTGTTCTTGTTGCACAACCCTTCACTAAAGAGATTCAGAACAGTTTTAGCCTCAACTGCTTTCTGTGGTAGCGAATTCCACAGGCTTACCACTATGGGTGAAGAAATTTCTCCTCAACTCAGTCCCAAAAGGTTTACCCTGTATCCTTAGACTACGACCACTGGTTCTGGACATCCCTCCCATTGGGAACATCCTGGATCTACCCCGTCCAGTTCTGTTAGAATTTTATATATTTCTATGAGGCCTCCCCCTCTTATTCTTCTAAACTCCAGCAAATATAATCCTAACCGACTGAATACTTCCTCGTACATCAGTCCCACCATCCCTGGAATCAATCTGGTAAACCTTCTCTGCACTCCCTTCTGTAGCAAAACAGCCTTCCTCAGATAAGGAGGCCAAAACTGCACACAATATTCCAGGTGTGGCCTTACCAAGACCCTGTATAATTGGAGCAAGACATCCTATCTCTTGTACTCGAATCCTTTCGCTATTAAGTCAACATACCTTTTGCCTTCTTTACTGCCAACTGCACCTGCATGCTTAGCTTCAGCAACTGGTGTACAAGGACACCCAGGTCTCATAGAAACATCGAAACATAGAAAAACAACAGCACAAAACAGGCCCTTCGGCCCCACAAGTTGTGCCGAACATATCCCGACCTTCTAGGCCTACCTATAACCCTCCATCCTATTAAGTCCCATGTACTCATCCAGGAGTATTTTAAAAGACCCTATTGAGTTTACCTCCACCACCGACGGCAGCCGATTACACTCGCCCACCACCCTGTGTGTGAAAAACTTCCCCCCAACATTTCCCCTGTACCTATCCCCCAGCACCTTAAACCTGTGTCCTCTCGTAGCAGACATTTCCACCCTGGGAAAAAGCCTCAGAGTCCACCCGATCTATGCCTCTCAACATCTTATATACCTCTATTCGGTCTCCTCTCATCCTACGTCTCTCCAAGGAGAAAAGACCGAGCTCCCTCAGCCTATCCTCATAAGGCATGCCACTCAATCCAGGCAACATCCTTGTAAATTTTCTCTGCACCCTTTCAAGCTTTTCCACATCCTTCCTGTAATGAGGCGACCAGAACTGAGCACAGTACTCCAAGTGGGGTCTGACGAGGGTCTTATATAGCTGCATCATTATCCCCGGACTCCTAAACTCAATCCCTCGATTGATAAAGGCCAGCACACCATACACCTTCTTAACCACCTCCTCCACCTGCGGGGCCGATTTTAGAGTCCTATGGACCCGGACCCCATGGTCCTGCTGATCCTCTACAGTACTAAGAGTCTTTCCCTTTATATTGTACTCCTTCATCCCATTTGACCTACCAAAATGGACCACTACGCATTTATCTGGGTTGAAGTCCATCTGCCACTTCTCCGCCCAGTCTTGCATCCTATCTATGTCCCTCTGTAACTTCTGACATCCCTCCAGACTATCCACAACCCCACCAACCTTCGTGTCATTGGCAAACTTACCAACCCATCCCTCCGCTTCCTCATCCAGGTCATTTATGAAAATGACAAACAGCAAGGGTCCCAGAACAGATCCCTGGGGCACACCACTGGTGACCGACCTCCATTTAGAAAAGACCCATCTATACCCACTCTCTGCCTCCTTTGGACAAGCCAGTTCTGGATCCACAGGGCAGCAGCCCCTTGGATCCCATGCCCTCTCACTTTTTCTAGAAGCCTTGCATGGGGGACCTTATCGAACGCCTTGCTAAAATCCATATAAACCACATTTACCGCTTTCCCTTCATCAATATGTTTAGTCACATTTTCGAAGAACTCCACCAGGCTCGTAAGGCCCAATCTGCCTTTGACAAAGCCATGCTGAGTATTCTTGAGCATACTAAATCTCTCTAAATACTCATAAATCTTGTCCCTCAGGATCTTCTCCATCAGCTTACCAACCACCGAGGTTAGACTCACCGGTCGGTAATTTCCTGGGCTATCCCTATTCCCCTTCTTGAAAATAGGAACCACATCCGCAATCCTCCAATCCTCCGGCACCTCTCCCGTCTCCAGCGACAACGCAAAGATCATCGCCAGAGGCCCTGCAATCTCTTCCCTCGCCTCCCACAGTAACCTGGGGTACATCCCATCCGGACCCGGCGACTTATCTATCTTGATGCCATTCAAAGATTCCAGCACAACCTCTTTCTTAAAGTCCACATACTCAATCTTTTCAGTCCACCACAAGCCCGCAGTACATCCACCCAGGTCCTTCTCCTCTGTGAAAACCGAGGCAAAATACTCATTGAGCACCTCTGCCATTTCTACTGGTTCCGTACAGACTTTCCCGCCTTCACCTTTTATAGGCCCTATTCCTTCAACTGCACATTGCACATTCCGCTCTCAATTTATAGCCATTCAGATAATGTCTTCCTATTTTTGCTACCAAAGTGGATAACCTCAAATTTATCCACATTATACTGCATCTGCCATTCATTTGCCCACTCAGCTTGTCCAAATCACACTGAAGCATCTCAGCATCTTCCAGATGGCGCCAGAGCAAGGTAACTTCCTGCAAGCTGAGCCTAGCATATCCTCTAATTCTACTTTTACTCTTGTTCTGTGCTTCTAAAACTTCATTCTAACTCTTTACCTCGTATTAAGTTGATCTTGTTCTACACCGTAGCTATGACTGTAACACTACATTCTGCACTCTCTCCTCTATGTGCGGTTTGCTTTGTCGGTATTGCATGCAAAAAACAATGCTTTTCACTATATATTAATACGTGACAATAATGAAATCAAATCAAATCACAGCTCATGCTCCTACCCAGCTGAATGTCATCTGCCAATTTCCTTATCTGAATCATTAATGTTTATTGTGAATAGCTAGGGTCCTAGCACTGATCCCTGTGTTACTCCACTGGTCTCTGCCTGCCATTTGGAAAATGACCCATTTATTCCTACTGTTTCCTGTCTGCCAACCAGTTTTCTATCCATCACAATACATTACCCCCAATCCCATGCACTTTAAGTTACACACTAATCTCTTATGTGGGATTTTGTCAAAAGCCTTCTGAAATGATCCACATCCACTGGCTCCCCCTCTTCAACCCTATTAGCTACATTCTCAAAGAATTCCAGTAGGTTTGTCATGCGTGTTTTCCGTTTTGTAAACCCATGCTGACTCTGTCCGATTCTACCGCTGTTTATCAAATGCTCTGCCATAAAATCTTTGATAGTGGACTCTGGAAATGTCTCCACTATTAACGTCAGGCTAACTGGTCTATAATGCCCTGTTTTCTCTCTACCTCCCTTTTTAAATAGTGGGGTTACATTAGTTACTCTCCAATCTGTAGGAACTGCTCCAGAAGCTATAGAATCTTGGAAGGTGACCACCAATGCATCCAATATTTCCAATATTCCTCAAGTACTCGAGGATGTAGATCATCAGTCCCTGGGAATGTAATGGCCTTCAATCCCATCAATTTCCCCAATACCATTTCTCTACTAATACTGATTTTCTTCAGTCCTTCTCTCACTAACATTTCTGATATGTTAGTTGTGTCTCCTTTGTGAAGACGGAACCAAAGTATATATTTAGTTGGACAGCCTTTACATTATATTGGGGAACAAAGTCCCGTTTCTGAATTTAAGGGACCTAGTTTTGTCTTCGCCAATCTTTTTCTCTTCACATACCGATAGAAACTTAAGTTCCCCGCAAGCTTATCTATTTTCCCCTTCTTAATCAATCCCTTGGTCCTCCTTTGCTGAATTCTAAACTGCTCCCAGTCCTCAAGTCTGTTGTTTTTTCTGGCTAATTTGTATGCCTCTTCCATGGATTTATTACTATCTCTAATTTCCTTTGTAAGCCATGGTTTGGCCATCTATACCATTTAACTTTTGCACCAGAGATAAACAATTCTGCAGTCCAGTACACCCATGTGCTCTTTGAATGTTTGCCATTGCCTATACACAGTCATCACTTTAAGTAATGTTCCCCAATCCATCATAGCCAACTCACGTATCATACCAACGTAGTCTCCTTTATTAAGATTCAGGACCCTCAGAATCAACTACATCACTCTCCATCTTACTGAAAAAATACTATGGTTGCTCATCCCCAAAAGATCTCGCTCAACTTGACTGCCAATTATTCCTTTCTCAGTACATAATACCCAGTCTAGGATGGCCTGTTCTCTGGTTGGTTCCTCAACATATTGGTCCAGAAAAGCATCATGTATACACTCCAGGAATAATTCCTCTATGGTATTGTGATTAATTTGATTTTCCCAGTCTTTATGCAGATTAAGATCACCCTTGATTACATATGTTCCTTTATCGCAAGTGTCTCTCATTTCCTGTTTAATGCCACTCCCAACATTAACACTACAGTTTGGGGATCTATATACAACTCCCACTAAAGTTTTTTTGCCATTAATGTTTCTCAATTCTACCCATACAGATTCCACATTGTCAGAGCTAATACATTTGCCTCACTATTGCATTAAATTTCCTCCTTAACCAGCAATGCAACTCCACTGCCTTTTCCTTTTTGTCTGCCCTTCCTAAATACCCCTAGATGTTCAATTCCCATCCTTGGTAACGCTGCAGCCATACCTCCGTAATCACAACTATTTCATACCCACTTATATCTACTTGCCACCACATGGACTGCAGCAGTTTAAGTTGGTGACCGACCACCATCTTCTCAGGGGAATTAGAAATGGGCAATAAATGCTGGCCTAAGTCAGGGATGCCCACATCCTATGAAGGAATAAATAAAGATGGGAGTTCAATGCAGAAGTTTGAAGGTAATGTACTTCAGGAGGACTAATATGGAAAAATAATATATTACAAAGAACAAAGAAAATTACAGCACAGGAACAGGCCCTTCGGCCCTCCAAGCCTGCACCGGCCATCTTGCATATCTGAACTAAAACCCCCTACCCTTCTGAGGACCATATCCCTCTATTTCCATCCTATTCATATATTTGTCAAGACGCCCCTTAAAAGTCACTACCGTATCCGCTTCCACTACCTCCCCCAGCAACAAATTCCAGGCACCCACCACCCTCTGTGTAAAAATTCTGCCTCATACATCTCCTTTAAACCTTGCCCCTTAAACCTGTGCCCCCTAGTAATTGACTCTTCCACCCTGGGAAAAAGCTTCTGACTATCCACTCAGGCCATGTCTCTTATAATCTTGTAGACTTCTATCAGGTCGCCCCCAACCTCTGTCGTTCCAGTGAGAACAAACCAGGTTTCTCCAAACTCTCCTCATAGCTAATGTGCTCCATACCAGGCAAAATCCTGGTAAATCTTTTCTGTATCCTCTCCAAAGCCTCCACATCCTTCTGGTAATGTGGTGACCAGAATTGAACACTATATTCCATGTGCGGCTTAACTAAGGTTCTATAAAGCTGCAACATGACTTGCCAATTTTTAAACTCAATGCCCCGGCCGATGAAGGCAAGCATGCTGTATGCCTCTTGACTACCTTCTCCACCTGCATTGCCACTTTCAGTGACCTGCATACCTGTACATCCAGATCCCTTTGCCTATCAATACAAGTGGCATGATTTTGATAATTGTGCATGTGTAAATGAGCAGAGACACCTTTCTCTCCATGCATCCAAATCCCAAAGATGGCAGGCCAAGTTAATAATGTGGTTAAAAGAAAATCATATGGATTATTAATTTCACAGTACCTTCATTGCAGTGTTAATGTAAGCCTTACTTGTGACTAATAAATAAACTTTAACTTTAATTACTTTTATTAGAGCAAAAGGGATCATGTTAGAACTTCGATAATTACTGGATAGGCATCAAATGGAGTAATGTAGACAATTCTGGGCACTAAACCTATAAAGCATTAGAAAGGATATTATGTGGAGATGCCAGTGTTGGACTGGGGTAGGCATAGTAAGAAGTTTCACAATACCAGGTTAAAGTCCAACAGGTTTATCTGGTAGCACCAGCTTTCAGAGCACTGCCCCTTCATCAGGCAAGTCAAGAAAGGGTAAACAGGAAGTTTACCATAACATGAACACAGATGAGGGATTTCAGTTAGGAGAAAAACAACTCAAGAAGGTAGCTGAGCACCACCTTCTCGAGGGTAATTAGGGATGGGTAATAAATGCTGACCAAGCCAGCAGTGCCCCACATCCTGTGAAATAATTTTAAAGGCCGGTGGAAAGTTTGGTCTGTTCTCTTTGGAACATAGAAGGCTTGAGGAAAGATATCACCATAGATGATGTGCAATCTGTATGGTTTGAGTTAAGAAACAACAAGGGGCAAAAAACATTTGTGGGGGTGGTATACAGACCAGAATGCTGAGAGAAACATTAGACAGGAAATCAGAGACGCAGGTGTTAATGGAACATCTGTGATTATGGCGACTTTAATCTGTATCTAGATTGGGAGAGTCAAATTAGTCACAATACAATAGAGGAGGAATTTCTGGAATGCAAATGGTTTTCTGCATCAATACGTTGAGGGACCAACAAGGAATCAGGCCATCTTCAATTGGGCATTGCTAAGTAGAAAGGATTCGTTGACAATCTAGTTGAGAGAACATCCTTGGGGACGAGTGACCATAATATGATAGAATTCTTTGTCAAGATGGATAGTGATGTAGTTGATTTGGAGACCGGGGTCCTGAATCTCAACAAGGGTAACTATGATGGTATGAGACATGAATTGGCCATGATGGACTGGAAAACATTACTGAAAGAAAAGACAGTGGGACAGGCAATAGCAGGCATTTAAAGGGTGAATAGATGAACTCCAGAAGTTGTTTATTCTTGTTTGGCGCAAGAGCGGCAAGGGAATTGTTTATTCTTGTTTGGCACAAGGGCGGCAAGGGAATTGTGGCCAAACCATGGTTTACAAGGGAAATTAGAGATGGTATAAGATTCAAGGAAAAAGCATACAAATTGGCAAGAAAAGGCAACAGGCCTGAGGATTGGGAGCAGTTTAAAATTCAGCAAAGAAGGATCAAGGAATTGATTACAAAGGGAAAAATAGAGTATGAAAGTAAGCTAGCGGGGAACATAAACACTGACTGTAAAACTTTCTATCGGTATGTAATGAGAAAAAGATTGACAAAAACTAATGTAGGCTCGGTACAGTCAGAAATGGGAGAATTCATAACAAGGAATAAAGAAATGGTCGAGGAATTAAATTCATACTTTGCTTCAGTCTTCACAAAGGAAGACGTGAATAATGTACCAGAAGTTCTGAGAGAAACAAGATTTAGTGAGGAGCTGAAGGAAATTAGCATTAGTAGAGAAATGGTTTTGAGGAAATTGATAGGATTGAAGGTGGATAAATCTCCAGAGCCTGATAATCTACATCCCAGAGTATTTAAGGAAATGGACTCTGGACTGATTCCTACAGGGTAGCTAATGTAAGCCCGCTACTCAAAAAGGGAGGTGGAGAGAAAACGGAACTATAGACCAGAGAGTCTAACGTCAGTACTGGGAAAGTTATTCGAGTCCATTATCAAGCATTTCATAACTCAGCATTTGGAAAGCAGTGGTATAATCAGACAAAGTCAGCATGGATTTACAAAGGGAAAATCATGCTTGACGAATCTATTGGAATTCTTTGAAAATGTAACTCATGGAGTTCATCGAAGAGAACCAGTGGATGTGGTTTATTGAGACTTTCAGAAGGCTCTCGACGAGGTCTCACATAACAGACTACTATGTAAAGTTAAAGCACATGGAATTGCAGGTAATGTCTTGAGATGGATAGAAAGCTGGTTAACAGATAGGAAGCAAAGAATTGGCATAAATGAGTCTTTTTCTGATTGTGAGTCAGTGACTAGTGGGGTTCCGCAGGGCTATGTGCTAGGACCCCAACTGTTCACATGAATGGATCATCTCCAAATTTGCTGATGATTCAAAGTTGGGTGGAAGGATGAGCTGAGGAGGAGGATGCAGAGATGCTTCAGTGCGATTTGGACAGGCTGTGTGTGCACATGCATGGCAGATGCAATGTAATGTGGATAAATGTGAGGTTATCCACTTTGGTAGCAATAATAGGAAGACAGATTATTACTTGAATTGGTGTAAATTGAGAGATGTGGATACTCAGTGGGACCTTGGTGTCTTCGTGTATAAGTCGCTGAAAGTAAGCGTGCAGGCACAGCAGGCAGTAAAGAGGGCAAATGATATGCTGGCCTTCATAACGAGAGGATTTGAGTCTAGGAATAAAGATGTTTTATTGCAATTGCATAGGGCATTAGTGAGGCCCACCCGGAGTAGTGTGTGCAGTTTTGGTGTCCTTATCTGAGGAAGAATGTCCTTGCTATAAAGGGAGTACAGCAAAGGTTTGCCAGGCTATTTCCTGGGATGGCAGGTCTGTCATCTGAGGAGAGACTAAGTCGGTTAGGATTACACTCACTGAAGTTTAGATGGGTGAGAGGGAATCTCATAGAAACTCAAAATTCTAACAGAGTTAGACAGGGTAAATTCAGAAAGGATGTTCCCAATGGTGGGGAGTCCAGAACTAGGGGTCAAGTTTGAGGATAAGGGGAACTGAGGTGAGGAAAAATTTATTCACCCAGAGTGGTGAATTCATTACCACAGAGGCCAAAACGTTATCGGGTTTCAAGAAGAAATTAGATATAGCTCTTAGGGCTAAAGGAATATGGGAGAGAAGGGGATCAGGATATTGAATTTTATCAGCCTTGATCATAATGAATGGTGGAGCAGGCTCAAAGGGCCGAATGGCCTCCTCCTGCTTCTAGTTTCTATGTTTCCAAGCAGCAACCTATCTGGAGGAGAGTGAAAGAGAATTTTTAATTCAAAAATTGATATGATCTCAAAGATTCTAGCAGAAAAGGCAGAGGAAATGAACTTCACATTTTTGGGGTTGGGCAGGTAATTGAGGAAGAGAAACTTACAGGTTTAAGTATTAAAAAGCAGGGACATGGGATTAAACACAGCTGCTCTTTACAAGAGCCAGCACATGCATGATGAGCCAAATGACGTCTACGGTGCTTTAAGTTTCCCAAATTGCATGTTAAATGTGTTTATACATCCACAAATTCCTAGGGATAATGATTAATCATTCCCAGAAGGGGACACAATGCATCTCAGATTCACTTACCAAACAGTGCTGTCAACTTGGTCGGAAGAATGCTGACTATAATCAAGCTGTGCAAACAATGGGAAAAGCACCTGGACACCACCAATGGAATGTATCGCACTTTGTACAGAATGTGTTACAACAGCTTTGACATCCTATTAAAAAAAATTCTAAAATTAAGAACCATTAAAGGTGAACTGCATGTTTTTATGTTTACGTGTATATTTTGGAAATAGGACAGGAGAAAAATTGAACATATCTAGATTTTCTTAACTTGATAAAGCATTAAAAACAAAACTATTATTGCACTCTTACCAGTCAGATTTTTCATTTTTGTAATTCATTTCAAAAAGTTGAGTTTATTATCCTAAATTTCTACCTCCAATATTGCCTTTTTGCAGTTCAACAAAATCCTTCAATATGTAACAAATCTAATATCTAAATATTTTATTTACAGAAATAGATTAGTCCAGATTAAAAGTTAATTCTCAATTTTGCCTGACGTACCAGTATTTCAAGTAGCAACCAAAACAAAAGGCAAAGTTGTAAAGCCAATGGTAATATGGAACCTTCAAAATTCACATGCAAGTACCGAATTGTCTTATTCCTTCATTTATAACATTTTGCCATAGAAAATACTTGTATATAAAACTCCCTAACTTTTATATATTTCATCTAATTACCTATTTTTCCAACATAAAAACTGCTCACCGCACTTTTACTAGTACAATGCAGCTAAAGAATTTGGCTTTTACCTGAAGCATGAGAGCATGTGGAGAATGAACAAAAATAGATGGATTGTCCTTCGGGGATGATTCTAGACAGAGTTGAGCATCTGTAGCCTTTGGATTGTATGTGAATGCAATGCTACTGGAAAGCTTGCCATCATACAGCAGAGATTTGTGGTGCTCAGCAAGTAGGAGGTCACTTTCTGCCTTGAATTTGAAAATACCCTAGAAAAACACAAATTACAATTCAGTAACACACTTCTTTGTATAAAAGATAAGCCCAAGTTTATTTACTAATATAAATCAGCTCACTTCCCAAAGCTTAACAAGGTATATAATCCTGAAACCAGTCTGGTATTGAGTAAAATCCAGATGAGTAACATCAAAGTACATAGGATTTCCTACATTTATCTGTAATGTTACCAAAACAAAGTCCTGAAAAAGCTTGCCAAATCCGAAATTTAGCCAATATCACCACTGACATGTTTTTTAAAAGTTCACAGATTTCCTGAGGTGAAACAATGATATTGCAATGGGTTAGGTAGATAAAGCAGACAACAATAAACAGAGACAGATGGAGTATATTGTGGGAAAATGGGAGTTGTCCACTTTGGCAGGAAGAATAGAAAAGCATGGTTTTATTTAAACAGAATGAAATTTCAAAACTCTGTAGTAAAGAGAGATGCATGCCTTGGTACCTGAATCATAATAAAACTAGTATGCAGGTACACCAATTGTTTAGGAAGGCAAATGGAGTGTTGTCCTTTATTGCAAGAGGAATGGAATATACAAGTAAGGGGTTTTTGCCAAATTGCATAGGCGAGAAACGCTAGAGTTTCTCTACAGGGAGTACTGTACAGTTTTGGTCTCCTTTTTTAAGGAAGGCTATAAATGCATTAGAAGCAGCTCAGTAAAGGTTCATTTGACTGATGCATGGAATTGGGGATGGGCTTATCTCATCTTAAGAGGAAAGGTTGGACCTGTATCCATTGGAATTTATAAGTCAGAGAGGTGATCATAATGAACCATACAAGATCCAGAGAGGGCTTGAAAGGGTGGATGCTGAAAGAATGGTTCTCATTATGAGAGAGACTAGAACTAAGGAACACTGTTTAAGAATATGGGGTCACTCATTTAAAATAGATTAGAAAAAAAATTTTCTCTCAGAAGCTGGAGTCATGAATCTTTGGAACTCTCTTCCCCCAAGAACGGTGGAGGCAGGGTTATTGAATATTGTTACGGCAAAGGTTGATAGATTCTTGACTAAAAAGAGAATCAAAGGTTATCGGAGGTAGACAGAATATGGAGCTGATGCCTCATCAAATCAGCCATGATCTTACAGAATGGCTTGAGGGGCCAAATTTCTTATTCCTGCTCCTAATTTGTATGTACATATGAGTCGTGTTATTATAAGACAAGGTTCAATTCTACTTAAATGTCAACACAAGATTCAAAAAGGTCATTCACCGTACTTTCATAGAAATCAACGTGCAATTATCACAGATGCAAATATGTCCAAAAAAAATCAGTTGTCTTACTCACACATTATTACATAGAATTAAAAGGAACAAAATTAAGCCATTCAAACCAACAAGTCTGTACTGGTGTTTTTGCTTCACGAGAGTCTCCTCCCATTTTATTTAAACTCACCCCAGCACCATATACTTTTATTCCTTTTTTTTCACGCATTTATCTAACTTGGCCTTAAATGCCTCTTAAATGCTATTTGCCTCAACCACTCAATGTAGTCACAAATTCACCTTCACCGTTCTAGGTCAAGAAAATGATTTGTATTTCTTACTGGATTTATCAGTGATTATCTGATAATTACAGTCTCTAATTTTGGACTCCCAAGCGGAAACATCTTCTTTAAGGAATTCCCTTCCAAAGTCTTTCCCACTCTCTTTCTTCCTTTAAGACGCTCCTTAAAATTACCTCTGACTAAACTTTTGGTTATCTGCCCTAAAATCTCCTTATGTACTTCGGCGTCACAGATCATTTGTGACACTCCTGCTTGTGACACACCTCAGGATAATTTACTAAGTTAAAGGCACTATATAAGTTGCTAATGACCCTATCAAGCACTTTCATAGCTTGAAAGACTTCTCACCAGGTCACCACTGAGTCTTCACTTCACTCGAGAAAAGAGCACCAGTTCGTTCAGTATTTTCTGATAGATGTCTTAGTGTTCCAAGATGCGTAGGTTAGATGGATTGGCCACTAGAAAATGTGTGGCGTTACAGGGATTGGGCGGGACAGAAGACCTGGGTCAGATACTCTGTCAGAGAGTCGGTGCAGACTCGATGAGCTGAATGGCCTCCTTGTGCACTGTAGGGATTCTATGATTTTATGTACCTCTCTTTTGAGAGTCCACGTACTTCAATCTATCATTTTAATCCACTCTTTTTGCTGCTACTACAAATAATTCAATCAAGTTGGTCTAGCATATCCGCCTCTTGAAAGTCCATGCTGACTATGCTTTATTAGTCATTTAGTAGTACAGAGATTGACTATTGCTGAAAAGAGAGATATTTTTTGTCAGAGCGTTTTGTTTTGCACGCATCAGGACAATTCACAGGAGTACCAAATATAAAGGGAAGAACAATTTATACTGTACGAGAGTGCTAATTAATTGGCAAGTGGATGTGGAGGCTTTGCCATAGAGAATGCACTTGATCGTGATTGACAGTTGACTGCAAAGTATTGTATGAAATTTAACCAGGCAGTTTGATTCTGATTAGTCAAGGCATTTCCTTGAGGAATGAACCAGCAAATGACTAATTTATTTTGTTTAGCTGAAACAGGCGCAATGTTTGCAGATAATACAAAGATAGGCAGAGGGACAGGTAGTGTTGAGGAGGCAGGGAGGTTGCAGGTGGGCTTGGACAGGTTAGAAAAGTGAGCAAAGAAATGGCAGTTGGAATATAACGTGGGAAAGTGTGAGGCACAGACTATTTTCTAAATGGGGAAAGGATTCAGAAATCGGATGCACAAAGGGATTTGGGAGTCTTAGTTCAAGATTAACTTCCAGGTTGACTTGGCAGTTAGGAAAGCAAATGCAATGTTAGCATTCATTTCGAGAGGTCTAGAATACAAAAGCAGGAATGTACTCCTGGTGAGATCACATTTAGAAAATTGCAAGCAATTTTGGGCTCCGTATTTAGGGAAGGATGTGCTGGTCTTGGAGAGGGTGCAGAGGAGATTCATGAGAATGATCCCAGGAATGAAAAGCTTGACATACGAGGAGCATCTGAGGACTCTGGGTCTGTATGCATTGAAGGATGAAGGGGAATCTCATTGAAACTTAACAGAATAATGAAAGGCCTGGATAGAATGGACATGGGGAAGTTGTTTAGTAGGAGAGACTCGGATGCAAGGGCATAGCCTCAGAGTAAAGGGATGACCCTTTAGAGGAGGGATTTCTTCAGCCAGAGAGTGGTGAACCTATGGAATTCAATGCCACAGAAGGCTGTAAAGGCCAGGTCATTGAGTGCATTTAAGGCAGAGACAGATAGGTTCTTGATTGGTAAAAGGATCAAGGGTTAGAGAAAAAACAGGAAAATGGGGTTGAAAAACTTATCAGCCATGATTGAATGACAGAGCAGACTCGACGGACTGAATAGCCTAATTCTGCTCCTATATTTTATGGTCTTGGGTGTATACATGTTCTTTCTGTCGACAAAGAATAGGGCCCTGTGTATTAATATATGTAGCTTCCAATACACACAAATGAGCCACATTGCGAGCCTGACTGACAATCTTAAATTGGTCATCAATTCTTAGTACACGAGGAATTATTTAGCAAATGTTGTCCAAACACGGAATCACATCTTATGTTGGACACTGCATTTTGAATTTTGCAAGCTCTTTTGCAAGGGCTGGTTGGATAGAGTCTGTACCTTGCCCACTGCATAGAGCTGAAGGAACATGCTGTTTGACAATCGACCAGTATTTGGGACACATTTGTGTGGTAGACTGAATGTCATTTTTGGCTTGATGGCAGCATTCTGTTAGTGACAAATACCACTCCTCTTGCTACTGCATAATAACAGCATGAAACAGCTAGCTTTGCCTGCTGCTTCAAATTTTTGAGGTAATCTGAGGAAGACTGGGTATTTTATAGGGTCAAAAGTAATGGCCTGAGGTCCATCAAATGTACAATTATAATACATGTTTGGTAGGAAACAAGGTTCTCAACTATCATGAATAAGCCCCACAGGCAGCGTTTTTTTTTAAAGGAAATAACTAGCTTAATTGAGAACGGCATCATGGCAGGAGATCTCAGACCCGTGATATGCTCCTCCTGTACAATGTGAGAAATGGGGGATGCTTCTAGCGTCCCTGGTGATCATGTATGCAGAAGGTGTGACTAAATGCAGCTTCTAGCCAACTGGATTTTGGAGCTGAAGCTGCAGGTGGACTCACTGTGGAGCATCAGTCATGCTGAGCAAATCGTGGAGAGCACATTTAGCGAGGTGGTCACACCACAGGTGAGGATTGCACAGGCAGAATGGGAATGTATGACCATCAAGAACAGCAAAAGACTCAGGAAGGTAGTGCAGGAGTCTCCTCAGGACATTCTGGGGAGGGATGGTGAACAGCTCATGGTCATGGTACACATAGGTAAACTAAGGGATGAAGACGGCAGTGGATATTATCTACATGGTCTTCAGTAAGGCCTTTGGCAGACTGGTGCAGAAGGTGAAGTCGCATGGGATCAAAGGTGAGCTGGCAAGGTGGATACAAAACTGGCTCGGCCAAAGAAGACAGAGGGTAGCAGTGGAAGGGTGCGTTTCTGAATGGAGGGCTGTGACAAGTGGTGTTCCTCAGGGATCAGTGCTGGGACCTTTGCTGTTTGCAATATATATAAATGATTTGGAGGAAAATGTAACTGGATTGATTAGTATGTTTGCGGACGACACAAAGGTTGGTGGATTTGCGGATAGCGATGAGAAGGCATACTTGGTAGTGGGAAGAACAGAGGGATCTGGGTGTCCATGTGCATAGATCCCTGAAAGATGGCACCCAGGTTGATAGGGTTGTTAAGAAGGCGTACGGTGTGTTAGCTTTTATTGGTAGAGGGATTTGAGTTTCGGAGCCATGAGGTCATGCTGCAACTGTACAAAACTCTGGTGCGGCCGCACTTGGAGTATTGCATACAGTTCTGGTCGCCGTATTATAGGAAAGATGTGGAAGTGTTGGAAAGGGTGCAGAGGAGATTTACCAGGATGTTGCCTGGTATGGTGGGAAAATCGTATGAGGAAAGGCTGAGGGGCTTGAGGTTGTTTTCGTTAGAGAGAAGAAGGTTAAGAGGTGACTTAATAGAGGCATACAAGATGATCAGAGGATTAGATAGGGTGGATAGTGAGAGCCTTTTTCCTCGGATGGTGTTGGCTAGCACGAGGGGACATAGCTTTAAATTGAGGGGTCAGAGATATAGGACAGGTGTTAGAGGTAGGTTCTTTACTCAGAGAGTAGTAAGGGCGTGGAATGCCCTGCCTGCAGCAGTAGTGGACTCGTCAACATTAAGAGCATTCAAATGGTTATTGGATAAACATATGGATGATATTGGAATAGTGTAGATTAGAGGGGCTTTAGATTGGTTCCACTGGTCGGCGCAACATCGAGGGCCGAAGGGCCTGTACTGCGCTGTAATGTTCTATGTTCTAAGACCTGCAAGCTGAGTACAGGAAGTTGGGAAATAAATTAAAATGCAGAACCTTAAATGTAGTAATCTCAGGATTACTCTCAGTTCCATGTGCTAGCGAGAACATGAATAAGAGGATAGACCAAATGAACACATGGCTGGAGAGATTGCATAGCCAGGAGGAATTCAGATTCTTGAGGCACTGGGGAAGGTGGGACCTGTACAAAGTGAATGGGCTGCACCCAGGCAGAGCTCTCCTTGCGGGAGCTTTTGCTAGTTCTGTTGAGGAGTATTTAAAATAGTGTGGCAGGGAGATGGGATCCCAGGAGTAGGATCAGATAGGTCAGATTCAGACCAGGAAAATGGAGGTAGAACATTAGCTAGTAATGTTAAAGATGTGCTAATAGACTCGGAATTACAGGAGAACGAAAGTTTAAAAAGTCTCCAGCAAGGCATACAGACGGGATTCCGACGGGATTAAACAGTTTATACTTCAATGCAAGGAACATTACGAACAAGGCAGAGGGTGAGGGCACAGGTAGACACATGGCAGCATGATGTCATTGCTGTAACTGAACCTGGCAAAAGGAAGGGCAAAATTGGCAGCTCAATATACAGTCTTCAGACACAATAGAGTGGGAGATAAAAAAGGAGGGGGGAGTAGCACCAATGGTTAAAGAATCAATCCCAGTTGTGAAAGGGATAAACACACTGAGCAGGTCAACAAACGAGGCTTTATGGGTTGAGCTTAGAAATAAAAAAGGACAGTCACACTACTAGGAGTATGTGACAGACCCCCAAATAGTGAAAGGGAGATAGAACAACAAATGTTTACCCAAATTTCTGCCTGTAAAAACAAGAGGGCAATAATAGTAGGAGACTTTTAACTCTCCCAATGTCAACTGGGATTCAAACAATGTTAGGGGCACTGAAGAAGAAAAATTCATGCAGTGTGTCCAGGAAAATGTCTTCAACCAATTAATTTTGTACCCAACAAGAGGAGATGCAATTCCAGACCTAATCTTGGGGAACGAAGAATGGCAAGTTGGGGAAGTGATGGTTGGTGACCATATCGGGAATAGTGATCACAAATCAGTTAGATTTAGCATTAACATGGAAAAGGACAGAGATAAGGCAGGAATAAAAGTTTTGAACTGGGGAAAGGCATTTTGCAGGAATGAGAAGGGACTTGGCTGATGTGGACTGGACAGCACTGCTAGGGGATAAAAAAGTGAAAAAAACAGTAGGAAGCACTAAAAAGCAAGATCCTAAATGTACAATGTAGACATGCCCCCTCCAAAAATAAGAGTGGTACTGCCAAATCCAGAACTCCCTGGATGTCTAGAAAAATGATGTGGAGATGCCAGCGTTGGACTGGGGTAAACACAGTAAGAAGTTTCACAACACCAGGTTAAAGTCCAACAGGTTTATTTGGTAGAACAAGCCACTAGCTTTCGGAGCGCTGCTCCTTCGTCAGGTAAGTGGGAGTTCTGCTCACAAACGGGGCATATAATATAATTTATATGCCCTGTTTGTGAACAGAACTCCCACTTGCCTGACGAAGGAGCAGTGCTCCGAAAGCTAGTGGCTTGTTCTACCAAATAAACCTGTTGGACTTTAACCTGGTGTTGTGAGACCTCTTACTGTGTCTAGAAAAATACAGGGAATATCAAAATGAAAATGAAAGTACACGATAGGCACAAAGAATTGGGCACAGCAGATATCCCAGACGAATATAGGATGTTCAGGGATGAAGTAAAAAGGAAATAAGGAAATCAAAGAGAGGGCATGAAAAAAAGATTAGCAAGTAAAGTTGAAGAAAACCCGAAGATGTTTCACCAATATATTAATGCTAAATGGTTAGTTAAGGAAAAAGTGGGACCTATCAGAGATAAAGAAGGGAACTAGTATGTAGATGCAGAGGCTATGGGAAGGGTTTTAAATAAATATTTTGTCTCCGTGTTGACAAAGAAAAGCAGCGATGCAGGTTTATTAGTCCACGAGGAACACAGATCTTGGACGGATAACCATAAAGGTAGAGGAAGTACTCGAAGGGTTAGAATCTTTGAAAGTTGGTAAGTCGTCAGGGCTGGATAGACTGTTTCCGAGGCTGGTGAAAGAGATCAGGGAGAAGATAATGGATGTTCAGAGGATGATTTTCCAATCCTCACTAGATACAGGGAAGGTACCAGAGGACTGGAGAAATGCAAAAGTAGTTCCATTGTTTAAAAAGGGACTGAAGGAAATGCCAAACAATTAAAGGCCAATTAGTCTTATATCAGTGATGGGTAAATTAAGGAAGCCCACCAATGCCTCTACATTCTCAGGAGGCGAAGGAAATTTGGCATGTCCATTACGACTCTCACCAAGTTTTACAGATGCACCAGAGAAAGCATTCTTTCTGATTGTATCATAGCTTGTTATGGCTCTTGCTCTGTCCAAGACCGCAAAAAACTACAAAGGGTCGTGAATGAAGCCCAATCCATCATGCAAACCAGCCTCCCATCCATTGACTCTGTCTACACTTGCCACTGCCTCGGAAAAGCAGCCAGCATAATCAAGGACCCCATGCACCCCAGACATTCTCTCTTCCACCTTCTTCCATCAGGAAAAAGATACAAATGTCTGAGGTCACGTACCAACTGACTCAAGAACAGCTACTTCCCTGCTGCAATCAGACTTTTGTATGGACCAACCTCGCATTAAGTTGATCTTTCTTTACACCCTAGCTATGACTGTAACAGCACATTATGTACCCTCTCCTTTCCTTCTCTCAGTATGGTATGCTTTGTCTGTATCGCATGCAAGAAACAATACTTTTCACTGTGTACTAATATATGTGACAAGAATAAATCAAATTGTAACAAATCAAATAAATTAGTACAACAAATCCTTTGAGATAGTATGAACTGTCATGTAGAAAGGCATAGACTCGTCAGGGGTGGTCAGCATGAATTTGTTAAGGGAAGGTCATGCCTCACAAATTTGATTGAATTTGTTGAGGAAGTGGCAAGAAGGATTTATAAGTACATAAGTACATAAGAAATAGAAGCAGGAGTAGGCCATCTAGCCCCTCAAGCCTGCCCCACCATTCAATAAGATCATGGCTGATCTGATAGTGGTTCAGTTCCACTTACCCGCCCGCTCCCCATAACCCTTAATTCCCTTATTGATCAGAAATCTATCTACCTGTGTCTTAAACATATTTAACGAGGTAGCCTCCACTGCTTCAATGGGCAGAGAATTCCAGAGATTCACTACCCTCTGAAAGAAGAAGTTCCTCCTCAACTCTGTTCTAAACTGACTCTCCCTTATTTTGAGGCTGTGTCCTCTAGTTCTTGTTTCCTTTCTAAATGGAAAGAATCTCTCTGCCTCTACCCTGTCTAGCCCCTTCATTATCTTATATGTCTCTATAAGATCTCCCCTCAGCCTTCTAAACTCCAACGAGTACAGGCCCAATCTACTCAATCTCCCCTCATCAGCTAACCCCCTCATCTCCGGTATCAACCTGGTGAACCTTCTCTGTACTCCCTCCAAGGCCAATATATCCTTCCGCAAATAAGGGGACCAAAATTGCACACAGTACTCTAGTTGCGGCCTCACCAGTACCTTGTACAATTGCAGCAAGACCTCCCTGCTTTTATACTCCATCCCCTTCACGATAGAGGCCAACATTCCATTTGCCTTCTTGATCACCTGCTGCAACTGCAAGCTGAGTTTCTGCGATTCATGCACAAGGACCCCCAGGTCCCTCTGCACAGTAGCATGTTGTAATTTTTCACCATTTAAATAATAGTCCATTTACTATTATTCCTTCCAAAGTGGATAACCTCATTTGTCAACGTTATACTCCATCTGCCAGATCCTCGCCCACTCACTTAGCCTATCCAAATCTCTCTGCAGACTTTCCGCATCCTCCACGCAATTCGCTTTCCCACTCATCTTTGTGTCATCCGCAAACTTTGTTACCCCACACTCGGTCCCCTCCCCCAGATCGTCTATGTATATGGCCCCAGCACCGATCCCTATGAAGGTAGTGCAATGGATATTATGTACATGGACTTTAGCAAGGCCTTTGGCAAGGTACCACATTGTAGGTTGTCACAAAAGGTTAAATCTCACGGGATCCAGGATGAGGTAGCCAAATGGATACAAAATTGGCTTGATGACAGAAGACAGAGGTGGTTGTGGAGGGTTGTTTTTCCAAACTGGAGCCTGTGAACAGCAGTGCACCTCAGGGATTGGTACTGGGTCCACTGTTATGTCATTTATATTAATGATTTGGATGAGAATTTAGGAGGCATTGTTAGTAAGTTTGCAGATGACACCAAGATTGATGGCATAGTGGACAGTGAAGAAGGTTATCTAGGATTGCAATGGGATCTTGGTCATTTGAGCCAGTGAGCTGATGAATGGCAGATGGAGCTTAATTTAGATAAATGTGAGGTGATGCATTTGGTAGATCGAGTGTACAAAAGTGCGGCATCTCCGCACTTTGGTAGATCAAACCAGGGCAGTACTTACTCAGTTAATGGTAGGGCGTTGGGGAGAGTTATAGAACAAAAGAGATCTAGGGGTAGTGGTTCATAGCTTCTTGAAAGTGAGTCACAGGTAGACAGAGTGCTGAAGGCGGCATTCGACATGCTTGGTTTCATTGGTCAGAACACTGAACACAGGAGTTGGGACGTCTTGTTTATGTTGCACAAGAGATTGCTAAGGCCACACTTAGAATACTGTGTACAGTTCTGGTCACCCTATTATAGAAAGGATATTAAATTAGAAAGAGTGCAGAAAAGATTTACTAGGATGTGACCAGGAATTGATGGTTTGAATTATAGGGAGGGGCTGGATAGACTGACACTTTTTCCTCTGGAGCTTAGGAGGCTTCGGGGTGATTTTATAGTGGTCTCTATAAAATAATGAGGGGCATAGATCAGTTAGATAGTCAATATCTTTTTCCAAAGGTAGGAGAGTATAAAACTCGAGGACATAGGTTTAAGTTGAGAGGGGAGAGATACAAAAGTGTCCAGAGGTGCAATTTTTTCACAGAGGGTGGTGAGTGGCTGGAAAAAACTGCCAGAGGTAGTGGTAGAGGCGGATACAATTTTGTCTTTTAAAAAGCGTTTAGACAGTTACGTGGATAAGATGGGTATAGAGGGATATGGGTCAAACATGGGCAATTGCAACTAGCTTAGTGGTTAAAAAAGGGGCAGCGTGGACAAGTTGGGCCGAAGGGCCTGTTTCCATGCTGTAAACCTCTATGACTCTATGACTCGTGGATAGTGTAGAAGATAGCTATAATCTATAAAACAATATCGATGGATTGGTGGAGTGGGCGGAAAAGTGGCAAATGGATTTTAACATACAGAAGTGTGAGGTAATGCATTTAGGGAGGTCAAACAGATATAGGGAACACACAATAAATGGGAATATACTAAGAAGGGTAGATGAAGTGAGAGATCTTGGCAAACAAGTACACAGGTCCCTAAAGGCAGCAGTTCAAGTAAACAAGGTTGTAAAGAAGGCATATGGAATGTTGTCCTTCATTGGCAGAGGTATAGAATATAAAAGTAAGGATATAATGTTGGAAATGTATAAAACACTGGTGAGGCCACAACTGGAGTACCATGTGCAGTTCTGATCACCATATTATAGGAAAGAAGTAATTGCTCTGCAGAGAAGATTTACAAGAATGTTGCCAGAGCTAGAAAAGTGTAGCTATGAGGAGAGAATGGATAGGTTGGGGTTATTTTCCTTGGAACAAAGAAGGCTGAGGGGCGATTTGATAGCGGTGTACAAAATTATGAGGTGGAGAGATAGAGTGGACAGGATAAAATTGTTGCCCTTGGAGGAGAATTCTAGAACCAGGTACATAGATTCAAGGTAAGTGGCAGTAGGTGTGTGGGGACATGAGGAAAAACTTTTTTTTTTTTTACGCAAAGGGTGATGTGTGTCTGGAATTCACTGCCGAGTTGGTAATGGAGACAGAGATCCTAAACTCTTTTAAAAAGTACCTGGGTCTGCACCTCAAATATTGTATGCTACAGGGCTATGGGCCGGATGGAAGAAGATGGGATTAGAAAGGGCACTCAAGCTGGCCTGGACAAGATGGGTCTAATGGCCTCTTTTCATGCTGTAACTTTTCTATGGTTCTATGGAGTATGCGCAATATACAGCAGTGATCTGATCTGGTTAGCCTTTGATGTGCCTGATTTCAACATCAAGTTTGCATTTTATGAAATTGCTGATTGGGCCAATGGAACTGCAAGTGTACCGACCAATGAAGATTGGTTTGCGGTAGACTGCGATAGAGAACCCCCGTCAGATTTCTCAACTAGTACATCAAGGAAAGGGATTTTGTTTAACTGCTCCATGCTCCATTTTAAAGGCAAATCTGAGTGCAATATGGAGCCCATTAAGACATGTAAGAAAGTTGTATTATATCTTGTTGTTCCCTTTACATTTGACACTCTTGCAAATTATCTTAACAAGTGCAGGGCAGAAGCTTCCACATAAAATGTCTTTTTTCAAGCAATATGTTGTTACATTTTCAGTTTCTAGATGTTCTATTACACCTTTATGCAATATTTTGCCTACCATTTTTTAAATCTACATGACAGCACTGGCGTACAAGGCCAGCGGCTTTGTTGCTCATCCTGTGACAACACCCATTATGAATCCACAGCAATATTTTGTCTTATGAACATGTCTAAATTTGATTATGAGGTCTCCATGTACAGCATGTGTGTTGCCATAGAAAAGTCTTCATGACACACCTTATTAGCTTCCTTTAAAGAAGAAAAGTACAGCACAGGAATAGGCCCTTCAGCCCTCCAAGCCTGCGCCAATCATGATGCCTGCCTAAACTAAAACTGTATGCACTTATGGAGTCCGTACCCTTCCAGTCTAGTTGCCCCTTAAATGCTGCTATCGTACCTGTTCCCACTACCTCCCCAGGCAGCGCATTCCAGACATTCACCACCCTCTGTGTAAAAGAACTTGCCTCACACATCTCCTCTAAACTTTTCCCCATGCACCTTAAACCTATGTCCCCTAGTACTTGACTTTTCAATCTGAGGAAAGAGCATCTTACTATCTACTCTGCCATGCCACTCAATTTTGTAAACCTCTATCAGGTCACCCCTCAACCTCCATCGTCCCAGTGAGAACAAACCGAGTTTATCCAACCTCTCCTCATAGCTAATACCCTCCAGACCAGACAACCTTCTGGTAAGCCTCTTCTGCACCCTCTCCGATGCATCCACATCCTTCTGGTAATGTTGCCACCAGATTTGTACACCATATTCTAAATGAGGCCTAATTAAGGTTCTGTACATTTGCATGACCTGCGAAGTTTTATACTCAATGCCCCAACTGATGAAGGTAAGCATGCTGTATGCCTTCTTGACTACCTTATCCACCTGCGTTGCCACTTTCAGTGATCAGTGGACATGTACGCCCAGATCTCTCTGCCTGTCAATACTCTTAACTTTTCTAGTTTAGAAAATACTAAAAATTAAGTTAAGAGGTAGTCTTACGTCACTGGCATCAATCTGAATTGTATGGGGCCGCAATTAATTTGAATTCCATGGTAACCACTGATTGATAGGCAGCCTGGCTATGGCTCATCTCAAAAAACAAAAGTGTCAGTTATCTTCAAACAATATTCATGCATTAGAGTACCTTGTATCCAGAGCCAAGTTGGTATATTGCAAATATCTGTGCTGCATTTAAAGCTTCAGCAAAGACATAAACTGCTCCAAGTTGCCCACAGAATACCCTATTCGCATCTGCTGTTTCTGATGATCCCAGGAAACATTTGTCAAATGTCTAAAAATATAAACAGACGTAATCATTAAGTTATTAATGTGTGACCATTATAGAACCTTAAGTCAAATTTTACATTTCTTAAAGTGAAATTTACTAGGAGATTTTGTTAGGAGATTTTAGCATTTGATAAGCCACATTAAGACATTGCTCCCTTAACTCTCCCACTCCTCCAATATGAAGGCGTACATCCCCATCCACATTTTTAGGACAACTTCAACCTCCCGGTCACTTGCTATTTCAACTCAGCATCTTGCTGTCGTGCCCACACATCCACCTTTGGCCTGCTGCATTGCCCCCATGAAGCCCAACGCAAACTGAAGGAGCAGCAACTCATCTTCCGGTTAGGCATATTATAGCCCTCAGGACTCAACACTGAGTTCAACTACTTTAGGCGATGATCTTTCTCCTCCATCTTGACCCTTTTTTTAATATTCAAAATATTTTATGCCCTATTGCAAAGCAACCCTCTGAGCCATCTGTCACCTGTTCTTTAGTTTTACTTTCACTGAACACTGATCTTTGTTCTTCCATGAACACATTCTGATATCTTGCCTCTAAGCTACTGCTAGTGCCTTGCCTAGCTCTTCACACTGCCATTAACACTTCCTCTGTCTCCCGATCCAACAGATCTTTGTTGGAATCTAGCTCCCATTATTTAACTGACATTCTACTCCACTGCAGCTCCACACCTTCTTAAACAATATATATCCATCACATTTCTCCATCTCTTTAGTTCTAAAGAGTCATACAGACTGGAAACATTAACTTTATTTTCTTTCTCCACTAATGCTGCCAGACCTGCTGAGTTTTTCCAGCATATTTTGTTCTTGCTTCAGATTTCCAGCATCCTCAGTATTTTAATTTATTTAAGATAGTAGTGCTAAACACCATATATTTCTCTGTGAAGAATGCAAAAGTAGACAGGTCAAGAGACTGTGAACAGCATGACTACACTGTGAAAATTACTAAACAAAATGGGAAATATTTTATTCTTTAGGAACCTCCATATCTTTCTGTAGGTTAAACAAGAAAGAAAAATATTCAACTGGTCAGGAATCAAATTTCACTAAATTTAAATTCAAGCAATCATACCATGAACCCCATACACTTCATATTGCAATTCTGTAAATACTTTTGATAGACACTTGTTTCCTTTAAACTCTCAAGGTAGCCTTCGAAAGAACATATTGAGAAACACCTGCTTACCAAATGGCAAGATAATTAACAGTGCTATTAGATTACACTAGGACACTATTACCAAATATATTATTCACTAGCCACATGTGGCTGATTCATAATCCAGATGTGGCTAATTGCATTTCTGATTATTATATACGAGTAATAGACATACTATAATTGGATATGTGATCTCAGTACACATTTGCATGGCATATGCACAACACTTCAAGCTTTTTATGCACTCTTAGGTAAATTGACAAAAGAGCAAAGTGTGCAAGTGATTTTAGCTTGTTGGGTGCTCTGTTTCCTTTGTAATTATGCAATGATTTATGCAAGAGGTCATCTACTAAAATTAATGAGTTGTTTATCAATTCCCCTCAGTGCAAGAAAGTATTTTCTGACTTTCAGCACAAACTAACATTTGGTGAAAATTCAATTATCTAGGTAAAGGAATCAGAGCAAAAGAGGCTAATCCAAAGAGGGAACAAGGATGTAGACAGGAATTTCCAGTTAGGTGAACTGTAATCTGAAATGCTGAAGGTTTTAAAAACAGCTGTGTTTCTGTGAACATCCCTATGTCCCCATGGTAAAATCATAATGCTGGCTCAAAACAATGGCTTTGGGAGTCCTAGTCCAGGATTCTCTAAAGGTAAACTTGCAGGTTGAGTCCGTAATTAAGAAAGCAAATGTAATGTTGTCATTTATCTCAAGAGGCTTGGAATACAAAAGCAGGGATGTACTTCTGAGGCTTTATAAAGCACTGGTTAGGCCCCATTTGGAGTACTGTGAGCAATTTTGGGCCCCACACCTCAGGAAGGACATACTGGCACTGGAGCGGGTCCAGCGGAGATTCACACGGATGATCCCAGGAATGGTAGGCCTGACATACGATGAACGTCTGAGGATCGTGGGATTATATTCATTGGAGTTTAGGAGGTTGAGGGGAGATCTGATAGAAACTTACAAGATAATGAACGGCTTAGATAGGATGGACGTAGGGAAGTTGTTTCCATTAACAGGGGAGACTAGGACGCGGGGGCACAGCCTTAGAATAAAAGGGAGTCACTTTAGAACAGAGATGAGGAGAAATTTCTTCAGCCAGAGAGTGGTGGGTCTGTGGAATTCATTGCCACAGAGGGCTGTGGAGGCCGAGACATTGAGCGTCTTCAAGACAGAAATTGATAAATTCTTGATTTCTCGAGGAATTAAGGGCTATGGGGAGAGAGCGGGTAAATGGAGTTGAAATCAACCATGATTGAATGGTGGAGTGGACTCGATGGGCCGAATGGCCTTACTTCCGCTCCTATGTCTTATGGTCTTATGGTCTTTACTCAAAACACGAGGAATATTTTCAGTACTGAAGCTAACACAAAGTATTTTTTATACTCAAGAACGATTTTAATTATGAAAATAAAACATGAACTGGGGCATTCAAACGCAAGTAGGATATCAAATCCCTTCTGCATGGCTTCATTGATTACATGATTAAACATATTTCAGTTTTCCATCAGTTTCATATTTGCTCGCTTCAAAAGGTTCAAGTGCACAGACCTCAAGAAAGCAGAAAAGGGAAGTACAGTAAATTGCTATTTAAAACACTAAATTGAGATTTAAAAATCCTTACCTTCCATGTAAAAACACTTGTATATAACTCACTTTTGAAAATTCTCAGAATCTAATTAGTACAAGTAAATAAAGGCAAATAAAAGCAGAACAGTGGATTCTGGAGATGTGAAATAAAAGTAGCAAGTGTTGGGAAAACTCAGCAGGTCTGGCAACATCTATGGAGAGAGAAACAGGGTTAACATTTAGAGACCAAGATAAGTCGCACTGGACTCGAAACGTTAACTCTGCTTCTCTCTTCACAGGTGCTACCAAGGCCTGCTGAGGTTTCCCAGCATTTTGCTTTCATTTCTGTGTTTATGGACTTTCAAAAGGTACCTGATAGTGTTACACAACAGACTTGGAACAAAATTCTAGCTCATAGAAAGAAAGGGAAAGTAGGCACTTGAATAAGAAATTGGTTGAGTGACAGGAAACAAAGTAGTGATAAATAATTGTTTTTCCAATTGGAGGAAGGTTTGTAGTGGAGTTCCCCAGGTGTCAGTGTTGGGACCCTTGTTCTTCCTGTTACATATTAATGACCTAGATATTGGTGTGCAGAGCATGGTTATAAAAAGTGCGGATGATACAAATATCGGAAGTGCTATCAACTGTGATGCTAGTTAAAAACTATCAAATAAGACGACTTTCAGAAGAATATAGACATATTGTTGTTTTGGGCAGGCAAGTGGCAGATGGAAGTTCAATGCAGAGAAATGTGAGGTGATTCATTTTGAAGAATATGGAAAAAACAGTATGAGATAAAGGGAGAAACTCTGAAGGAGGTGCAGGAACTAAGGTACCTCAGGATATGTACATAAGGCACTGAAGATAGCAGGACATGTTGAAAGAGCAGTTAATAAAGCATAAGTTTCATCAACAGGGACAAGTTAATACAGCACAAGAGTAAGGAGGTCATGCTGAACATGTATAAGATAGATAGGCCTCATCTGGAGTACAGAATTCAGTTCTGGGTGCCATACTTGAGGAAGGATGTGAGGGCATTGAAGAAAGTGCAGAGGAGGTTCACAAGAATAATTCTAGGGATAAACAACATAGCTATGATTGGAAAGGTTGGGACAGTTTACTTGAGGGGAGACATGTTAGACGTATTCAGTATTCTGAGGGTTACGGACAGGGTAGACAGTGAGAAACTGCTCCCTTTCAAGAACCGAAGGGTACAGATTAGAAATAACTGGCAAAAGGCAAGGAAGTGAAGTGGTGGAAATATCTTTCCCCCAACGGGTGGCTGTAGGCTGCAACAAGCCCCTGGAGAGGGTGGTGGAGGCAGGTTTGATCGAGGTATTCTAAAGGGAACTGGATTGCTATCTAACAAGAAAGAATGTGAAACGTTATGGGGATAATGCAGGTGAGTGGAACTTGGTAGAATGCTCCTTCAGATAGCCAGCGCAGACTTGGTGGGCCGAATGGCCTCTGTCTACACTGCAGATTCAGTGATTCTGACGTGCAGTTTTTGTAAAAACTCAAAAAAAGGGACATGCTATCCTAATTTGTTACTTGAAAATAATTAAGGTTGTTTCCAAAATAGTCTCAAAATCCTCCCGCAGAGCCAAGATTGACTTGAATAACCATTCTCCATTATCACTATATTTACCACGCATTTATCACTAAATAGAAAACTAGAGTTATGGAACATCAACAAGGAGATCTAACCTTGCATTCAACACCGCCAAGAGACACTTGCACTCAAGCTTTTACCAGGCAACTAGCCTGCTAATTTTGGATGGATTCAAAGGAACTCCAGCAAATAGAGATAAAATTGTGGAACCATCAATGGACTGGGACCTATTTACTCAACCAAGGAAATTAACATGAATCAAAAATGAATCAACTCCCAAAAGGCAAACAAAAATGTCAAAGCTTTTTAAACCAGATACCTTTTCTTCCCTTGGTGACTTTAGTTGTGAATTTCAAAATGGAGTCAGAACTATGATTAAAGGAATACACTTCAGGTTTAAAAACATACATTATTTGAACTATAACTGACCTCAATCTACAATAAGGAGCTCCAAATTTGCAACTTTACAATGTTACTTACGTCACTGGTATTCACAAGCCATGTAATCTCTCCAAAGGATGCCAGTTCACCATTTACATAGCACCGGATCTCACTGTTTTTCCAACGATTGTAGATATGTACAATAGTCACCATGTACCACTATAATAAAGAATCTTTGATTTAGTTTATTTAAACAATGTATATATGCGAAAGAAATGGTACAATAAAAAGATGCTCACTGCCTCATGTTGAATTTACATATAAGAATGTAAATTGTATTAGCTAACTTTTTTTAAAGCGGTTCTCCAACTAATTACCTTACTGTTTTCAAATATTACAGCTTCCGTTATAAACAGTTCAAAATGTGGCATCATGATGTCAGTTATTCAGGAAAATATATTTGAGAATAGTTTTTGGATACTTAGTAAGTAATTTAAGTCTCCTGATCTATTGAAAATTAATCCTCTGCCATCACTAACATCAAGGTAAACATATCAGGTGGTTAATACTTGCCTTCTGTGGCTTGAAGTCATACTTTACACAATGCTGAAATCCTTTCCCTTTTGATTTTATTGATGTCACAATCAAACAACCACCAACAAAATGAGCAGAATATCCAAGTCCTTTATTGGTACGAAAGCTGGCAGAAAGAATAAAGTTTTTAGTGGTACTTTCAGTTTCCTCAATAACCTAATTACCAACTCACCAAGAAACTTGCAATGAAAAAACCTGTAAAACCTGCAATGAAAAATAGAGGCCCAAATTCACAGAACTCCTGTGCCATGGTGAATCAAATTATACTTTTACAAAGAGCGTTGAGCGTATGAACAGCTTGCCGAAAGGATTTGGACTAGAGTGCGTCAATGGTACTCCAGCTCTTTTATAATGGTTAATGGTTCATTCAAAAATAAATAGTGGATTGATAAATATAATTGTTCCCCTCAACTATAGAACTAAAACTATGCAGCCTTTAAAAAAGGGAGAAAATTTGCCTCATCTGTTCACAGGTAGAACCAAAAAAGACTGAAGACATTATTTCACATAATTCTATCATTACTGCATATTGTATCAGTGCTGTATTACCAAACAGTTCTGCTTAAACAAACATCAAAATTTAGAAACAGTGAGATCCTCAATGTTGGAAATTTGAAATAAAACAAAAACAATGCCCATAACACTCAAACAAGTCAAATAATTTATAAGTTTCAATGCTCTGATCTTTCCCAATAGTAAATGAATTAAAGCTCATTTGTCACATGTACACCTACCTACCAGTACATGTTCTGCAGTCATGCTATGAACTCCCACAAATGCCAAGACCTGGCTTTTAATTTTCAACATTCTGCCTGTAGATATCCTTTCTAAAGTTAATTGTATTAGTCACAAGGAGGTTTACATTCACACTGTAATTAAGTTACTGTGAAAACCCCGTAGTCACCACACTCTGGGTACACTGAGGGAGAATTTAACATGGCCAATGCACCTAACCTGCACATCTTTGGAATGTGGGAGAAAACCAGAGCACCCAGAGGAAACCCACGCAGACAGTCACCCAAGCCAGGAATCGAACCCAGGTCCCTGGCGCTGTGATGCAGCAGTGCTAAACACTGCCACCGTGCTGCCCTACTTACGACAAAAATAACACGTTGATGTCCTTGATCATACTTATCTTTCATAAACTCTGATGAATATCTATGTTTTAATTTCTATCTTCCTCACTGTAACCAGTATTCTTCTCATCTCCTATGTGCTTACAAACAATGGCGTGCTGCTATCCACATTTGTAAAACAGTATATAGTCATCATCCTTAATTGCACCAGCCCTCATCTTAGAAACTTCATGGTCTTCTGGGTAGGATCTTATTCTTCAAGGGACACTAGTTTTAAAACTCTTCCATTCGCATTGCTTCTTTAAGGTATTCAAAATCTTAATCAACCATCATACTACCTATAAAATATTTCCTTTTCTCCACCAAATTCCACAAAAGTCTAACTCTGTTTCTTCCTTGGATTTCTAAACTTTTTATCTAAGCTTCCATAGCTCGCTCACATGCATTGAGAACAGATTCTTTACCATCACAATCACGAGATTGAGACATCCGAAAACGACAAATGCAATTCTAACACTTTCCTCTCAAACATGCCGTGCAACAAGACTGCACAGCTTTCCTTAGGCCATTGTAATTTTGAAGCAATTTTCTCAAACAACAAAATATATTTCAACTCCCCCTTCCCCCACCACTAAATTTTGGCACTAGGCAAATTTGGCTGTCCACAGATAGCCTAGCTGCTCATGCCTGTTTCGGATATGAACATTCTGCAACTTGCCCACAACAAATCTCAACTTGGATGCACTGTCCCCATGGTAACCAAGCCATGCTAGCTTATTTCCTTGCAGAATTCACCACAGTTATCATGACTCTTCAATCCATTTTACCTGGTCTTAAATAAACCACCTCATTTTATAAAACTTCACATTCATAACAATGAAAATAATTTTTAAAAATTGTGGAAAAGAACAAAACTGGAGGCCATCTACACGAAATACACACCAAAACACTTTGAAGAAGAAATTCTGCTCTCACTCAAAAGGAATGGAAAGTGTCACTGACACTGCTGTCAAGCAGCACTTACTCGGTAATAACCTGCTCACCAATTCTCAGTTTGGACTCCACCTGGAACATCCAACACCAGAGCACAATATAGTCTTGGTCCAAACATAGGCAAAAGAGCTGAATTCTTAAGGCAAGGCTACAGTGAAGGTTCTTTCCATCAAAACAGTATTTGAGCGAGTGTAGCAACAAACTCTACTAAAATTGAAGTCAATGGGAAGATGGGCAAAAACTTTCCATTGGTTGCAATCATACCTGGCACAAAGGAAGATGTTGTGTTTGTCTGAAGTCAATGTCAACTCCAGAATATTGCTGCAGGAGTGCCTCAGGGTAGTATCATCGGCCCAACTATCTTCAATTATATCAAAGAACTTCCTTCCATCAGGTCAGAAGTGGTGGTCTTCACCGATGATGCCACAATGGGTTCAGTGCTATCCACAACTCCTTAAATACTGAAGCAGTCCAGACAATATTCAGACTTGGGCTGATCAGTGGAAAGTGACATTTGTGCTACACAAACATCAGGTAATGTTGTCCAGCAGGAGAGAAACTAACCATCACCCCTTAAAATTAAATGGAATTCTAACGCTGAATCCCCACTATCAACACCCTGGAGACTACTATTGACCAGGAACTGAACTCAACCAACCATTTAAATACAACGGCTGCAAGGGTACATCAGAGGCTAGGAATTCTGCAGTGAGTAACTTGCCACCTGACTCCCCAAAACTCTACCCACTATCTACAGAGCACAAGTCAGGTGCATGATGGAATACTCTCCACTTGGCTGGAAGAGTGCAGATCCAACAACACTCGAGAGGCTTGACAATCCAGAACAAGGCAGCCTGATTGATCGGCACCCCATCCACCAACCTAAATATTCACCCCCTCCACCAGCAAAGCACAGTGGCAGAAATATGCAGGATATACAAGATGTACCAAGATCCTTTCACAACACTGCCCAAACCTGCAACCTCCACCTCCTGGAAGGAAAAGGGCAACAGATACACGAGAACACCCACTACCTGCAAGTTCCACTTCGAGCCGCACACTACCCTGGCTTACAACTATGTTATTGCTCCATCACTGTCGCTGGGTCAACAACACATCCTAACAACGTTATTGTACACACACTATATAAACAGCAGCAGTTCACAAAGATCACCCACTACCACCTTCTCAAGGCATAATTCCAACGTTGTGATAGACTTATGATCCTAGTTCGGACCTCCAAATGTTTGGTAAAATCCAGTTAGAGTTCAATGACTTTTTGTTTGAAGTAGACAAAGTTTGAGATTCACTTACTTACTTAGTGAATAAAACCACAAGATTCTCAAGTTTTTAAGCAAAAATGAACTTTACAACGCAAGATCAACAAGGTAAAATAATTTACAATATCTATCTTATACTTTAACATGAAAAGTATGTGGTGCATGTGAATTAACAAGCCAACTGTGGTTGAACACACCCCACAACAAAAGCCAGATGCAACCAAGACAGAGATCATGGATTTCTCAACCACCCAAGACGTCGGTAACAGAGTCAACCAATCTCTCAAATTCTGTCTCTCTCAAGAGGGATCCAGTCTTCACCTTTTCCAATTTGGAGCTTGCTCCTGCTCTGCACATGCATGCAAGTCCACGGTTTGTCAGGACCTGGAAATCCTGACCTTCATTCTTATCAAGGTAAATCTAGTTTCATAAGACTTTCCAGCTTTCTGTCACAAAGCCAGCCAAGCCTCTGAAATATTTTACAATTAGCTTCACTTTAAAGTCATTGTCAAAACAATTATATTAATTTGAACCTTATTCTTAAATGTCATGCAACTTCCCTCTTCCCATTCATCAAGTTTTGCTACTATAGTTTCTAATGAAACATGGTGGAGCAAAGCACTCTACCTAGCACGCACCACAGAGGGCAGTGAATTTGTGGATTCTTCGTTGCAGAGGCCTGTGGAGGCTGGGTCATTAAGTATGTTCAAGGCTGAGATAGAGATTTTAATCAGAATGGGAATCAAGGATTATGGAGATATGGCAGGAAAGTGGAGTTGAGGATCATCATATCAAATCAGTCAATATCTCATTGTATGGCAGAGCAGACTTGATGGGTTAAATGGCCTACTTTTTCTCCGGCGTCCAGTAAGGAAAGCAGCAAACACATTGGCAAGGTGGACTCCATTAACTGAGTGAACAATAGTACTGAGTTGTGAGCCCCAACGCACCTACTTTCATCGTAGGTACCGTGAAGGAAAGTTGATTATTTTAATATTTTTGGGGTTTATTGTGTTACTCTATGAAGTGTGTGATGTGTGAGAACGAGGGAGAGTGAATGAGAGAGAGTGACCGATTTAATTAAATTGAAGACAGTTGGGCTACAAAGTTTAGAACATCAAGAGTCTAGATGTTGAAAGGCAGGCATTTGAAGTGAATAGGGCTGAGTTAAATGTGCTATAGGTAAATTTTAATTGTAAACGTAATCTGGTGCTTGTTAGTTTTCTTTTGTTAATAAATGGTTTAGTTAAGTATTTAAAATCTCCAAGTATTGCTGGAATTTGTGGCTCCTGACTTCAGTGCACTCATCTTCTCTTGGTAAAATACAAGTAGAAAACAGTTGTGATAGCTTGCCAACTTTTCCTTTGGGATTTGGTTCGCACAGCACTTATTATCTGCCGGATCATAACAACATGGATTAAAGAAAGAGAAAATAACAGCCAACCTTCAGAGAACAAAAAGAAACTTGCTACACTTACCAGTACAGGTAAGGTTTGTCTTTATCAACGTTGATATTGTTCAAAGGATCCATTCTGAGCCATGTGTGAAAAGTGAAGCCGTTCTGATAGGGCCACTTAGCAATTGGAGGTAAAGCTATCGCCTGAATTATACAAACGCACTTCATTAATGTTTCTTAATAATAAAAAAGTATCCTTTTTTTCCCCCCAATCACATACTTTATTTTGAGAAAGAACATGCGTAAAATTGATGTACAAGTAACAGCATAAGAGCAATCAGTAAAGGAATGCAAAGCACCAATAACATGACATAGAGTTGTAACTGAAAACTTTTTTTAAAATTCAGTTACCCTTTAATAATTCTCTTTGAATTGACTTGGGCCAGCTGGCAACTAGTGCCCATGAAACTTAAAAGCTTTTGGAAATCAAATGCAGCATTTGAAATTATGCCTGTGGGCTTCTATTTGGGTGGTCTGAGTGGCATCAAAATTCAATATTGTAGCTAGGTTAGGCATATGTCCTGATCCCAATTCCAACGCATAGCTAAATATTCTACCCCATTGGATTCTGAAAACCTTTTATTCTTCCTCGGAGAGTTCAAATATCCATACTCTCTCATTACCTAAACATCAGGAGTGCAAAACAGGCAGCATGCCATCCCATGCCACAACTTCCCAGACAAGCCAGTAAGTTTCTTCACTCATTTAAAATTCTTGCATGGTCTACTTTAACAAAATGCTCAGTTATCCAACATTGCTAGTTTTCAGATAACCAGATGAGACACTTTACATTTTATCATTGCTATTAATGAAATTTGTTTAACAAACAGGAAAGGCAGATTAATATCCCTAGTTCAAGGGTTTCCAGATCAGATAGAGAGGAAAATAAAAGTTGGTTGCAACACTGACTAAAGAAACAATTACAGCTGTGAATAGTGATAATATGCTAGAAGGGTCATCAAATGAAGTCATATGGCTTAACCTGAAGAACAAAAAGCAGAAAATCACATTACTGGGATTGTATATGTTGGGATGGTGTGGGTTACAGAAGTCTGTTAAACAAATCTTCATAGTCTTCACTAAGTTAACAGCAAGTCATTACTAACCACTTGTAACTATATACGTATATTAAGTAAAGGGTACAGGCAGTGGGTTATCTCCATGTGCAGCTTATGACATGTCCCTGTTCAACACCACCCTGACTCTAGGTCTGAGTAAAGTGCCTTTACGTTATAGTGTGGGTGGTACTGTACTTAATCCCATATGAACCCAGTCTGTGCCAAACACTTACATGACACCTCCCTCAAGTCTTTATCCCAAAGATAAGAGTCAGAGTCATACAGTACAGAAAAGACCCTTTGACCTATAAAGTCTGCACTGACAATAACTACTATTAGAGTCACGCAAATCCCATTTTTCAGCACTTGTCCCATATCCTCGAATGTTGATATTTCAAATGCTAACCAAAATATTTTTTTAAAGGTTGTAAGGTTTCTGACCTCCACAACCTTCCCAGGCAGTGCATTCCAGATTCTCACCATCTTTGAGTGAATTTGTTTTCTCAAATTCCCTCTGAATCTCCTCGCCCTAAAATTATGCCCCCTTGTGATTAACTCCTGAACCAAGGAGAGCAGCTGCTTCCCATTCACTCTGTCCATACCTCTCAATGTTATACATCTCAATCATGTACCCCCTCAGCTTTCTCTACTCTAAAGAAAACAATCCAAGCCAACTAGTCTCTCCTTATGGCTCAATGCTCCATCTCAGGCAACATCCTGGTGAATCTCCTCTGTACCCGCTATAGTGCAATCATATCCTTCCTATAATCAGGTGACCAAAACTGCACACAGTACTCCAGCTGTGGCCCAACCAACGTTCTGTACAGCTCCAACATAACCTCCTTGCTCTTATACTCTATGCCTACTAACTGCTGTAAAGTGTACCTTTTTAAAATCGCAATGTAAATTATTTAAATAATCCTGAAAACACAACAGAAGTTTCTGTTTTTGAAAGAATTGTGATCTTGCTTGCAAAACAAAACAGGAGCAGTAACGCACTTTAATTTTGCAACTTTCCGTTTAATTTATCGCTAGTTTGAGACACAAATAAGTCACCAGTTTACTTATAAAATCTTTTAACTCTTCACTAAAGAACAAAACTTTTCTCGAACTGAACATTGTATACTCACCGCAGCACTCTTCCCAGGGAAGCTGAAGAAAGCATCAGGGCTCAGTTTCTGTGGCACCTGTCTCAATATGGTCAGTAATTTCACTGCATGTAGAGGCTACAAAGAAAATGGATTTAAAAATGCTTACAGTCATCTAAACAAAAGTCATGATTTATCCTGCGCTTATGAATTGAGGAAAGCTTAGTAATAAATATTACCATATAATCAGGATGGAACAGCTTTATCATAAATTACTCAATGTGGGAATTAAAATATGCACATTAAATTATTTTTAAATGACAGTAGCCTCAAATGAATATTGTTAATCAATTACAGCCCATCTTCTATATTGTGGCTTTAAATTGTAAGTTCACAGAAAAATTCATTTCCAATTAAATATATAGCCATTTATGGGTACTTATTCAAGTAAGGGAAACATCACTAATTTCCATACAAGACTCAAGAATTCAGCCATTTACCATTTTTAGCCACCAAATCAAAAAAGTACAACAAATGTTACCCATTGTCCTTTTTCTCCTTGCACTTTGCTAACAAGTAGTTTCAGTTCACGGACAGTTATATTGTAGCTCGCCACAACTCCTAACATATCAACCAGCAGATCTGTAAGTGTAAGCATAAATGAGTTAAAAAATTAAATACTCAAGTTCAGAACAAAATGAAAATTTGATGGCCTCAAACCCCAGAAGATGGGCAGGGGACCGAGCCACCCCAACACCCTCAGGAAGTCCCCACACAAGGTATGTATGAGAATTGCCAGGGAAGTTCAAACTTCTAATAGGCAATTACTCACCACTGCGAACCATCCAATTTAAGTCAGACTCCGGATGATTCTCTTAGAAGAATTGTTACCCAGGAACAATAAAGGATTAAAACTATTTCCAATTCCTGGATAACGATCTGGTCTGGTATGAAAGCACCTTTGGCCAGGACAGCAAAAAGTGCTAGGATAATTATTGTTGGAGCACTATCTTTTCATAATCGAACCAGTAACACACTTGTGCTCTCTTTCAAAAATGCAGTCCAACTGAAGTGGAGCAGTATTCTCTGCAGCCCAGTCCTATTTTTGTACAGTTAGGATCTGGTTCCTACAAAGCAGCAGTGCCCATTTCACAAATTTTCCAAATAGATTAAGAATACTGCAGTTCAAATGCTGAATATTTAAAGTGTTCGAAGTATAAGACCAAAGGGGAAAATTTGGAAAAGTAAATCAAGCTGAATGCAGAATGGCTGCTAATTTACTATTGTTCATTTTTCACCATTACCCAAGAAATTTCAGCCCCCAGATCTTCCAACAGCATTAACCAAAAAATAGCAGACAATCACCGTGATCACTCCTTCAAATATCACATGTCAAGCTGGCATTTCTCTCATGCTAATTCTCTATATTAGGGAAACCTATGAAGATGTGAATAAACACATCTAATTATTTTCTTAGCCTGAGTCTGATTGAAGAACAAAGAACAGTACAGCACAGGAAACAGGCCCTTCGGCCCTCCAAGCCTGTGCCGCTCCTTGGCCCAACTAGACCAATCGTTTGTATCCCTCCATTCCCAGGCTGCTCATGTGACTATCCAGGTAAGTCTTAAACAATGTCAACGTGCCTGCCTCCACCACCCTACTTGGCAGCGCATTCCAGGCCCCCACCACCCTCTGTGTAAAAAACGTCCCTCTGATGTCTGAGTTATACTTCGCCCCTCTCACCTTGAGCCCGTGACCCCTCGTGAATGTCACTTCTGATCTGGGAAAAAGTTTCCCACCGTTCACCCTATCTATCCCCTTCATAATCTTGTACACCTCTATTAGATCTCCCCTCATTCTCCGTCTTTCCAGGAAGAACAACCCCAGTTTACCCAATCTCTCCTCATAGCCAAGACCCTCCATACCAGGCAACATCCTGGTAAACCTTCTCTGCACTCTCTCTAACGCCTCCACGTCCTTCTGGTAGTGCGGCGACCAGAACTGGACGCAGTACTCCAAATGTGGCCTTAACCAGCGTTCTATACAGCTGCATCATCAGACTCCAGCTTTTATACTCTATACCTCGTCCTATAAAGGCAAGCATACCATATGCCTTCTTCACCACCTTCTCCACCTGTGTTGCCACTTTCAAGGATTTGTGGACTTGCACACCTAGGTCCCTCTGTGTTTCTATTATTTTCCCATCCCATTCACTACTCCCCACCCCACAGAATTTGCTCAGTTTTAAAATTCTCATTGCGTCTTGATGTATGGAATGGTAGCCAACTGCTAATCATTGTTTTTAAATCATTTATGGGATGTGGACATGCTGGCTAGGCTAACATTTATTGCCCATCCCTAATTGCCCTCGAGGTGGTGGCGGTGAACTTCCTTTATGAAATGCTGCAGTGCCTGTGGTGTAGGTACACCCACAGTGCTGTTAGGGAGGGATTCCAGCAACAGTGAAGGAATAGCGATATAGTTCCAAAACAGGATGGTGAATTATAACAACAACCAATTCATCCAGTTGAGGTTATCCTTTTCATTTGAGGCAGATAGCGGCTTTGGTCTAGAACCATAGAAAATTACAGCTCAGAAACAGGCCTTTTGGCCCTTCTTGTCTGTGCCGAACCATTTTTTGCCTAGTCCCACTGACCTGCACTTGGACCATATCCCTCCACACCCCTCTCATCCATGAACCCGTCCAAGTTTTTCTTAAATGTTAAAAGTGTTAACTTTTACACTTTTACATTTACTTAAACATTTACCACTTTATCCGGCAGCTCATTCCACACTCCCACCACTCTCTGCGTGAAGAAGCCCCCCCTAATATTCCCTTTAAACTTTTCTCCTTTCACCCTTAATTAACCAATGCCCTCTGGTTTTTTTCTCCCCTAGCCTCAGCCGAAAAAGCCTGCTTGCATTCACTCTATCTACACCCATCAAAATCTTATACACCTCTATCAAATCTCCCCTCAATCTTCTATGCTCCAGGGAATAAAGTCCCAACCTATTCAATCTCTCTCTGTAACTCAGCTTCTCAAGTCCCGGCAACATCCTTGTGAACCTTCTCTGCACTCTTTCAACCTTATTTACATCCTTCCTGTAATTAGGTGACCAAAACTGTACACAATACTCCAAATTCGGCCTCACCAATGCCTTATATAACCTTACCATAACACTCCAACTTTTATACTCAATACTCCGATTTATAAAGGCCAATGTACCAAAGGCACTCTTTACGACCCTATCCACCTGTGACGTCACTTTTAGGGAATTCTGTACCTGTATTCCCAGATCCCTCTGTTCAACTGCACTCTTCAGAGTCCTACCATTTACCCTGTACGTTCTACTTTGGTTTGTCCTTCCAAAGTGCAATATCTCACACTTGTCTGCGTTAAATTCCATTTGCCATTTTTGAGCCCATTTTTCTAGTTGGTCCAAATCCCTCTGCAAGCTTTGAAAACCTTCCTCACTGTCCACTATACCTCCAATCTTTGTATCATCAGCAAACTTGCTGATCCAATTTACCACATTAATTGTAAGTCTAATTTTAAGTAAAATACATTTATTGAATTGAAATACACCTACAAGAACTTTGCTCCTTCAACTCTTGCCTCCTGCAAACCCCCTACTCATTTCACCCAATAATTGGCTACCATAGTTTAAGCTATAAGCCAAGGAAAGTTTCCCCAATTGTCTCAAGTGCTCTCCTCTTTTAAAACATTGCTCTGCGTCAATATATCATTGTACTTCTTTGACCAAGCTTCTTGTCACCCCTCCTTGGACTCAGTTTCCTGCTTTGCCAAAATATGCTCCTGTGAAGTGTCTTTGGGTGGTTTTCAATGCAAAAGCTGCTAGATAAATGCAAGTGATTGCTGTTAGTGTCTTAAGTCATTAAAAGAATTACAAAAAGATAGCTAACCTATTATTCTATAAAAATCCAGGGTCTCTACACTGCTGCAGCAGATTCACTAGGGCCTGAAAACATATCATTTCACCCTACGATTGAAGCAGCAGCTGATCAATTCAACTCCAGGTATATCCCAATCAATCTTTTTTTAAGGTTGCTTTGTTGAAGACTAAAGCAGAATTGTCAATCTATACGCACACAACCGTGTACTAACAACAACTGCACTCCTACATTGTATCCCTCATCAAAGTCCAATCATCTTATAAATTGGGGTGGACAAAAATCAGCCTATGGACCTTATCCAAAATGAATCTATCTAGCCTGTGCAGGATTTCCCATAATGGGTCCACGGATAATAGTGGATCTGCAGAGATCTGCCAGGACATCCAGGAGTACAGGAAATATCATGGGGAGCAAGAATCCGAGACTTAGAGAGGGACAGAACTCAGAATACCCACTCTTATCTGTTTGGAGTGACCTTTGATAAAGGACAACAGGAACTGGTCCAAGAAAACCGAGAAGTAGTGACCAGAGGTGGACATTTTGCAAAGATCAAATGGAGTGTGGCTGCCATTGTAGAGAGAAAGTGCACATGCAGGAGCGCTGACAGCAGCACAAAACATTTACAATTGGAGTAGCCCTCCGATTGTCCTGATTTCTGCTGACTGTGTGTCAAACATTGGAACTGATTTAATGAAAATGGCAGTAGGCATAGGATAGATAGGTTATAAAATTTACCATATATCTGTCTCTATCAAGTATTTTAATTTTCCTGGCAAATATTTATACTGTTCTGATTTTTAAAAATTGTCAATAATTATTCAATCTCTATCAAAACACAAAGAACATTGAGTAAAACCTGTATATCTAATATCTATCAGTAAATACTTGTTTTCTTAAAAGCATTCTTAAAATACTTCAAATTTGATTGCAGCACTTTAATATTGAGTATTGTTGAATATTATAGTTTAGATGAGGGGGCAAGATCTAATTAACTAATCTAAGAAAGGTCCTTCATACAATAAATGACAACAAATTTTGATGTTGTTGTAAACATGATTCATCTTATGGCTCTCAACAGCTCGCCAAAACTTGTCAAGTATCCCTTCAGCCCAAATAATTGCCCACCCCTGCTGTAGGTCGACACTCAAGACAACCAGATGTACTATATGCTTCACATCAAGCACTCTGGCAAGCTGCACAAGCTGCCCCTTCTGCAGAGGAATCCATTTGTGCTTTGATTTCACTTCGAAGTGAGCCAACAGCAGGCATAAGGAGGGAGGCTGTACTTAAATACGCATTATCTGGAGAGTTGTGAAGTTAGCATCCTCTTTCTCCAAGCACCATCTAAGAAGGAATCAAAGGGTGCCTCAGAGGTGCTCCAACTAAATAGAAAGGCTCCAGGAATGATTCTGATGTAGCTTGTTTTGGATGATTTATCTCGCAAACTGGCATGAGCAGATACTAAGCTGAAGCCATTCATAAGTTATTTTGATAGTCTATAATCTTTTCTGACGAGGCAAAGAGATATTTGTGTTTGTTTTACACTATACTTGTGCTACCTCCATGAAAGCGCAACCTTAAAGGGAACTAGGTACAAACAGCTGCAGGGAGGCTTCAATGACATCTCTCTGGGTATGGTTCTTACTGTTAAAAACTTGCCATCAAAAAGGAATGCAGTGCTACTAAGTTGAAGTAGCTTGGACAATTTAGATCCAAAGGTATTCTATTCTGTTTGGCACCGAAGAGAACCCAGCATTAATTGATGCAGACAAGTCCCCTGTTCCAACAAGTCAGTATTGGTCCTTGTACTAACCAGTAAAAAATCAAACTTCAAAATGCTCAGCTAGAGTAGCCAAATAATTTTAGTACAGTTTTTAATTGGGGCATATAGCTTGCTGATTTTATATGGAATACAATTTGAGAACAGCAACAAGATGCATTTATATAGCACCTTTAACATAAATAAAAATCACCAAGGTAGCATGCAAGCGTTTAAACAAAATTTGAAACTAAATCATTTGGAAATATTCGGCTAGATGTCCAAATATTTGGTCAAAGGGGCAGGTTTTAAGGAATTTCTTAATCTCTCTACTTCTCCGTCCTCCTTTAAGAGAGGGACAGCCAAATTAGAGCCTTGGCAGCTGAAGACACTACCAACAGGGTGGATCAATTAAAATTGGGAATGCTCAGGCAGCCAGAATTGGTGAGGCTTTTGAGGAGTTGTTAGAATCATAGAATCATAGAAACCCTACAGTGCAGAAGGAGGCCATTCGGCCCATCGAGTCTGCACCGACCACAATCCCACCCAGGCCCTACCCCCACATATTTTACCCGCTAATCCTCTAACCTACGCATCCCAGGACTCTAAGGGACAATTTTTAACCTGGCCAATCAACCTAACCCGCACATCTTTGGACTGTGGGAGGAAACCGGAGCACCCGGAGGAAACCCACGCAGACACGAGGAGAATGTGCAAACTCCACACAGACATTGACCCGAGCAGGGAATCGAACCCGGGACCCTGGAGCTGTGAAGCAGCAGTGCTAACCACTGTGCTACCGTGCCGCCCATAACTGTGCTACCGTGCCGCCCATACTGTGCTACCGTGCCGCCCATGCTGTGCTACCGTGCCGCCCATTAGGCTGGAAGAGATCACAGAGATAGGAAGGATTAGGCTATGGAGGCATTTGAAAACAAGGACCAATGGCGCATTATGCTAAATGTTAGAAAGCTAGTAGTGTATCTCGGCTCCACGCTTCATTTATACTCTGGCAATCATTTGTGTTCATCTTTGCATGAGGTTGACTGACACTTAATAGCATATTGACCTGAAAATGATCATAGAATCCTACAGTGCAGGAGGCGACTATTGGGCCCATCGAATCTGCATCAACCACAATCCCACCCAGGCCCTAACCCTGTAATCCCATATATTTGCCCTGCTAATCCCCCTGACACTAAGGAGCAATTTAGCATGACCAATCAACCTAACCCACACGTTTTTGGATTGTGGGAGGAAACCGGAGCACCCAGAGGAAACCCACACAGGCATGAGGAGAACATGCAAACTCCACACAGATCGTGACCCAAGCCGGGAATCGAACCTGGGTTCCTGGTGCTGTGAGGCAGCAGTGCTAACCACTGTGCCGCCCTTAAATATTGCAATTGCACTGGAAGTGTGCCAATTAATGCCAACACACTAATTCCTAGGATAAAAACACTGGGGTAAAAATAACAACATTTGTTTTTTTTTAATTTTTTTTAATCCCCCCCACATAAAACAATTAGCTACTGTAAAGCCAGCTATATCATTTGACATCTTAAGGTATTGGATTCTCGTCTCAGCAATACAGGTTACACCTAGGTAAAACACATTCCAAAAAAAATGGCCTTACCCGCTATCATATTGTTAACTCTATCAATTCTCTTCAGAACATGTTCAATCAAACCAGCATCTGTGCAGGCCTGTAGATTACGAATACTTTTTTTCAAAATTGCTGTGAAAATGCTCCAAACTTCAGCCTGGCAGGTCACATCACAGTTGTCCAATAGCTCCACCATGCAGGCAATACTTTCCATATCATGGATGATGAAATTCATCTCCAAGTCAAATTGTCCACCTACAAGCTTTAATAAAAAAATATTGTTCACAAACTGCATGACAAACATGAATTCAATTTTCATGACAAAAGATTTACTCTTAAGTATCACATGTACATATTTGTATGCGGATATATTTGTAGACAACAAATTCATTTCTTGAAGGTTGTGCCATCTGCCAAAACACATTTACAAACTAAAAAAAACAGCAACTATATTGAAACAAAATTATAGCACAATGGAAAATTTGATATTTATATTTTTGCCCTGAAGTTAAAATTTCAAACTTGTGGTTGATTCAAATTTTATTACACAGAACCAGTTACTGAAACAAGATTAACTGTTATAAAATATGACCACAGTTGTACTGTATTACCCACCTATAAAATGCAGAGTTTGTCAAGTTTTGAAGCTAGAAAGTTGATGATAACCTAATATCCATAAAAATTTTAAAATGCTGAAAAAGGTTTCAATAATTAAACAAGCGATTTGGTCATAATGCCACAGGACATAACAGAAATAAAACAATGTTGGACATGTTCAGCCATTTGGGCAGCACTTATGGAGAGAAACAGAGTTAATGCTTCATCAGAACATCAGGGAAATTTGGAGATGTAATAAGTTTTGAGCAAGTGAAAGGGGGAGAGTGAGAAAAGATCAAAAGGGAAAGTGTGAGATAGGATGGAAGTCAGAAAGATTAAATGACAAAAAAAAGTACATGGTGCAGGCCAAAAGGAAGTTGCAATGGGACAAGAAAGAAAACAATATGCATATAGGGAAGGTGTGAATGACAGGATCATGAATAGCTGTTGTCCAAAAGAAAAGGAAAAAGAGAGAAGTGAGGCAAAAAAAATATAAAATCAGCAAAGGAATCAAAATAGGGGCAGAGGTCAAGATATAAAATAGTTGAACTCAATGTTGACTCCACAGGCTGTTAAGTGCCCAGTCACAAGATGGGGTGCTACTTCTCCAGCTTGTGCTGCATTTCATTGGTGACTGGAGGCTCATGGTCATGCTTGTGGACTGAATTCAGGTGTACTGTAAAGTGGTCACGTAAATTCCCTAATGTAAATGAGATCACATGGTGAGCATTGAACGCGTTATACTATCACAAAATTGTAATGGCGCAGAAGGCAGCTGTTTGGCCCATGTCTGCCTGCACTGGCTCTCCAAACAAGCATCGTGCCATTCCATTTTTTCCCCCAATACCCAGCACATTGTTTCTATTCAAATAATCGTCTAATGCCCTCTTGAATGCCTAGTTTGAAGATGCCTCCACCACCACCTCCAGGCAGAGCATTCCAAACCTGAACCACTCGCTGTGTGAAAAGGTTTTTTTCTCACATCACATCTGCTTCTCTATCAAATGTCCTCCTGGTCTTTTTCTCTCCAAGCCTCAACCTCTCTGATCTTCATAACAGAAATTTGTCATCCCCGGAACCATACTTGTAAACCTCTTCTGCACTCTCCAATGCGTTCACATCCTTTCCTATAGTGTAATGCCCAGAACCGCACACAATATTCTAACAGAGATCTAACTAGTGTCTTGAAAAGTTCAGCACATCATCTTTGCTCTTGTACTCTATGCCCCTACTAATAAAGCCCAGAATACTATACGCTTTATTAACTGCACTCTCCACCTGTCCTGCAACCTTCAATGATCCATACACATATACACCCAGGTCCCTCTGCTCTTGCACCCCTTCAAGAATTTTACCCCTTATTTTGTTATTTCATGTTTTTCCTACCAAAATGTATTACCTCACATTTTCCACATTGAACTTCATCTGCCACTTATCTGTCCACTCCATCAACTTGTCTATGTCCTTTTGAAGTTCTACACAGTCCTCTTCACAGTTCACAACACTTCCACATTTTGTATCATCCACAAACTTTGAAATTGTCCCCTGAACACCAAGATCTAGATCATTATCAGGAAAAACAAAGGTCCTAATACCAGCCCCTGGGGAACAGCACTACAAACCTTCCTCCAGCCCAAAAAATATCCATTGACCATTATTCTCTGCTTCCTATTATTCAGCCAATTTTGTATTCCACATTGCTACTGTCCCTTTTATTTCATGAGCTATAACTTTTCTCACTAGTCTGCTGTGCAACACTATACTGAATGCCTTTTGAAAGTTCATGTACACAGCATTACTGCCTCAAAAAATTCCAGCAAGTTACATGATTTCCCCTTTAGAAATGCAAGCTGGCTCTTTCTAATGAACCCACATTTTTCCATGTGACAAAGAACAAAGAAAATTACAGCACAGGAACAGGCCCTTCGGCCCTCCAAGCCTGCACCGACCATGCTGCCTGACTTAACTAAAACCCCCTACCTTCCAGGGACCATATCCCTCTATTCCCATCCTATTCATGTATTTGTCAAGATGCCCCTTTAAAGCCATTACTGTATCCGCTTCCACTACCTCCCTCGGCAGCAAGTTCCAGGCACCCACCACCCTCTGTAAAAAATCTGCCTCGCATGCCTCCTTTAAACCTTGCCCCTCGCACCTTAAACCTGTGCCCCCCATTAATTGACTCTTCCACCCTGGGAAAAAGCTCCTGACTATCCACTCTGTCCATGCCTCTCATAATCTTGTAGACTTCTATCAGGTCGCCCCTCAACCCCTGTCGTTCCAGCGAGAACAAAGCAAGTTTCTCCAACCTCTCTTCATAGCTAATGCCCTCCGTACCAGGCAACATCCTGGTAAATCTTTTCTGTACCCTCTCCAAAGTCTCCACATCTTTCTGGTGGTGTGGCGACCAGAATTGAACACTATCTTCCAAGTGCGGCCTAAGAATCATAGAATCCTAGAAATCTATAAAGCTGTCACATGACTTGCCAATTTTTGAACTCAATGCCCCAGCCGATGAAGGCAAGCATGCCGCATGCCTTCTTGACTACCTTCTCCACCTGCACGGTCACTTTCAGTGACCTGTGTACCTGTACACCCAGATCCCTTTGCGTATCAATACTCTTAAGGGTTCTGCCATTTACTGTATATTTCCTAACTGTATTAGACCTTCCAAAATGCATTAACCATTAATGCATTAATTAGTGACCACTAATTCTATCTTGAATAATTGTTTCTAGAAGTTTGCCTGCTACTGATGTTAATTGAACTGACTGGTCTGTAATTGCTGAGACTAACCTTTTTTGAACAAGGACATAACATGTGCAATTCTTCAATCCTCTGGCACCTCCCTGAATTTAGAGCAGACTGGAAGATTATGACCGGCTCCCCTGCAATTTCCATTCTCACCTCCTTCAATATCCTTGGATGCATCTCATCCAATCTCAGTGCCTTGTCAACTTTAAGTACTGAATCTACTCAACAATTCATCCTCAACAATTATGAACCATTCTAGGGACAGACTTTCCTCATCGGTTGACATGGTCTGGGTAGCATCTACCTGTTGGCTGCCAGTCTTTTCTCATAATCCCTCCACTTCTCTCATGTGCTTTTTCACCACCCCCTCTGAACTTTCTGTATTCCTCTTGGTTCTCAACTGAATTTTTGACCTGACATCTGTCAAAAGCACATTTTCTGCCTTAGCTTAATTTCTATCTGACGTTTCATCCAGGAAGCTCTGGATTTGTTTGCCCTGCCTTTTCCATTCAAGGGAATATGATCTAACTGTGTCCAGACCATTTCTGTTTTGAAGGTAGCCCATTGTTCAGCTATAGTTTTTCCTGTAAAATTTAGTTCTAGTCTAACCGGCTGAACTCCATTCTTTCCCATTGAAGTTGGCTTTCCCCAGTTATTGCTTTTACTCTGGATTGCCTATTATCTTTTCCTATCATCCTAAACCTTACGATACAATGATTACTGTCTCTTAAATGTTTCCCAGCTTGACACTTGAATACTTGGTCCACATTATTTCTAAGAACTAGGTCCAACAGTGCATTCTTTCTTGTTGGACTGGATATGTACTGCTGTAAAAAACTTTCCTGAACACAATCTACAAACCTTTGCCCCTCTCTGCCCTTTACACTACCACTGTCCAAGTCGACATTCAGGTTATGAAAGACTCCATAAGTATTTTATAATTTTTGCAATTTTCTGTAATTGCCTTGTGGATTTGCTCTTCTACATCTTTTTCACTAAATCACTGTTTCACCTAGAAAGAGTATTTGAGGCCTTAGACTAAAAAAGGAGATGACAAAAGGGCATTTGTTGCGTGAAGGAAAGGGGATGGATATCGTGGAGAGAACAGCACCTTTGGAATGCTAAAACAGGAGGGGAGATGTGTTTGGTGGTGGCAATATGCACAAGCTGGCAGAAATGGCGGAGGATGATCCATTGAATGCAATAGCTGGTGGGTGGGTGGAGGCAAGGAGAAGGAAGCAGTATCGTATTGTGGGTGAAAAGAAGGGAGAGAGCAAGAATGTGTGAAATGAAATGTTCATGGTTGAGGGTTAATATTGAAGATTGCATTGCCAGGATAGATGCGATGGAGACAAAAATACTTGAAAAATGCAATGCAGTCTTTATAGGATGTGGAGATGCCGGCGTTGGATTGGGGTAAGCACAGTAAGAAGTCTTACCTGTTGAAGGAGCAGCGCTCTGAAAGCTTGTGGCTTGTGCTACCAAATAAACCTGTTGGACTTTAATCTGGTGTTGTGAGACTTCTTACTGTCTTTATAGGAAGCAGGGAGGAAGTGTAATCAAGGTAATTGTGGGAGTCAGTGAGCAAGAAACCCCAAGACTGGGTTGGAATAAGTTACTGGTATGCAATAGGTCATCTGCCTGACTCAAAACACAGTAATAATGTTTAAGATTATACCAAGTACCTTTGGGCAAATGGTATCCATAGGTTCAATCTACTACATTACCTGTTTGTTGCTACATGTACACCAACTTTTAGTAAGTGCATCTTGTGACAAATCACAGGGTATAGTGCACCACGCCACATTGTCAAGTGAGCTAACAAACAGTAGACAGAAGTACAATTTTTTTTTTCAAAAATAACAAGAAACTTTCATGAAGGACCCAAGTGCCCAGATCAAGTCAATATAAAGTTTTAACTTTGATTCCCCAAATGCAAAGTTTCCACCTTATCAATAAAAGAGGAAAAAAAGTTGCAAATGCTAGAATTCCAAAATAAAGAGTTGCTGAAAATACAGTGCATCCATCACCATTTGCAAGAGGCAAGATGGCTGCAAGTTTCAGATCTAGATTCTTCAACAGAACCGAAAACTAGATGTTAAGAAAAACAGAAAATGCTGGAGAAACTCAGCAGGTCTGACATCTGTAGAGAAAGAGCCAATGTTGAGTCTGGATGACTCTTCGAAGGGTTGAAACGTTGGCTCCCTTCTCTTTCCACAGATGCTGTCAGACCTGAGTTTCTCCAGCATTTTCTGTTCTTGTATCAGATTCTAGCATCCGCAGTACTTTGCCTTCATCTTTTATCATAAAAGTTAAGCAAGCTCCTTACAGGAAAGTGTTCTTCCCAAAAGGTAACACCCAGCACCAATATGCCTCATCTAAAAAGGCAAATATTTCAAGTAAATCCCACGACATACAAGTACATTCAGTCTTTCAAAGAGATGCTGAATTTAAAATAAATCTGTCAATAAATTTCAGTAGTCAACAACATAATTATTTATGTATACAACATAATTTCTTCAATTTACGTAATTTTTCGAAGAAAGACAACTTTATAGAGCCAACTAGATTTATTACATAGAATTTGAAGCACAGAAAAAGATCACTCAGTCCAATTAATCTGTGCTGGTGCTTATATTCCACTCCACTTAAGCCCAGCCTTTCTGAAAATCTTTCAATTCCTTTTTCTCTTCGTTACTCACCTAGCTTCCTTGAGAAACCATCTAAAATATTTGCCTCAATCACTTCCTGTGTTAATGATTTTCACATTCTAACTAAAGAAATTTCTCCTTATTTCCCATTAGATATTAGTAACTATTTTGTATTTATTGTCTTGATTTGGATTCTCCCACAAGTGGATACATTTGGCCCACGTCTACCCTGTCCAACCTGTTTCTAAACGATTTACATTTACATAGCATCTTTAGTGCAATGAAACAACCCAAGGTGCTTCACAGGAGCATTAGGAAAGGAAGTATGCCGAAGCACCAGGGAGATGGGCACAGAAAGCAATGACCAAAGGGGATCAGAGCAAAAGAGAGTGCAGAAGTATAGGGGGTTTGATCCACGGACCAGGAGCTATGAAGAATGCTGCCTTTCTGGGGGAGATCACCCCAAGAGGCATGTAAATTCAGGTAAGATACATGCTATGCTTACAATAGATGGGGGCACATTAGGAGCAAATGCAAGACTAAATAGAGCCTACCGAGAGCCAACTCTGGCTCCAGTACAGGGTTGTGAATAACCCTGAAAACTATTCTGAAGTATACAGGTTAAACAATATTAAGGTGGACAAAACGGCCCCACGTATGAGTGCATTGATGGTAAACAGACTATCACTCACAACTGCAGTGAACACTTATGCCTCCTCTACAGTTGTACACAGAACAAACATTTCATTAATTACGAAAGAGAAATTCAGCCCCTAATGTTAAGAAGCACAACGGCCAGGATAGCAACTTATACGAGGGAAGCATTAAGAATCCTAGGAACAACAACAACGCCCATAAGCTACCGGCAGCAGTCAGCTCAATTGCCTCTAATAGTAATAGGGGGCCAAGGATCAAATTTGATGGTCTGAGATTGGCTTAGTCAATTAATTTAGCTAGAAATCTTCAAAATCAATGATTGAAACCTCCATGATTGCAGAATTGGAGCAGCAGAACTGGATCGATACCCAATACCAAGGAATTAAAATTTGCACGCCAAATTAGCAGGAGGCTTAACTTGTACTAACTAAACGTGATACAAGTCATGCATTCCAACAATTAAGAGTTAAATGAGGCATCTAGAGAATTTGTTATAATATCCACAAAGGCTTATGGTATACTTGGCTACTCTTTGGAGTCTCATCGGCATGCGCAATTTTCCAGCGCACGATGGAAAGCTTACTACAGGACCTACCGACTGTTGGTTGCCGATCTAGATGATTATTGATCACATGGGCATCCGAAGAGGAGCATCTGACATCCCGGCCTTCACGACACACGACAGCGCAGAGTCGCTGTGCAGAGACTGATAGCCAAGTTCCACACACATGAGGACGGCCTCAACCGGGATATTGGGTTCATGTCACACTATCTGTAACCCCCACAACTTGCCTGGATGTGCAAAATCTCACTAGCTGTCCTGTCTGGAGACAATACACATCTCTTTAACCTGTGCTTAATGCTCCCTCCACTCACATTGTCTGTATCTTTAAGATTTGATTAGCTATAAAGACTCACATTCCAATCATTATTCATGTAAATTGAGTTTGTGTTTTTGTGCCCTGTTTGTGATCAGAACTCCCACCCACCTGACGAAGGAACAGCCTGTTCCGAAAGCTAGTGGCTTTTGCTACCAAATAAACCTGTTGGACTTTCACCTGGCATTGTTAGGCTTCTTACTGTGTTTACCCCAGTCCAACACTGGCATCTCCACATCATGACTACAGGGGAGGTCCCAGAGGATTGGAGAATAGCCAATTTTGTTCCTTTGTTTAAGAAGGGTAGCAAGAATAATCCAGGTAATTACAGGCCGGTGAGCCTTACATCAGTGGTAGGGAAATTATTGGAGCGGATTCTCCGAGACAGGATTTATTCCCACTTGGAAATAAGTGGACGTATTAGTGAGAGGCAACATGGTTTTGTGAAGGGGAGGTCGTGTCTCACAAACTTGATTGGGTTTTTCGAGGAAGTGACGAAGATGATTGATGAGGCTAGGGCAGTAGATGTTGTCTACATGGACTTCAGTAAGGCCTTTGACAAGGTCCCTCATGGCAGACTGGTGCAGAAGGTGAAGTCGCATGGGATCAGAGGTGAGCCAGCAAGGTGGATACAAAACTGGCTCGGTCAAAGAAGACAGAAGGTAGCAGTGGAAGGGTGTGTTTCTGAATGGGGGGCTGTGACAAGTGGTGTTCCTCAGGGATCAGTGCTGGGACCTTTGCTGTTTGTAATATATATATATAAATAAATGATTTGGAGGAAAATGTAACTGGATTGATTAGTAAGTTTGTGGACGACACAAAGGTTGGTGGATTTGCGGATAGCGATGAGGACCATCAGAGGATACAGCAGGATATAGATCAGTTGGAGACTTGGACGGAGAGATGGCAGATGGAGTTTAATCCGGACAAATGTGAGGTAATGCATTTTGGAAGGTCTAACTCAGATAGGAAATATACAGTAAATGGCAGAACCCTTAGGAGTATTGATAGGCAAAGGGATCTGGGTGTGCAGGTACACAGGTCACAAAGTGGCAATGCAGGTGGAAAAGGTAGTCAAGAAGGCATATGGCATGCTTGCCTTCATCAGCCGGGATATTGAGTTGAAAAATTGGCAAGTCATGTTGCAGCTTTACAGAACCTTAGTTAGGCCGCACTTGGAATATAGTGTTCAATTCTGGTCGCCACACTACCAGAAGGATGTGGAGGCTTTGGAGAGGGTACAGAAGAGATTTACCAAGGTGTTGCCTGGTATGGAGGGCATTAGCTATGAGGAGAGGTTGGAGAAACTTGGTTTGTTCTCACTGGAGCGACGGAGATTGAGGGGAGACCTGATAGAAGTCTACAAGATTATGAGAGGCATGGACAGAGTGGATAGTCAGAAGCTTTTTCCCAGGGTGGAAGAGCATAGGTTTAAGGTGCGAGGGGCAAGGTTTAAAAGAGATGTACGAGGCAGATTTTTTACACAGAGTGTAGCGGGTGCCTGGAACTCGTTGCTGGGGGAGGTAGTGGAAGCAGATACGGTAGTGACTTTTAAGGGGCGTCTTGACAAGAACATGAATAGGATGGGAATAGAGGGATATGGTCCCTGGAAGGGTAGGAGGTTTTATTTAAGTCGGGCAGCATGGTCGGTGCAGGCTTGGAGGGCCGAAGGGCCTGTTCCTGTGCTGCAATTTTCTTTGTTCTTTGATCCCTGAGGTACACCGCTGGTCACAGGCCTCCAGTTTGAAAAACAACCCTCTGGCTTCTGTCATCAAGCCAATTTTGTATCCTGTGTCTTCATTGGGAATGTAAGTGGGGAGGGATGTGGTTGCGTGCCTGTAGGGTGCATTCGTTCTTCAGAATAGACGTAGGCAGCTCTTGGAACAATTTTTAAAAATGATTTTCTTTATTGAATAAAACTTAAAATTAAAACTACACAAACGAAAAAGAGAAAAGTTAACTTGAAGAAGCTGGCTTTTTCCACTGTCAGCCCCCTGCAATGATCTTGAATACTCACTGAACTCGAAAACAAGACTGAACACTGAACAGTGAACTGAAAACAAGACACTGAAATGCACAATATATGTTATTCGTAATCTGTGTTACTGAAATTGCTGGTACAAGCTGTGTCCCTAACTTTCATAAACAATTGGCAGCTGGTGGCCATGAAAGCTTTGATTTTGGCTTATGAGAAAGCCTGTTTACCTTGCATTGTGCTTTCAAAGAATGCAGTCAATTTCTAAACTAATCCCAGAATGCCTACTGAGTTTAAAATGTGGCCAAGTAACTTTAAAGCTTAGCATAGTTAGCTACATAGGCAGAAATATCTTTAAATTATGTCTTTTAATTGAAGCAAGCCTCACAAAGGATCCCACAGTGCCCCTTTATGGGGCAAGCTCTTGGAGGGTCACTGGAGCGCATGAATCCTGGAGCTAAGTGCAGGTTTTCATGGCCAGTTAGGAGTCTAGAGTCGTGGAGTATGGTACCTTTTATATCAGTCTGTACATTGTCAAGGTAAGTAACTAACCATTCATTCATCAATCAACTTGGTCATTGTCTGTCTTTGCAAGATACTGGAATACCCAAAAGGCCAGTATTCATAAAACAATACCAAGCGCAATGTGCCAATAAAATGTTTTTGAATGAGATCATAAATGTCACAAATATGCAGAGAAAAAACAACAAACACAATAATTGGCATCCCTAAATCAGCACAATATTTCAAACACTTTGATGAATATAAACAAGAGTTTGGCAGCAAAATTAACCATTTTCATTTTGCAATAAGAATACTGGGAGTGCACAAAACCCACAACTTCACGGGCTGCTTTACATTATTTGTCTTTATTCCTAATCAGGGTCCAATGAATACCATTTTTGTATTTGGCCCACTTAAGATCAGCAATTTTCTGTTTTGCAATTGATTAAATTAGTTTACAATTACCATTATAATGGTATGATTATGATAGCCATGATTATGATAGTAGTTGAATCATTTCAATATTTTTAGTCACCAGCATGAATCAATTGAAAGTCATTGCTACACTGTTACAATGGGGCCAAACATCTCAAAACAGATTCTTCTAATCAGAAAAATGAATCCTAAAGAGGGAGTTACAATTGCAAGAATGGCATGCATGCAGAGACTCTCTACGCATATCGTAATGCATGTATTCTGCAAGCCTGGACACCTCCTTCAGAAAGTACTGCAATTCACATTCCAAAACAGAATTAAAAATACTACTTTACTTCAAAAAAAGTGTCATAAAGCAACCATCTGAAGCAGTCATAAAAGTGACTTGCAGACCTGCACGGTGAGTACTGCCTGGCTGTGAAAAGTGCTTTTGCAGTTGGGTGAAAACGGAGTTAGGTGAAATAAGCAGCAGAGGCTACAAGGAAGGGTGCTGATTGGTGAGTGTTGCTCTTGATTCTCTGAAACTGAGTTCGGACTAAATAAAAAACTTGAAAGTGACATCACAGGAGGGTTGTGATTTGATTGGCTAACAACGAACTGTGCTAAATTTGAAAACCCATTTAAATTACTGGTTAAAAATTGCATTGAGACTGAGGTAATAAGGAGATATATAATAAAAAGGTTTAAATTAAATAAATTTAAAACCCAATTTAAAAACTAATTAAATAAAATAGAGATGGAAGGTCAGGTGATGTGTTGTTCATGCATGATGTGGGAGCTGGTCGACCCCATTGTGGTTCCCAGTGAGCACGTCTACACTAAGTGTTGGTTGCTTGCTTGAGGAACTTCGGCTCAGAGTGGATGAGCTGGATTCTGAGCTTCGGACTATGCGACACATCAGGGAGGGGCAGAGGTACCTGAATAGTGTGTTCCGGGAGGCAGTCCCATCCCTTAGATTAAATATCTTGAATTTAGCCGGTGGTCAGGGACAGGAGGGAAGAGCTGCGAGTGAGGCAGGTAGAGGGATCCAGGAGGTAGGGTTGCAGGAGCCTCAGTCCCTGAACTTGTCCAACAGGTTTGAGATTCTTGCTCCCTGTGTGAACGGGAATGGGTACTGCAGGCTGCAGGGAGAATGAGCAACTGACCACGACACCGTGGTACAGGGAGCCATTCAAGTGGGGCGAGAAAAAAGAAATGTAGTTGTAATTGGGGATAGTACAGTTAGGGGTATTGACACTGTTCTCTGTGACCAGGATCGAGAATCCTGAAGGTGTGTTGCCTGCCTGGTGCTCGGGTTTGGGATATCTCATCTGGGCTGCAGAGGAGCTTAGAGTGGAAGGGTAAAGATCCAGCTGTCATGGTCCACGTAGGTACCAACAACATTGGTAGAACAGGAACAAAGGTTCTGCTAAGGGAGTATGAACAGCTAGGAGCAAAATTAAAAAGCAGAACCAAAAAGGTAATCTCTGGATTACTACCCGAGCCACGAGCTAATTGGCACAGGGTCAATAAGATTGAGGTGGTAAAAGTGTGGCTCAAAGATTGGTGCAAGAGGGATGGGTTTGAATTCAAGGGACATTGGCACCAGTATTGGGGAAAGAGGGGACCTGTTCCAATGGGACGGTCTTCATCTGAATCATGCTGGGACCAGAGTCCTGGCGAATTGTATAACTAGGGCTGTAGATAGGACTTTAAACTAAATAGTTGAAGGGGGGGGGTTCAGTTGTATGGAGAATTAGAAAATAATGTTGAGGACTTTCAACTAGTTAAAGCAGCCAAGGGCTCAGGAGAGGTTAGTAAAGTTTCAATACCACAAAATAGAACAGAGAGTAGAGAAGGTGTCATGAAACTAACCTCAGGTAGAGCAAAAAAGGTGACAAGTATGAGAAGGGAGGTGGTCAATGCAGGACTGAGGGTGTTGTACCTAAATGCGTGCAGTATACGGAACAAGGTAAATGAGCTTGTTGTGCACATCGAAATTGGCCGGTACGATGTTGTGGGCATCACAGAGACGTGGCTGCAAGGGGATCAGGGCTGGGATCCAAATATCCAAGGATGTGTGTCCTGTCAAAAGGACAGCAGATGGGCAAAGGGGGCGGGGTTGCATTGTTCGTAAGGAAAGAAGTTAAATCGATAGCAAGAAGTGATATAGAATCAGAAGACAGAATTTCTGTGGGTAGTGTTGAGGAATCGCAAAGGTAAAAAGACGCTGATGGGAGTTGTGTACAGGCCCCCTAGCAGTAGTCAGGATGTGGGGCAGAAAATAAATCAGGGGATAAAAAAGGCAATATTACAATGATCATGAGGGACTTCATTATACAAGTGGACTGGAAAAATCAGGTTGATAGTGGATCCCAAGAAAGGGAATTTGTGGAATGTCGAAGATGCTTTTTTGAAGCAGCTTGTGACAGAGCTTACTAGGGAACAGGTAATTCTGGATTTGTAATGAGGCAGATTTGATTAGGAAACTTAAGGTGAAGGAACCCTTAGGGAGCAGTGACCACAATATGATAGAATTTATTCTGCAGTTTGAGCGGGAGAAGCTGGAATCAGATGTCACGGACTTACAATTAAATAAAGGAATGACAAAGACATGAGGGAGGAGCTGGCCAGAGTTGATTGGAAAGGGAGCCTAGCAGGGAAGACTGAGGAACAGCAATGGCAGGAGATTTTGGGGGCTATTCGGGAGGCACAACAGAAATTCGTCCCAAGGAGAAGGAAACATGCCAAGGGGAGGATGAGGCAAGTCAAGGACAGCATAAAAGCAAAAAAGCATACAAAGTGGCAAGGATTAGTGGGAAGCCAGAGGATTGGGAAGCCTTTAAAAGCGAGCGGAGGACAACTAAGAAAAGCAACAAGGTGGGGGAGAAGATGAAATATGAGTTAGCTAGCTAGTAATATAAAAGAAGATAGGAAGAGGTTTGTTCCATTTTTAAAAGTTAAGAGAGAGGCAAAAATAGCTATTGATCCACTGGAGAATGAGGCTGGAGAAGTAATAATAGGCAACAAAGAAATGGCAGAGGAACTGAATAGTTACTTTGCATCAGTCTTCACAGTGGAAGACACCAGTGGGATGCCAGAGCTCCAGGAGATCTGGGGGCACAGGTGAGTGTAGTGGCCATTACTAAGGAGAAGGTTCTGGGGAAACGGAAAGATCTGAAGGTGGATAAGTCACCTGGACTGGATGGAATACACCCCAGGGTTCTAAAAGAAATAGCTGAGGAAATTGTGGAGGCATTGGTGGTTATCTTTCCAGAATCACTGGAGGCAGGGAGGGTCCCAAGGGGCTGGGAGGGAGGCAGCAGACAGAAAATTATAGGCCGGTCAGCCTGACTTTGGTCAATGGCAAGATTTGAGAGTCCATTATTAAAGATGAGATCGCAGAGTACTTGGAAGTGCATGATAAAATAGGACTGAGTCAGCACGGCTTTGTCAAGGGGAGGTCATGTCTGACAAATCTGTTAGAGTTCTTTGAGGGGGTAAAAAGGAAGTTAGATAAAGGAGAACCAGTGGACATGATTTATTTAGATTTCCAAAAGGCCTTTGACAAGGTGCTGCATAGGAGACTGTTAAATAAGTTAAGAGCCCATAGTGTTAATGGTAAGATCCTGGCATGGATAGAGGATTGGCTGACTGGCAGAAGGCAGAGAGTGGGGATAAAGGGGTATTTTTCAGGATGGTAGCCGGTGACTAGTGGTGTACCTCAGGGGTCGGTGCTGGGACCACAATTTTTCACAATATACATTAACAATTTGGAAGAAGGAACTGAAGGCACTGTTGCTAAGTTTGCAGATGATACAAGGATATGTAGAGGTTCAGGTAGTATTCATGAAGCAGGACGGCTGGAGAAGGACTTGGGCAGGCTAGGAGAGTGGACAAAGAAGTGACAGATGGAATATAATGTGGAAAAGTGAGAGAGTCTGCACTTTGGAAGGAGGAATGGAGGCATAGACTGTTTTCTAAATGGGGAAATGCTTAGGAAATCAGAAACACAAAGGGACTTGGGAGTCCTTGTTCAAGATTCTCTTAAGGTTAACATGCAGGTTCAATTGGCAGTTAGGAAGACAAATGCAATGTTAGTGTTCATATCGAGGGGGCTAGAATACAACAGCAGGGATGTACTTCGGAGGCAAGGCTCTGGTCAGAACCCATTTGGAGTATTGTGAGCAGTTTTGGGCCCTGTATCGAAGGATGTGCTGGCCTTAGAAAGCGTCCATAGGAGGTTCATAAGAATGATCCCTGGAATGAAGAACTTGTCGCATGAGGAACGGTTGAGGACTCTGGGTCTGTACTCATTGAAGTTTAGAAGGATGAGGGGGGATCTTATTGAAACTTACAGGATTATCTTACTGCGAGGCCTGGATAGAGTGGACGTGGAGAGGATGTATCCACTCGTAGGAAAAACTAGAACCAGAGGGCACAACCTCAGGCTGAAGGGACGATCCTTTAAAACAGAGATGAGGAGGAATTTCTTCAGCCAGTGAGTGGTGAATCTGTGGAACTCTTTGCCGCAGAAGGTTGTGTAGGCCAGGTCATTGAGTGTCTTTAAGACAGAGATAGATAAGTTCTTGATTAACAAGGGGATCAGGGGTTATGGGGAAAAGGCAGGAGAATGGGGATGAGAAAAATATCAGCCATGATTGAATGACGGAGCAGACTCGATGGGCCAGGTGGCCTAATTCTGCTCTTATGTCTTATTTCTATTTCTACCAATCTTATATAGATGTTAAAAAAACCCTCTGTGGTTTTAAAACATGTTTCAGGAACTATTCAAAAAGCCAAATCCATCAAATTTATCTTAACATTTGTAAATCAAGTAACAATTTAAATAATCAATTATTTATTCCCAAAAGAAATAAGTTCTCCAGTTTGCACATTCTCCTCGTGTCTGCGTGGGTTTCCTTTCGGGCGCTCCGGTTTCCTCCCACAGTCCAAAGATGTGCGGGTTAGGTTGATTGGCCAGGTTAAAAATTGTCCCTTAGAGTCCTGGGGTGTGTAGGTTAGAGGGATTAGCGGGTAAAATATGTGGGGGTAGGGCCTGGGTGGGATTGTGGTCGGTGCAGACTCGATGGGCCGAATGGCCTCCTTCTGCACTGTAGGGTTTCTATGTTTCTATGTTTCCATTGATTCAGATTCGGGAAATATGTTCAAGGAGTTCTGTATAGTATCTGAATTCATCAAATTTTATTGAGGTGTATGTGTAATCCAGAAAAGTTGACAATAAAATCTAGATAGAGAGGAAAGAAGGAAAAAGATCATCGCACCATATTAGATAAATAACAAAGGTCCACAAGAGAGACCAGACCAGCAACAAAGTTGACATCTGCCAAACACTTCTCTTATAATGGGGAATTATAAAACTGTGCATGATATCTAGTTTTCACCTTGGATGGCTCCTGCCATTTTAAAAAATATATACTTGAGCTAATGAAAAAGAGGTAATTTTCCACCATAAAAGCTCCCTTGGACTCAAGCCAGAGCCCTACATAATCACTTAAGAGCTTCACAAGCAGAGAGCAAATATAACAACTTAAAACAATATTATACTGTACTGACACATAACCTTTGCTACTGTATAACTGAACATTCTCAAACTTAAAGTTTTAAATTAGTTAATTGATTTTAAAGCAGAGGAAATTAGTAAATTTTGTAGCACATTATGTTAAATTGCAGGCTCTCTGGATGCAAGTTAGAACATTAATGTGAAAAATAAGAAACAGTAAATCAGGTTTACATCTCCAGGGCTCAAGGATGCAGAGACCAACTGCAATCAACGTGCTGAGTAGGAATTTAAATTGGGCTCTTCCAAACTGTACACCTCAATACCAGTCTCATTACTTTGCTAACACTCAAAACTTAACCTCCACTGGAACAAAAGGAATTCCAAATTCCCTTTTTTTTTATAAAAACGACTTTTATACTACAGAAGAGCTCCAAATTCTCTGTCTACTACTTCTTGACAACTTCAATGTTAAAGAGTTCCGCAATTTTCTTGTAGTCAGTGTAGCAATGATTCAGTCCTCTACCAGCATGCATTTCCCTGATCAGCACAGTAATTCTGATAATGCTGACCATCTCTAGCAATGTAAATCTTGAGTTGTTTTGTTTCCACATCTGTCCTCATGAAGAGGGATACCAATGGACAATCCACAGAGACGACAATTTTGAGGAAAGGTCAGAAGAATCAGTTTTGCTGCAGTAGGTGCACAAAGATTACCACTGCATTTCTTTTGAATGAAGTTGCTTTTGACAGCTGTGAACAGTGACTCAGCTCTATAGGAGCAGAAATCAAGTTGGGGGGCTTTGTAAAAGCAAATTACTGTGGATACTGGAATCTGAAACCAAAAGAGAAAATGCTGGAAAATCTCAACATGTCTGGCAGCATCTGTAAGGAGAGAAAAGAACTGGCGTTTCGGGTTCAGGTGAGCCTTTGTCAAAACTAAAAGGCATAGAAAATGGGAGATACTTATACTGTAGGGTGAGGGAATGAAAGATGAGTCATAGCCATAAAACAAGGGGAAAGGCTGCTAATGGCAGACCATAGAGAGAACAAAAGATGTGAACAACCAAACAGAGAAACTGAAATCAGAGGGTAAGCTGTGACAAATGAAGATCATGATGTGGAGATGCCGGTGTTGGACTGGGGTAAACACAGTAAGAAGTCTTACAACACCAGGTTAAAGTCCAACAGGTTTATTTGGTAGCAAAATGATGTGCAGGGATATGCAGGGATGGGTGCGACAGAGGTGATATTGAAGAAAGGGGAGAAAAGGAAAGGGGGATAAAATAGGGGGCAAAAGTGGGAGGTAAAGAAAAATAAAGAAAGACAATAAAGAAATAACAGGTAGAGAACAGTTAAAAATTAAATAAAATGAAAACAAGGGGTTGAGGTGGGGTGTGGCTAATCATCTGAAGTTGTTCCGCATCTCTGGAACATTCACTGGAACATTGCAGCAGGCCAAGGACAGACATGTGGACAAGGGAGCAGGATTGTGTCTTAAATTGGCAAGCAACGGAAAAGTCAGGATCCTGATTGCGGACAGACCGAAGGTGCTCAGCAAAGCGATCACCCAGTCTACATTTGGTCTCTCTAATGTAGTGGAGACCACATTGGGAGCAGCGAATGCTCAATCAAATTGAAAGAGATGCAAGTGAAACGCTGCTTAATCTGGAATGAGTGTTTTGGGCCTTGGGTGGTAAGCATGGAAGAGGTAAAGGAGCAGGTGTTACACCTTCTGCTGTTTCATGAGAAGGTCATGATGTGGAGATGCCGGCGTTGGACTGGGGTAAACACAGTAAGAAGTTTAACAACACCAGGTTAAAGTCCAACAGGTTTATTTGGTAGCAAAAGCCACACAAGCTTTCGGAGCTCCAAGCCCCTTCTTCAGGTGAGTGGGAATTCTGTTCACAAACAGAGCATATAAAGACACAAACTCAATTTACATGAATATTGGTTAGAATGCGAATACTTACAACTAATCAAGTCTTTAAGAAACAAAACAACGTGAGTGGAGAGAGCATCAAGACAGGCTAAAAAGATGTGTATTGTCTCCAGACAAGACAGCCAGTGAAACTCTGTGGGGGTTACAAATAGTGTGACATGAACCCAATATCCCGGTTGAGGCCGTCCTCGTGTGTGCGGAACTTGGTTATCAGTTTCTGCTCAGCGACTCTGCACTGTCGTGTGTCGCGAAGGCCGCCTTGGAGAACGCTTACCCGAATATCAGAGGCCGAATGCCCGTGACCGCTGAAGTGCTCCCCAACAGGAAGAGAACAGTCTTGCCTGGTGATTGTCGAGCGGTGTTCATTCATCCGTTGTCGCAGCGTCTGCATAGTTTCCCCAATGTACCATGCCTCGGGACATCCTTTCTTGCAGCGTTCCGGTTCATTGGCTGTCTCATTGTGTTCGTTGTGTGTCGGCTGTTCCGGTTCATTGGCTGTCTCATTGTGTTCGTTGTGTGTCCCGGGATATTGGGTTCATGTCACACTATTTGTAACCCCCAAAGAGTTTCACTGGCTGTCTTGTCTGGAGACAATACACATCTTTTTAGCCTGTCTTGATGCTCTCTCCACTCACGTTGTTTTGTTTCTTAAAGACTTGATTAGTTGTAAGTATTCGCATTCTAACCATTATTCATGTAAATTGAGTTTGTGTCTTTATATGCTCTGTTTGTGAACAGAATTCCCACTCACCTGAAGAAGGGGCTTGGAGCTCCGAAAGCTTGTGTGGCTTTTGCTACCAAATAAACCTGTTGGACTTTAACCTGGTGTTGTTAAACTTCTCATGAGAAGGTGCCATGGGGGGCTTGGAATGTTTATCGAGACACCCAGCAGAATTTATAGAAGATACAACAGTAGGAAGAAATGAATAAAGATGTAATGCCAGATGATGGAAGAAAGGATTCAAATACAAAATCCTCCCTGCCACGCAAAATATCCATAAAAAGATTAGCACAAATGGAGAGAGTAGAAGTGCAAAAGCCATTGATATAGGTCAGAACAATGGAGAATACTCAATAACCCTATCAATCCAATGACCTGCAATATCAAAGAAGATGGAACTAATTGTTTGTTGATTTTCTCGCAAAAATGAGTCTCGAACTTTCCAGCATCGAGAAGATGGAAGCTAAGTGGATATGAGGAAAAGGTTGGTTGCACACAATCAGAAATATAGGCAAGACCAATTAACCAGGTCTCTTTGATCAATTGGACACCAACACAGTAGCACAATTACAATTGGTCCAATTAAACCAAAACTGTACAGAAGAAATTAAACTTTTCTTCAATTACATATGTTATATAGATTGACACGGATTCTGCAGAAAAAACAGCATTATTGTAAATTATGCTATGCTGAAGTCACTTTTCAACAACCGGAAAGATATCAGAAACAGCCTAATGAGGGTAAAGAAGGTTACCAAGAGGGAATTGATAACAAGGGAGCCTAAACTCAGAACTGGCATTAATCTAGAAAAGATCACTGCAGCTAATCCAACCCTCTCGAATTTGCTGATACAGATCAGCACTGACTGCAACCCTTGGTGGTCGATTTCATGCATTTATCTCCCTCTGCATGAAATAATTCAATCTAAACTGTCTTTTCAATCTCCATTTTCTAAGTTTGAAGCATGCCTTCTTGTTGCCACGCATGATTAGAACACTGGCATTTATCTCATCTACACCCTTCAAGGTAAAGAATGCTAAAGTAAAATCATGCGCATTTTCAGTGGACCCCATTCCCAGTTTTTTTGAACCTCACCTCCTAACTCAGGTGCCCAATTTCAGCCAATATAGTTATGCTTCACTCTCCCCCACAAATGCCTGGATCGATTTGTCTTAATAACGCCACCACAAGTAGTTTGGAATTCAGGCCAATGGTGTTCATTCTTGGATGGGATTGTTGTTCATTTACTAAGGGCGGACAGTGGCACAGTGGTTAGCACTGCTGCCTCACAGCGCCAGGGACACGGGTTCAATTCCGGCCTCAGGGACTGTCTGCGTGGAGTTTGCACATTCTCCCCGTGTCTGCGTGGGATTTCCTCCGGGTGCTCCAGTTTCCTCCCACACTCTAAAGATGTGCAGGTTAGGTGGATTGGCCATGATAAATTGTCCCTTAGTGTCAGGGGGATTGATAGGGTACAGGGATAGAGTTAGGATGGGATTGTTGTCGGTGCAGGCTCAATGGGCCAAATGGCCTCCTTCTGCACTGTAGGGATTCTATAAGTAAAATTAAGTACCTTTATCTTTGCTGTACTAAAATATTCATTATTTTCTGCGCATAATGCTACAAGGTTAAAAAAAAACAGGTTCACTGACAGAACATAGCCCAGTTACTTTTGATTAGATAGCTCAAGTACAGCCACTGTTTCTGGCCAGGTGACTAAAGGAGGGCAAACATATGACTTCAAATACAAGCACCTTTTAGATTTCACTTATATTTTTGCAATACGAGGTTGAAAAGCATGCATATTTTTTTCTACTGTCACGTATTTGTGACAATACTGTGCCTTTAAGAAATGTTTTGGGGTCATGTTTCTTGTGCAGGATCTGTTTTAGCAATTTGTTTTATTATTGGTGCCATTTTTTCAGGATCCAGCAGCCTTGTTGTTATTGCAGCAGCATAATTGATCTTAATTGCTACAATGTTAGTTTTAATCTGGACTAATGCAGAGTTTGTTTTGGTGTTTTCCCCTGGGGTTTTGGCAGAGTAGGGCTTAACTAGGTTGATTGACGGTAATATCATGTGACTACACAGAAAAATGAAGTCAGTTGCTGCTTGAAAGCTGCAGAGAGGGGTAGCCCATTCTCTCTCTGAAGTCTGGGGACTGGGATCTGCCAGAGACTACGTTCATTGCTCTGAAGTTCTGCTGCTTGAGGATATATCCATCTCCGGAAATTACTGTATGGGAGTCAGAAGACAGGTGTCTTTCTGTATCTGTCCAGAGGGTTAAAAGGCTGGAAACATAGCACCCACGTGAGCAATCTGTTTTGTACTGATTCTGAAGAGGCATTTATGTCAATGAGGATACTGCTTAAATTGGAACGACAGAGATGGATAGCTATTAAGAATGATTTCTGCCATGTTTAAGTATTTTAATTGGTAAAAGTTATGCTAATTTTTCTTGTTATATTCTAACTGTGTTCTTAAATAAAGTTTGTTTTAATAAAAGCTTCCTAGTGGGTCAATCAAATCATATCCGGAGCAAAACACCTTATGCTCGCCCCATACTGCTAAAATCAAAAAATGTTAAGAGTGTAGGCTAACTGCATAACATAAGAGTTTCTGATCTGGTCCCTCACGTATTGAAAAGTATTTCTCAGCTGTTGTTCAAATTAAGTTGTCCATCTAGCACAGCAGAAATATACACAAGAGACAGATGAAAAAATAACAACATATCACCACATTCAAGGACCTGGAGTAGCTGATGTTGTAGTTTAGGGCAGAATACATTAATTATGTATGTTACTTGGTTACATACTGTAAATCTAGTTTCCTATTGTTCCTATTCACCTATCCATTTACTAGGCAATCAACCTGTTGTAAACCAAGTCTGCAGACTAGTGAAATATTTATACTGTCTTAAGTTGAGAAAGCTGACCAATGGCAAGTGGTACAAACAACATGCTAGGATACAGTGAATATTCTCTGTTCAATTATCAGTGTCTAATAAATTAACTAGCTATTGCACAGATCACAGGGAAAAAAGGACCCACTTGAAGAAGTCAATTACACTGAACCAGAGGAAAATAATCAAATCAAGCCCCAAATTTTCATCTTGGAGCCTAATCTGAGCTGGAGGAACTGCACCTATTCTTTCAATTAGATACTTAGCCTTCCAGACTCACTGAATTCAACAATTTCAGATCACAACCTTGCCCCATTTTTTCTAGATGGCAGATCGGTGATATTTCAGCTATTTCCATTTACAACTCCTCAAAGTTCATCTTTTGTTTCTTTAATTGATCTGTTACCATCCCCTTTTGCACCATTATCCCTTTTCCCATTTAATCTCTCCTAACTTCCAATCATTGATAACTTTTTCCTCCCCCCCCCCCTTCCCCCTCAAGACTTACTTAAAACATATGTACATCTCTAATCATTTTTCTAGTTCTGACAGATTATGAAATTGAAACATTAACCCTGCCTTTCTTTATTGATGTTGCCCAACTTGCTGATTTCTAGAATTTTCTGTTGTTACCTCAGATTCACCCTGCAAACTATGTAGTTTCATCAGCAGCAAAAAAATATTGTATTTTTTAAACCATACACTGCCTGGCCCATCCACCTGTTCTCCCTTTCTGAACAAGCTCAGGTTCTTTCTACCATATTTTGGTAAATATGATTTGTTGATCCCAATTTTATCATTTGCTGTAAATTTTCTTCCACAATCTTGCAAACATTTTCCCTAAAAAGTAGAGACTTCTTTCAGTATCTCCCGATTTGACAGTTCTTTCTGCTAGTGCTTTTCTATCTAAGTAGATACTACATTGAGGATTTCCTGATTTTATTTCATTCTGGTTTCTGTTGACACAAGAGACACACCAGCTCTGACAAACAGTCATCCTGACACAAAACATTGGCTCTATTCTCTCTCCACAGATTCTGTCAGACTTGCTGAGATTTTCCAACATTTTCTGTTTTTGTGTATTATTGTTAATGTTGTACAAATAGTTTAACTTTACGAGATATTGTGTCATAAGAGATTTAAAGGAGGAGGGATGTAGTAGCAAGTCCTTTTCAGGGGCATGAGTCAAGAGGGTCATGCGACCCGATCATCCAATGAGGCGGGAGCACGTGAATCCCATGAGCGCAGGCTTTTACCATCTGAAACTGTCCTGGAGCAAGATGCATATTGAAGCACTCTGCACATAGTTGAGTTAGTCAATAAATAGTTGTTGTTAACCTGGTGGTCAATCATGATTATCACATCCTCGTTATCTGCCAATTTATGTTCCATCCTACAGTATAGCTACTGTTAGGGAGTTGAGACACTACTTCCTCCAATGTCTTCTTCCCCTTACTCACCAGATAACACCGAACAGAGAGTGGGTAACTCAAGAGATTAGATTGGATGCATGATTTGTGCCATGGGTCATGCCTTGAAGGATCCTCAAATATTAAGCTCATAATCAGTGGTTTCCTAACATAAAACATTTTTACCAAGTCTAGTGCTTTCCCAGCAGTGTTCACAGTTAAAGCAACAATGTTGAGGACACAAGCCTTGAGAAATGGCTAACTCAAATCAACATGACTGGTCTTGCCATCTCAAATGATTGTTCGTTTCATCATATCAATCAAAGACAAAAGGTCCTCATTGATTACTTCCTTCCATCACTCATCAACCACATCACGGTTCAACAGGAAAAAAAGCTCTCTCTCAATTCACTTGCAACTACACTTTAAAAATCTACACCATCAAACCTTTGGCTCTCCATTCGCCAAAACATTTGTACAGTTATTGATTTGCTCAATTGCACCCTCATCTCCTCCTTTGATGAACTAGTCTCCAATAAAACCATTATTTTCCTTCACCCTGATAATTTCCCACTGGCATGGCCTTCATTCTGGACCCTTCGGTCCAAGGGACACAAATTTGAAAGGATCTGGCAGACAAATGGTGCAGCCATCCACTGTCAGATCTGGCTTGATCACAAAGCATCATTTCATCCTGCTCTCACCAACTAAAACTGCTCATTATTCCAGGATCATCCTGGGGTACAAAGAAAACTCCCAGCTGCTCTTCCCCAATGGCAGATGGCTTTATTCAGCAGGATTCTATGGGCACAGTGTAGACATGTCCTCACAAAAAAAAGGTGGCATTACCAAATCTAGAGCTCCCTATTTATCCAGAAAAATAGAAGCTAACATAAAGCAGAAGAAGAAAGTTTATGACCATCACAAAATGTCTAATACTGTGGAAAACCTAGAGGAATATGGAAAGTTCAGGGATGAAGAAAGGAAATTAGGAAAGCAGAGAGAGAATACAACAAAAAGTTAGCAGGTGCAATTAAGAAAACCCAAAGGTGTTTTATCAGTTCATTACAAGCAACAGAATAACTAAGAAAAGGATAGGGCGTATCAAAAATGTACATGGCAACTTTATGCATTGATGCAGAAGCTGTTGGTAGGGTTAGAACATAGAACATAGAACATTACAGCGCAGAACAGGCCCTTCGGCCCACGATGTTGCACCGACCAGTTAAAAAAAAAACTGTGACCCTCCAACCTAAACCAATTTCTTTTCGTCCATGAACCTATCTACGGATCTCTTAAACGCCCCCAAACTAGGCGCATTTACTACTGATGCTGGCAGGGCATTCCAATCCCTCACCACCCTCTGGGTAAAGAACCTACCCCTGACATCGGTTCTATAACTACCCCCCCTCAATTTAAAGCCATGCCCCCTCGTGCTGGATTTCTCCATCAGAGGAAAAAGGCTATCACTATCCACCCTATCTAAACCTGTAATCATCTTATATGTTTCAATAAGATCCCCTCTTAGCCGCCGCCTTTCCAGCGAAAACAATCCCAAATCCCTCAGCCTCTCCTCATAGGATCTCCCCTCCATACCAGGCAACATCCTGGTAAACCTCCTCTGCACCCTCTCCAAAGCCTCCACATCCTTCCTGTAATGTGGGGACCAGAACTGCACACAGTACTCCAAGTGCGGCCGCACCAGAGTTGTGTACAGTTGCAACATAACGCTACGACTCCTAAATTCAATCCCCCTACCAATAAACGCCAAGACACCATATGCCTTCTTAACAACCTTATCTACTTGATTCCCAACTTTCAGGGATCTATGCACACATACACCTAGATCCCTCTGCTCCTCCACACTATTCAAAGTCCTCCCGTTAGCCCTATACTCAACACATCTGTTATTCCTACCAAAGTGAATTACCTCACACTTCTCCGCATTAAACTCCATCCGCCACCTCTCGGCCCAACTTTGCAACCTGTCTAAGTCTTCCTGCAAACTACGACACCCTTCCTCACTGTCTACCACACCACCGACTTTGGTGTCATCAGCAAATTTGCTAATCCACCCAACTATACCCTCAACCAGATCATTAATAAATATTACAAACAGCAGTGGCCCCAAAACAGATCCCCGAGGTACACCACTTGTAACCGCACTCCATGATGAATATTTACTATCAACCACCACCCTCTGTTTCCTATCCGCTAGCCAATTCCTGATCCAATTTCCTAGATCACCCCCAATCCCATACATCTGCATTTTCTGCAGAAGCCTACCATGGTGAACCTTATCAAACGCCTTACTAAAATCCATATATACCACGTCCACTGCCTTGCCCCCATCCACCTCCTTGGTCACTTTCTCAAAAAACTCAATAAGGTTAGTAAGGCACGACCTACCTGCCACAAAACCATGCTGACTATCACCTATCAATTCATTACTCTCCAAATAACTATAAATCCTATCCCTTATAATTTTTTCCAACATCTTGCCGACAACAGAAGTGAGACTCACCGGTCTATAATTCCCGGGGAAGTCTCTGTTCCCCTTCTTAAACAATGGGACAACATTCGCTAACCTCCAATCTTCTGGTACTATACCAGAGGCCAACGACGACCTGAAGATCAGAGCCAGAGGCTCTGCAATCACTTCTCTTGCCTCCCAGAGAATCCTTGGATAAATCCCATCCGGACCAGGGGATTTATCTATTTTCAGACCCTCCAGAATATCCTGCACATCCTCCTCATCAACTGTAATACTGTCTATTCTACTCCCTTGCAACCCAGTGTCCTCCTCAGCTATATTCATGTCCCCTTGCGTGAACACCGAAGAGAAATATTGGTTCAATGCTTCACCAATCTCCTCCGGTTCCACACATAACTTCCCTCTGCCATCTATAACTGGCCCTAAACTTGCCCTAACCAACCTTCTGTTCTTGACATACCTATAGAACGCCTTAGGATTCTCTTTAACCCTATCCGCCAAAGTCTTCTCATGTCCCCTTTTAGCCCTTCTAAGCTCGCTCTTCAACTCCCTCTTAGCCAATCTAAAGCTTTCTAGTGCACTACCCGAGTGCTCACGTCTCATCCGAACATAAGCCTCCTTTTTCTTTTTAACCAACAAAGAAACTTTTTTGGTGCACCACGGTTCCCTAGCCCTACCAATTCCTCCTTGCCTGACAGGGACATACCTATCACAGACTCGCAGTAGCTGCTCCTTGAAAAAACTCCACATGTCGGACGTTCCCAGTCCCTGTAATCTCCTAGTCCAACCTATGTTTCCTAATTCTCTCCTAATAGCCTCATAATTACCCTTCCCCCAGCTAAAACCATTGGCCCGAGGTTCATGCCTATCCCTTTCCATCACTAAGGTGAACGTAACCGAATTGTGGTCACTATCACCAAAATGCACACCAACTTCCAAGTCTAGCACCTGGTCTGGCTCATTTCCCAGCACCAGATCCAATATAGCCTCACCTCTAGTTGGCCTGTCTACATACTGAGTCAAAAAACCTTCCTGCACGCTTTGAACAAAAACTGACCCCTCTAACGAGCTAGAGCTATAACAATTCCAGTCAATATTAGTCAAGTTAAAATCCCCCATAACAATTGCTCTATTACTTTCACTCCTAAGCAGGATTGACTCCGCAATCCTTTCCTCAACCTCTCTAGAACTTTTAGGAGGTCTATAAAAGACTCCCAACAGGGTGACCTCTCCTCTCCTATTTCTAATCTCCGCCCATACTACCTCAACAGATAAGTCCTCATCAAACCTCCTCTCTGACACTGTGATACAATCTCTGACCAATAATGCTACCCCTCCCCCTCTTCTACCTCCTTCCCTACTTCGACTAAAACATTTGAACCCCGGGACCTGCAGCATCCATTCCTGCCCCTGCTCTATCCATGTCTCTGAAATAGCCACAACATCGAAGTCCCAGGTACTGATCCACGCTGCAAGTTCACCCACTTTATTGCGAATACTCCTGGCATTGAAGTATACACATTTCAAACCTTGCTCCACCCCACCTCTGCAATGCCGTGCATTGCAGTCCCCATCCATGCATCCCTCACTTTCAGCCCCACTACTCAGGATCCCTCCCCCCCCCCCCGAATCAGTTTAAACCTCCCTGCATGGCCTTAGCAAATTTACCCCCCAGGATATTGGTCCCCTTCTGATTAAGGTGTAGACCATCCTTCTCATAGAGGTCACACCTTCCCCAGTACGAGCCCCAATTGCTTAAGTACCTGAACCCCTCCCTCCTGCACCATCCCCTCAGCCATGAATTCAAACCTTCCCTCTCCCTATTCCTCTCTAAACTATCCCGTGGTACAGGCAAGAGTCCAGAGATAACCACTCTGTCAGTCTTGGCCTTTAGTTTCCACCCCAACTCCATAAATCCCTGCCTAATATCCCCTTCCCCTATCCTCCCTATGTCGTGTGTCCCCACATGTACAATAACTTGTGGTTTATCTCCCTCCCCCCTAAGAGTCCTGAATACCCTGTCAGACACATCCCGGACCCCAGCCCCTGGTAGGCAACACACCAACCCTGAGTCCCTACCTTTAGTTCCGACCCTCCTATCTGTCTCCTTAATTGTGGAGTCCCCAATCACAAGGCCCAGTCTTTTACAGCCCCTAACCACCTGAGCTTTCTCACTCGGCTCACCCCCAGAGATCTGCTCTCTATGCTCAGTTGATTCCTCCTCAACTGTAGCCTCCAGCACCGAAAACCTATTATGGAGGGGAACCGCCCCAGGGGATTGTCTTCCCGATTGCTTCTTACCCCTCCTCCTGGCATTGACCCAAGCCTCATTTCTAGGAGTTACTATTTCTCTATAACTCCTATCAACTTCCACCTCCGCCTCCCGAATTATGCGGAGTTCCTCTACCTCCCCCTCCAGCTCCTTTACACGCTCCTCCAGAAGCTGCAATCTAATGCACTTCTTACAACTAAAATCTCCTGAAACACTACTGGATTTCCTCACCACATACATCCCACAGGAGATGCAGCATACTGCCTGAACTGCCATCCCTGAAGCCATTACCAGCAAGAAAAAAAGAAAACAAAAACTTCCCCACACTTCCCCAACTGTCACTCTCCACTGCAGCCCGAGCAACACTCCCTCACTGAGACACCAACTGTCACTCTCCACTGCAGCCCGAGCAGCACTCCCACACTGAGACACCAACTGTCACTCTCCACTGCAGCCCGAGCAACACTCCCTCACTGAGACACCAACTGTCACTCTCCACTGCAGCCCGAGCAGCACTCCCTCACTGAGACACCAACTGTCACTCTCCACTGCAGCCCGAGCAGCACTCCCTCACTCAATTAATACTTTGTCGCTGCCTTCACCATGGGTGAATAGGGTGTTGAATATGAAAGCAGGTATGTAAAGCTGTATAAAACACTGGTTAGGCCAGAGCAGGAATTGTGTACACAATTCTGGTCTCCACATTACAAGGAGGACATAATTTCTTTTGAGTGGGACAGAGGAGATTTACAAGAATATTGCCAGGGCTTGAAAATTGTACAAAATTATGAGGGGCAAAGACAAAGACAGCAAAGATCTGTTTCCTCTAACTAGGGGGCATAGATTTAAGATGATTAGAAGAAGGATCAGAGGGAACATCAGGAAAAACTTTTTCACTCAGACGGTAGTGGACATCTGGCATCCACTGCCTAAATTGTCATTTGAGCAGTAATGCTCAACCCATTTAAAAAGTACCTGGGATTTTCACCTAAAGTGCTCCAGCCTGCAAGGGTACAGACCAGGTGCCGGAAAGTGGGAATAAAATGAGCAGCTAGTTTTCTCCCCCCTCTTTTTTTGGCCAGCACAGGCACAATAGGCTGAATGGCATTGCTCTGTGCTGTGAATTTTCCATGGTTCTAAATTACTTTTTCATATCTCTTCTTACACTTATTGTTGGCGATTGAGTGTGGGAGCTCATGGACGTCTTTGTCACTAAGATTGAGACCATCCAATTAGCTGCCTCTGCTATGAGCCCACTGAGCCAAACCTCCTCTCAAGCTCACCATACCCTAGTCCTGAACCGGCATCTTTCTCCAGTTTCTCTCCTATCTGCCCTCATACCCCCGAGCTTATTATGTCCATGAGGTCCACCTCCTGATCCCTCAACTCTATTTCCACTAAACTACTGATCACTCAACTTCTTTCCTCATCCCGATATTGGCCAACATAGTTAGCAATTCTCTCTCTTCAGGTGTTGTCCCTCTCTCCTTTAAATCAGCCATCAAACCCCTCTACATGGTCCCATCTCCAAACATCTTTAATGTATTGTCAGCTCTAAATTCCTTACCCACCTTTCCCACAATTTTATGTTTGAATCCCTAAAAATAGATTTCTGCCCCACAGCAGGCCACACCATCAGTTGCTGAGATCCTAATCCTTGAACTCCCCAATGCAAATTTCTCCTTTAAAATACTCCTTAAAATCTATCTTTTTGACCAAGGTTTTGGTCATCTGACCTAATATCCCTTCCCTAATATCCCTTCTATATCTTGGTATCATATTTTGCTTTATTCTGCCCCAGAAAGGTCACATACAGTAATAAAAGCAGTTAAAGGAAAATTAACTTGTACTTGTACATTGGGGGGTACATTGTAGATGTCAAGTACTTTGCAAACCAAAAGTGCAATTGGCAAATGCAGCAGCCAATCTGCATTGAGCAGTCACCAAACACTAATGAGATTTTAATGGAGTTGATGACACTTGAGCACCTTGAGCAAGAATATCTCAAAAGCGTTTCAGAGGTGTAATGGTGAAAAAGGACATGCCAAAGGAGATATGATATGGGGTGACTAACGCTAAGTCAAATTAATAGGTTTTATGGAGATCTTAAGAAGCAGAAGGTGGTGAAGGAGCATAGGTGCTTAGGAATGAAGCTCCCAGGAGCATGTGTGGAGTTTACGGGGCTCAAGACATTGACCAAATGGTAGGACAGTGGAAGAAAATGCACAGGTCAGACGATCTGGGGAAATTTTGGTACTCGAGAAGATCACAAATAGTGTAGGATATGGCTACAAAAAGATTTCAACACAAAAGTCACTGTAGCCCTGCAAGTTCAGAAATGATGGGTGACCTGACTTGGTGCAGAATAAGAGCAAAGTTTAAAATGAGCATAACTTTGAGAGTGTAAAGAATTATTCGACAGTTAATAGATCTTTGAAAAGTTGAGTTTTGATACGACAAAGGCTGAGAGAAGGGGTTTTATTAGCAGATAGGCTGAGGCAGGGGTAAAGACAGCAATGTTAAAGGTGCAAGGAGATGAGTTTTGTGATAGAGACAATATTGGGTCCAAAACTAATCTCAGGGTCAAACAGAATGCTGAAGTTACAAACACCTTGAGATAGAGTTTGTAGTAATAGCCAAAGATGACTTCTTTGTTCATTCCAACTGGAGGAAATTACAGTTCATCTCAAATTGATTATCAGACAATCAACTGCTGAGGCAATAGTAGGGTTAAGAGAAATGAAACTGGGAACCAGCATACTTGTGGAAACAAACACAACATCTGCAGGTAATGTTGCAAACAGAAAACATGTTTTCCGAGAGGTTCCTTGGGATTGTGTGTGTGTGGGTGTGTGGGTGGGTGTGTGGGTGGGTGGGTGGGTGGGTGGGTGGGGGGAGATTTGGGTAAGGTATTGGAGGAGGAAAACTGAAGGAAAGTTTTAACAACCACATATTTATATGACACCTTTAATGAAATAAAACATCCCAATGTACATCACAGGAACATTATTAAACACATGGCATTGAACCACAAAACAACTTGAGTCAGATGATCAAAAGCTTGGTCATAGAAGTTGCTTTTTGAGTGTGTCTTAGAGGAGGAAAGCAAGTTAGATAGATAGCGAGGTGTGGGGAGTGTCCAGAATTTCAGGCCCCACCAATTGATGGTGTGGCCACCCATGATGGAGGGATTGAAATCAAGGATACCTGTTAAGGGCCAGATCAGAAACTCGGAGGTATATTATGAAGTTAGCTTAAACCCCAACTTTTTTTGGATTTTGGTATTAGCAGAGGGTGTTTTGCTTCAGAAAGGATTTGACTGACCCACTAGATAGGTTTTCTTAAAATAAACTTTATTTACCAACACAATTAAAAGATAACAAAAATAATCAGCATAACTTTTACCAGACAAGTCACCAGGGCCTGATGGGATATACCCCAGAATACTGAGAGAGGCAAGGGAGGAAATTGCTGGGGCCTTGAGAGAAATCTTTGTATCCTCACTGGCGACAGGGGAGGTCCCAGAGGATTTGAGAACAGCTAATGTTGTTTCTTTGTTTAAGAAGGGTAGCAAGAATAATCCAGGTAATTACAGGCCGGTGAGCCTTACATCAGTGGTAGGGAAATTATTGGAGAGGATTCTTCGAGACAGGATTTATTCCCACTTGGAAATAAGTGGACGTATTAGTGAGAGGCAACATGGTTTTGTGAAGGGGAGGTCGTGTCGCTGTCCACGGGGATGGTGCCAGAGGACTGGAGAGTGACGAATGTTGTTCCTCTGTTTAAGAAAGGGAATAGAAATGACCCTGGTAATTATAGACCGGTTAGTCTTACTTCGGTGGTTGGTAAATTGATGGAAAAGGTCCTTAAGGATGGGATTTACGACCATTTAGAAAGATGTGGATTAATCCAGGATAGTCAGCACGGATTCGTGAAGGGCAAGTCGTGCCTCACAAATTTGATTGAATTTTTTGAGGAGGTAACTAAGTGTGTTGATGAAGGTAGGGCAGTTGATGTCATATACATGGATTTTAGTAAGGCCTTTGATAAGGTCCCCCATGGTCGGCTTATGATGAAAGTGAGGTGGTGTGGGATAGAGGGAAAGTTGGCAGATTGGATAGGTAACTGGCTGTCTGATCGAAGACAGAGGGTGGTGGTGGATGGAAAATTTTCGGATTGGAGGCAGGTTGCTAGCGGAGTGCCACAGGGATCAGTGCTTGGTCCTCTGCTCTTTGTGATTTTTATTAATGACTTAGAGGAGGGGGCTGAAGGGTGGATCAGTAAATTTGCTGATGACACCAAGATTGGTGGAGTAGTGGATGAGGTGGAGGGCTGTTGTAGGCTGCAAAGAGACATAGATAGGATGCAAAGCTGGGCTGAAAAATGGCAAATGGAGTTTAACCCTGATAAATGTGAGGTGATTCATTTTGGTAGGACTAATTTAAATGTGGATTACAGGGTCAAAGGTAGGGTTCTGAAGACTGTGGAGGAACAGAGAGATCTTGGGGTCCATATCCACAGATCGCTAAAGGTTGCCACTCAAGTGGATAGATCTGTGAAGAAGGCCTATAGTGTGTTAGCTTTTATTAACAGGGGGTTGGAGTTTAAGAGCCATGGGGTTATGCTGCAACTGTACAGGACCTTGGTGAGACCACATTTGGAATATTGTGTGCAGTTCTGGTCACCTCACTATAAGAAGGATGTGGAAGCGCTGGAAAGAGTGCAGAGGAGATTTACCAGGATGCTGCCTGGTTTGGAGGGTAGGTCTTATGAGGAAAGGTTGAGGGAGCTAGGGCTGTTCTCTCTGGAGCGGAGGAGGCTGAGGGGAGACTTAATAGAGGTTTATAAAATGATGAAGGGGATAGATAGAGTGAACGTTCAAGGACTATTTCCTCGGGTGGACGGAGCTATTACAAGGGGGCATAACTATAGGGTTCGTGGTGGGAGATATAGGAAGGATATCAGAGGTAGGTTCTTTACGCAGAGAGTGGTTGGGGTGTGGAATGGACTGCCTGCAGTGATAGTGGAGTCAGACACTTTAGGAACATTTAAGCGGTTATTGGATAGGCACACCAGGATGATAGGGAGTGGGATAGCTTGATCTTGGTTTCAGATAAAGCTCGGCATAACATCGTGGGCCGAAGGGCCTGTTCTGTGCTGTATTGTTCTATGTTCTATGTCTCACGAACTTGATCGAGTTCTTCCAGGAAGTGACGAAGATGATTGATGAGGGTAGGGCAGTAGATGTTGCCTACGTGGACTTCAGTAAGGCCTCTGACAAGGTTCCTCACGGCAGACTGGTGCAGAAGGTGAAGTCAGAGGTGAGCTGGCAAGGTGGATACAAAACTGGCTCGGTCAAAGAAGACAGAGGATAGCAGTGGAAGGGTGCGTTTCTGAATGGAGGGCTGCGACAAGTGGTGTTCCTCAGGGATCAGTGCTGGGACCTTTGCTGTTGTAATATGATTTGGAGGAAAATGTAACTGGATTGATTAGTAAGTTTGCGGACGACACAAAGGTTGGCGGATTTGCGGATAGCGATGAGGACCATCAGAGGATACAGCAGGATATAGATCAGTTGGAGACTTGGACGGAGAGATGGCAGATGAAGTTTAATCCGGACAAATGTGAGGTAATGCATTTTGGAAGGTCTAACTCAGATAGGAAATATACAGTAAATGGCAGAATCCTTAAGAGTATTGATAGGCAAAGGGATCTGGGTGTACAGGTACACAGGTCACTGAAAGTGACCATGCAGGTGGAGAAGGTAGTCAAGAAGGCATACGGCTTGCTTGCCCTCATCGGCCGGGGTATTGAGTTTAAAAATTGGCAAGTCATGTTGCAGCTTTATAGAACCTTAGTTAGGCCGCACTTGGAATATAGTGTTCAATTCTGGTCACCACACTACCAGAAGGATGGAGAGGGTACAGAAAAGATTTAGCAGGATGTTCCCTGGTATGGAGGGCATTAGTTATGAGGAGAGGTTGGAGAAACTTGGTTTGTTCTCACTGGAGCGATGGTTTGTTCTCACTGGAGTGGGGGGAGACCCGATAGAAGTCTACAAGATTATGAGAGGCATGGACAGAGTGGATAGTCAGAAGCTTTTTCCCAGGGTGGAAGAGTCAATTACTAGGGGGCATAGGTTTAAGGTGCAAGGGGCAAAATTTAAAGGAGATGTACGAGGCAGACTTTTTACACAGAGTAGTGGGTGCCTGGAACTCGTTGCCGGGGGAGGTAGTGGAAGCGGATACGGTAGTGACTTTTAAGGGGCGTCTTGACAAGTACATGAATAGGATGGGAATAGAGGGATATGGTCCCTGGAAGGGTAGGGGGTTTTTGTTAAGTCGGGCAGCATGGTCGGTCCAGGCTTGGAGAGCCGAAGGGCCTGTTCCTGTGCTGTAATTTTCTTTGTTCAGTTGAAAATACAAACATGACAAGGTATAATCCTTAACTGCTAACTATCTCAATAATTCCAAAGTAAGCAATAGTCCCATTGACATAAATCCCTCTTCAGGCTAAGTTAGCACAAGAAAACCAAATACACTCTTGTGGATGCTAGATTTCCAGTATTTTAACCCCTCTGGACAGATACAGAAAGACACCTGCCTTCTGACTCCCATACAACAGCCTCCTGATAAAGATTCCACACACACACACATCCCCCCCCGCAACGGAAGGAGACTTATTTTCCGGCAGATCCCAGTCTCCAAATCCAGAGAGAGAAAAAGAGGCACTTTTCTCTAACAATTCCAAGCAGCAACTGACTTGATTTCTGTATGCATGCCTACTCCGGTCCAGTCACATGATTTTCCTGTCAATCAACCTATTCAAGCCTTACACAGAAAAACTCCAGGGGAGAACACTAAAATAACAGAACTGCATTAGTCCAGATTAAAACAAACACTTTGGCAATTAAGATCAATCATGCTGTTGCAGTAACAATAGGGACTGCCGGTTATAGACAAGTTAACTGCTTGAACAAACCCTGCACAAGAAATATGACAAACACAGTTCTTAAAGGCACGATATTATCACAATACCCAAAAGGCAGCAGATAGAGACTGCAGATATCAGTGTTGTGGGTCGGGAGGAGATTACAGAGATAGGGAGAGAGGGGCGAGGCCATGGAGGTATTCAAAAATATTGATGAGAATTTAAAATCAAGTGTTGTTCAACCAGGAACCAATGTAGGGATGATAAGCAAACAAGGCTTGATAAGGAGTTAAGAGGAAAAGAGAGTTTTAGATTACCTCAAGTGTACAGAGGTTAGTACATGGGAGACCAGCCAGGAGTGCATTGGAATAGTCAAATCTAGCAGTAACAAATGCATGATTGAGGATTTCAGCAGCAGATAACGTGAGTAGGGCCAAAATCAAACGATATTAGAGGTGGAAATAGGCAGTCACAGAAATTTGCAAGATGGCACAACTGAGGTTGGAAGATTAGCTCAGGGTCAAATGCAATACCACGGTTGCAATCAAAGTGTTGCCATGGAGAGGGATAGAGTCAGTAGCTAGGAAATGGGAGTTTGGAGCAGGGATTGAAAACAATATCTTTTGTCTTGCTTATACTTAACTGGAAGAAATTTTTCCTCCTCTAGTACTCGATGCTAGATAAGCAGTCAGGTAGTTTAGCAAGAGTGGAGGAGTCACAAGAGAGTAAAGAATAGCTCAGCGTTGTCAGCTTTAATGTGAAAGCTAACTTTGTGCTTTCAGATGATGTCACTCAGGGGCAGCATATAGATTACAAATGGGGATATTTGGGGGAGAGGGGGGGCAGCATGAACAGATAGATCCTTGTGGGACAGCAAGAGCTGACAGTGCGGGAGCAGGCAGGTAGAGATTCCACTACAAGTGATTCTCTGGCTATAATTAGACTGATAAGAATAGAACCAGGTTGGAGCAGTTTCACACAACTGGATGACAGAGGACAGGCGCTGGTGGAGGATGGTTTGGTCAACTATGTCAAAGATCAATAGCAGGTCAGGAAGGACAAAGTTTACCTTTGTCACACACTTATAGGATGTCATTTTTGACTTTGATAACAGCTATTTCAGTGTTATGGCAGGGCAGAAACCTAACTGGAGGGATTCAAACATGGAATACTGAGTAAAATGAAAACAGATTTCAAATGTGACAACACATTCTAGTGCTTTGGAGAGAAAAGGGAGGTTGAAGATGCAATGATTGTTTGCAAGGATGGTGGGTTCAAAGATTAGTTTGTTGAGGAGAGAGGTGATTGCAGGAGATTTAAAGGAGAGAGGGACAACCAACATCTGAAGTGAGAAAGCTGTTAAAAATATCAGTTAACATTGATACCAGGAGGGAAAGATGGATGGTCAGCTGTTTAGTGGGAATAAGATCAAGGGAGTAGGAGGTGGGTCTCATAGGCAAGATGAGCTCAGAACATGTTGCTTATGAAGCAGAATACTTTTGGCACAAGTCTCCAAAAACAGAGTATTAATTTAAAGTTGAACACGTTTTATGGAAAAATGTAAATTCTCTTTTTGTTCCAATATTTTGTAATACAACATATGCATATCAACTCAATATAGCGTCTGTATTTCTCCAATCTCACTTCCAACCCTCTTCGCTGCTCATGGTAAAACAAATCAACAAAATTGAGTGCGTCATCAAAGCGTAAACAATGCTGCAAAATCTGTAATGAAATCCTACATTGTCACATGACCAAGGTATCAAAGCAACAGTACAGACTTCACTGCTCAAGTAACCAAGGAATCAGCTTATATATCCACGAAACCAGTTTAGTGTCTTTGCCTCATGTGTCATTATCTATTTAGATAGGTTTCAGAACCTTTTACATAGTAGTCTTCCTTCATGCTTGCACTGGTATATCTTCTAAAGTATTGCAACTTGCCAATAATTATTAGCATTTTACCAAGTCCATATTCTGCATTTCCCTGCAGTTCCCTGGGATTCTAAAGACATCCATTAATAGAGGTATTAAGATGTAGGATAACATGTGCATCTCAAGGAGCTTTCAAGTGACATGAAGAGGCAAGATCGCAATATAAAATAATCTTTGTGTATTTTCTATTCCATTTTAGATTTCCCATATCACAAGAATTTATCATTGCAGAATTCCACATCTACTTGAATTATGTTTTGGTTCCTCATGGTGCACTAGTAAAAATTCAGGATAAAGCAGTAAGCAACTTAAATCATCACTATCAATGAGGTTTCAAAGAATATCTAACAGACAATATTTAAACTGATCTCAACTATGGGGGTAGGAAGGCAATCACAAGCCATGATATTGACTTGGGGCAGAAAATCAAGTTCAGTTTCTTTGCAAATGGAGTTTATACAAGATCTTCCAGATAACTGAAATATTGGGGACCAATTGTTTTGAAAATAATCACATTGAAGCATTTGATTCACAAAAAATGTGATTAATACCAACGATCCACATAATACTGTGGATAATGGTAAAAAAGCTAAAAGGGCTCCACCTCCTGAAACTTCCAGACCTTGAAAAATGGTGTTTTGCAAAATCCAAAATGCAATGTAAATTTCAACCAGTTAAAACTGATTAAAGTAATGGAATTTGCAGCTCCTGTTTAAAGAAGAAACTTTATCCTATTTGCCAATTTGTCTTGCCAAATATACTAATAAATGTAGGTCACAACTTCAAGAACCTGTGACATTCAAAACTACAATTCGCTGGTGGGGATGGAGGGTTTTTTTATTTGCTCATTCTGGGGATGTGGACATTGCTGGTTAGGCCAGCATATCTTGCCCACTCCTAATTGTCTTCAAGGAGGTGGTGGTGCACCAACCTCTAACTGCTGCAGTCCATGTAGTGTAGGTAGACCCACAGTGCTATTAGGAATGAGTTCCAGAATTTTGACTGATCATGCATGTGGTTCCACGTCAGGATGGTATGTGACTTGGAAAATGATTTGCAGGTTGTGGTGTTCTCGTGTGTCTGCTGTCCTTGTCCTTCTAGATCACAGATATTGCAGGTTTGGAAGGTGCTGTCAAAGGTGCCTTGTTGAGTTGTTGCAGTGCATCTTGTAGATGGTACACACTTGCTGCCATTGTGCATCAGTGGTGGAGGGACTAAATGTTTTAATCTGGTGGATGGGGTGCCAATCAAGCAGGTTGCTTTTTTAAGCTTCTTGAGTGTTCCTGGAACTGCACTCATCCAGGTAAGAGGATAGCAATCAATTACATTCCTGACTTGTGCCTCGTAGATGGTGGAGTAGCTTGGGGAGTCAGGTGAGTTACTGTCCCCAGAATTCCCAGCTGCTGACCTGTTCGGTAGTCAGTGTTTACTTGGCTGGTTCAGTTCATTTTCTGGTCCAAGGTAACCCCCAGGATATTGGTAGGGTAACACATGCTGGTGCAATTTTAAAAAGCAGACTGAAATATTGATTTAATCAAAGTTTCCAAAAGTGGTGAACCTGTAATGCAACTGATGTGGCATGTAACCGATAGTCGAATAGAAATACTTCCATCCTAGAAATACAGTAAATCACATTGCATGCAGATCAGTGAGTATTGGAATAAATTAGTTTTTCCTCCTGAAAAAGGCAAACCAAGTCTAACAAAGATTTAACAGTTTGGCCAATGGGTTAAAAACCCACCAGCAAAATATTAAATGTTAATCCGAAAAACAATGCATTTTTCATTGGTGAAATTTCATTGTCTTAAATGTTAACCATGTGTTACATTTGTTGCAACATTTTTTTAAAAAATGACTGACTTTTCCCTCAACACCACGCAATACACATGTTGTATCCACAACAATATCCACAAGAAACAATTTGCCTTTATAACACACCCTTAAAGTTTCAAAGCATTTCTCAGGTATATTGGTTCAACATCCTTTGTTTTCCCCATAGAGAGATTGAGTGACCAAAAGTTTGAATAAAATGTTAGGTTTTAATGAGTGGCTTAAGAGTAGAGGGAGGTGGGAAGATGTGGCTTAGGGAGACGGTAATACAAGATAGACCAAAGTCAGAAATGCAAGTTCAGAAATGGGATTTAGAGTTCTGGAAGAGGCTATAGGTTGAAAGATGCAAGGCCACAAAAACATTTAAACAATAATTTTTTCCTCTAAAACACAGGGGGAAAGAAGCCAAGTGTAACACTTTACTATATAATTGATAAAAACAGCTACCTTCACGTAGAGCAGAAATCAAACCTAGGGTCTGTCTCATCTATATAGTTCATAACTGCATGAATGGTGTGTTCGTAATTGACTCATAAGGTGAACTGGGGCTTCCCAATTATGAGGAAGTGAAGTCTAGGAGTACTCTTCTCGACTGCTCGAGCAGCATCAGTTACATGGAATATTCCAGTGCAAATGGACAAATTTTCAAAACAGTCTGAGGACTAATTATCGCAGGCTGCAAAATGGTACCTCCCCACTTAGTTTGCTTTCAGGCCAGTTAGAAATTTTGCTTCCCATTGTTAGCTCCAGAACATACAGGGTCATTTCCTGTAATTATCCAGAGCTGCTCAGCAGGCAGGAATACCCTATTCATGGATATCGTCAGAAATTCTCTTTCAAGACACATCTTCTACAATCAATATTTTGAATGACGAGACAATGTTCCTTCATTCATACATCTGAATCATGAACATCAGCATTTCAAATTAATTCCTCAGAACCAACCATTGTAACAAGAGCAAAACACTGTGGATACTAGCAATCCAAAATAACAGAAAATGCTGTAAATACTCAGTGGAGTGGGTCTGGCAGCATTTGTGGAAAGAGAAAAACAGAGATTTTGATCTCAAATTTTAAACTCTGCTTCACTCTTCACAAATGCTGCCAGACCTATGTCCAGTGTTTTCTGTTTATTATTAAACCATGTAACAGGGAAAAAAAACTTAATATACCATTATTCTGCACTCTCCTAAATAAGCAGTAGTTTTTCAAAGATGCATTAGAGGTTTCGCTGCAGGTAACTGCAGACATCCCTTAGAAATAATATATGAAAATTTTGGCAAAACGTAAATGAGTCCTAAATGCAAATAAAACAATGTACATTAATATAAAATACCAAGCAGAACATGATATTAATAAGAATGTTTATTAAACTCAATCTAAGTTATTTCACTTTTGACAATGTTTTGAAATTAACATTTGATACTAAAATGGAAAATGTTGTTCTGCAATTAAAACAAAACCAGGTTGAGAAGGAGACTGCCGGGGAAATCACCAATAAACAACCTAAAGGTGTATTAATGCTGCAACTTCATCATTGCAAAATGACATTATATCAGGACAAAGCTGAAGAAGTTGCAAAAATTCAAATGCACCATGTGCTGGCATTTCCACCTTCATCTCAGCACATTTAACAGTACCTGTTGCATGGCCAAGAGGGCACCCTTGCACATAATTACAAGCATGTACAGAAAGATTTTGCCCCTGTATCTGACGGTTCCAAACTGTGGCAGGCATTATAACAGCTGATAGCTAATGAACAATGTGGCTACCAATCTATAAACAGCAACTACAATATAACAATACACTTGCTTGCTTCTGAAAGAAACTTAAAACTTATTTTAACATTAAAAATTTAAAAAGACAGTCTACAAGACATACTGGTAGCAAACGCTGAACCCAAGACAATGATTTCCTTCAAACATTACTGATTTTAACCCATTGTTGACATTACCATAAACATTAAAGTAAAGTTTTTGCAGTTTGAGTACTGTTACAAAAATATATTTAACTGCATAGTCATCCAAGACAATTATTTTGTTAACCTCCATAAGTTAATGAATTCTGTTTCAAAAAACACATTTTTTGATGGCCTTATGGCTCTCTGGTGGCATTCACACCCAATTCAGCTGGTCAAGGGTTCAAACTAGCACGGCGGCGCAAAAGTGTGGCACACATGGGAGCATGAGAGAGACACGCATGAATGTGTGTGTGCACGTGCACACAACAGAGTATTTTGTATGAAGAAGAGTTTGCGCACATGCTTTTTTAAGGTGCGAATATGTCTGCAATGAGAATCCAGCTCCCCCACAGCATCCCCCATGGGCGGCACGGTAGCACAGTGGTTAGCACTGCTGCTTCACAGCTCCAAGGACCTGGGTTCGATTCCCGGCTTGGGTCACTGTCTGTGGAGTTTGCACATTCTCCTCGTGTCTGCGTGGGTTTTCTCCGCGTGCTCCGGTTTCCTCCCACAGTCCAAAGATGTGCGGGTTAGGTTGATTGGCCATGCTAAAATTGTCCCTTAGTGTCCTGGGATGCGTAGATTAGAGGGATTAGCAGGTAAAATATGTAGGGATATGGGGGTAGGGCCTGGGTGGGATTGTGGTCGGTGCAGACTCAATGGGCCCAATGGCCTCTTACTGTACTGTAGGGTTTCTACGATTTCTATGATCTCTATCCCAATCTTAAATACGTTTGAGCGCAAAATAAATGAGCATCACTCCTCTCATTAAACGTCATATAGACTTTTATAAATTTGTTTTTGCATGTTTGTACCTGTTGCACAATGACAATGATGCTTTTTGAGGTTTAACTCTTCAACATAATAAGAATGTTCCTTTGGGGTTCCATCAGTACTCTTGGGAGATCAAGACTTCCATGGCTGGAATAGTTTGGGAAACCCTGGTGTAAATAAGTGCTTATAAAAGTATGTAAAGATTGGCTCCAGTTTCATCCTTCATCAACCAGCTTTCTGGATTGGAACAGAATAAGCTGCGTTAGATTTTCATGTTGTCCTTTTCCCTCCCTGTCAGTCAGACAGGCAACCTTTCATTTGTCACTACTGGTGGCCTTTTCCCCCAACCCAAGTCCACCCCAAACCTAACACAATTCCTCTGCCATAGGCTTCAATTTCCTTTGGATAAGCCCAAACACTCCATCTGTCTGGGTCTCCGTATTCTCCAAAAGGCACCAATCACAGCCTCCTTGTTGTGTCAATGCAATAATCCACAATAGAAATGTGCCTCATACCAGTCTTATCTTCAAACCGTTGCACAAGCAATGAGAGACTCGAGTGTAACTTGAGTGGGATGTCATGAATGTACCTTGTTCTATTCCAAAAAGCCAGTTGAAGGAAATAATTACGTCAATCTTCACAACAATTCCTCCTCACCACCCCCCAAACATCCTTCTGTTTTGCAAGGTCTCAAACGTACTGGCTGACACTGTTTATTCTCTTTCCAGCAACACCATCACATTGATATAGCTGCAGAATACAAGCAGACAGTTGGGCACTGGATGGGCAAAGATCAGGTGCACAGGGCTGAAACGCAACCAGAAATTGTGATGCAACTCAGGTAATCCTTGACCACATGAAATGCTATTGAGACTGGTTCTCCTCTGCCACAACCAAGCACTGTTACAGGGCAATCTTGAAAAACAAAAAACAAGATTTTTTTCCTCCATCTGTCATCAGGCTCCCTAAACTTGTTCTGCATGCCCACGCAACATTGCCCCCATCAACCCAATTCACCTATCCTCCTGCCCAACATGCCCAGTGAGGGCTAATCTTGCCAATCATCTTCCTGTTGTGCTGACCACACCCACTACGACTCAATCTCACTCTGCTGACTGTCACTCTCCATTTGTTTTCTTCTAGAATGTCCAACAAAAATTTCCACCAGCTGACCCAATACTATCACCTTCTCACCGAATCACAGCTTAATTTATTCCCCTACTCATCAGGCATCCTCTCCTCCTCAAAACACCTCTCCTTTCTTGATCCTCCCACCTTCCTTCACCATCTTTCCCAACCTCTTCAGATTTCTCTCACATATACAACTTTTCTCTCTCAGCTTCTGGGTACCACCCTCATCTGAGATTTTAAATTTCATCTAAATTCACATTGCCCTCTGATTTCACTGCTCTCCAGTTTTCTCAAAACCTCCCTTCATATAAGCTCTCCTACCCAAATCCATGGTAACCATCGCAACATTGCCTGCTGACATTTGCTCTCTATTCTCACTAATGAGGCCATCTCTGGTCTCCTCCCAGTAACTCTCATGACCAACATTGCCCCATCTCCTCCAACCCTACTTCCACCCCAAAATAAAGCTCTTCAAGTCATTCAACTGCATTTTCAACCTTCCAATTCTAAACTTCCAAAGGCTTTCTGTGACCAGTGGACACTGAGGGCATGGATTGTCTAACAAATGCCTGTAATAATCTGATTACTCGTATGAGGATCTATTGCATTGATTGAAATCTACTGTATTCAGCTTTCAGCTTAATTTGACTACATTAGGTTGTATTAGTGGTGCCCTTCAAAAGGGAGAACTTGTGGAGGTGACCTATCAAATGACACTGCGACAATTCTATTCGGCCAATTAGAATTGGCCCTACTTATTCTTTCCCACCCTGATCTTGCCCCATCCCACTTCAGTGTATCTGCATAAAGCTAGTTTCGGAATCCATCACCTGACCGGCTAGACTACATCCAAAACTTTCCTGCTTGTACTCTACATTCTGTGTCAAACCTCGTTCACCCATCACTCCTTTTCTTACTGCCCTATATGAGATACTTGCATTGAAAAAGCACCTTTTATGTAGAACAATGACCTCCAGCTCTTCACATCAAATAGTCAGACTGAAATGGATGTCAAGACAGAGGAGGAGATGATGCTAGGAGTGGTGACCAAAAGTGTTGCCAAGGAGATGCATTTTAAGGAGCAAAGTACCTTACACAACTAAATCATATTACAAGAGCCTCTTAAACATTGCATTCTCCACAGCGCTCATAAATCATAGAAGAGGCAAAAGTGAAGGTTGGGCAGATCAAAAGCTGCAGTGGTACTGTAATAAATGTATTAGGGTACTGATCAGAAATCCCAAGGTATATTATCAGGTTAGACTAGACTCCAACTATTTGCTATTTCGGCATTATTGTGAGGATAAGGTGTTTCACTCCAGGCACAATTCTACTGACAAACTGGGGAGCTTTTATCAAAACAAACTTTATTTAACAAGACAGATTAACTATAACAAATTAATTAGCTTAACTTTAACCAACTGAAAAACTTACGCATGACAATTTTTAACTGCTAACCTATCTCTATTAATTCCAATTCAAGCAATATTCCTCAGACTTAAAACCCCTCTTCAAAATCAGTTAGCAACACACAGGCTTACATCCCAGAGCCTTTTGAACATCACTGCAGAGAGAGAGGCAGAGGTACACAGTACATACTCTTGCGACTCGGCCAACGTTGTCTACTTGATACGCTGCAGGGAAGGATGTCCTGGGGCATGGTGCATTGACGAGACCATGCAGGCACTACAACAACGGATGAATGGACACTGCTCAGCAATCACCAGGCACGAGTGTTCCCTTCCTGTCAGGGAGCACTTCAGCAGTCGAGGGCATTCAGCCTCTGATCTTTGGGTAAGTGTTCTCCAAGGCGGCCTTCAAGGCATCCAACGCAGAATCGCTGAGCAGAAACTGATAGCCAAGTTCCACAAACGAGGACAGCCTCAACCAGGATCTTGGGCTCATGTCACACTATCTGTAACCCCCATGACTTGCCTGGGCTTGCATAATCTCACTAACTGTCCTGGCTGGAGACAATACACATCTCTTTAACCTGTGCTTAATTCTCTCTCCACTCACATTGTCTGTACCTGTAAAGACTTGATTACCTGTTAAGATTCTCATTCCAACCTTTATCTTGTAATTGAGTTTGTGTCTATATATGCCCTGTTTGTGAAACAAATCCTGCACTCACCTGATGAAGGAGCAGCGCTCCGAAAGCTCATGCTACCAAATAAACCTATTGGACTTTAACCTGGTGTTGCGAGACTACTTACTATTTTTTGTGCAGAGGAAACCATTGAAGAAGTCATTGATACATCCCAGTTAAACTAACAATACAATCATTAATTGGGAATTTTTCTACAATCTTATTCCAATAGTATATTTCAATTTGGGATGGCCAAGTAGACAGCATATCAAAAAAAATAAACAGAAGTTCATTCTCAGACTGCATATTTCGTTCAAATGCCTTGTCAGTGACATATTGTTAATATGTAGACTACATCCATCACTTGGTTAAATACATTTGTGCCCGAGAGAGACCCTGGCCTCACAAATAGGCAGACCATCTAGAGTCACAGAGATATACAGCATGGAAACAGCCCCTTCGGCCCAACTCGTCTATGCCGACCAGGTTTCCTAAACTGAACTAGCCCCATTTGCCGGTGTTTGGCCAATATCCCTCTAAACCGTTCCCATCCATGTATTTGTCCAAATGTATTTTAAACGATGCAATTGTACCTGCCTCTACAACCTCCTCTGGCAGCTCATTTCATATACACACCACCCTGTGTGAGAAAGAGGTGCCCCTCAGTCCCTTTTAAAGCTTTCCCCTCTCACCTTCACAGTGGCAAGCACTGCTGCCTCAGTGCCAGGGACCCGGGTTCAAACCCGACTTGAGTCAATGTCTGTGCAGAGTCTGCACAGTCTCACGTGTCTGCATGGGTTTCCTCGGGGTGCTCCAGTTTCCTCCCACAGTCCAAAAAACGTGCTGGTTAGGTGCATTGGCCATGTTAAATTCTCCCTCCGTGTACCCGAACAGACACCCGAGCAGTGGACAATGAAGAATGTTATCCAAGACTACAACGGGATTTTGATCAACAGGGCCAGTGAGCCGAGTTATGGCAGATGGAACTGTGGCGACCGGGAGATTTTCACAGCAGTGGTAATGTAAGCCTATCTGTGATAATAAAATTAACTTAAACCATGACCTCTTCCCAGGAGAAAAGATCATAGCTATTTACCTTGTCTATAATGATTTTATAAACCTCAAAAAGGTCACCTCTCATCCTCCCACGCTCCATAATGTTCTTGTAAATCTTTTTTGTACCCTTTCCAGTTTAATAACATCCTTCCTATCACAGGGCAACCAGAATTGTATGCAGTACTCCAAATGTGGCCTTTGCCAATGTTTTGTGCAAATTGCAAGATAACGTCCCAACTCCTGTACTCAATGCTCTAACCGATGAAGACAAGTGTGCCAAATATCTTCTTCACCACTCTGTCTACCTGTGATGCCATTTTCAAGAAACTATGTACCTGTACCCCAAGGTCTCTGTTCGACAACACACCTCAGGCCCCTACCATTAACTGGTAAGTCCTACCCTGGTTGCCAAAATGCAACAACTCGCATTTATCTGAATTGAACTCCATCTGCCATACTTCAGCTCACTGGCCCAGTTATAGTCTTAGATAACCTTCTTCACTGTCCCCTACACCACCAATTTTGCTGTCATTTGCATACTTACTAACCATGCCTCCTATATTCTCATCCAAATCATTTATGTGGTCTAGACTGAAAGGATACAAAAGCACGTGTGTGATTGATCTTAGGTACTCAGCATCAGTTACACAACAACACGCAGTATGTCACAAAGCTCAAAACCCTAAAGTCCCTGAACATAAGTCAGAAAATCCCTTCTGCAAATCGACTGTTTCAGAACTGGTTACCCTCACCATGCCCAGAGCAAACTTAGAAGTTTAACTAAATTCAACCAAAAAATGTGCAGAATGGTAAAGTACCAATGTAGCCCTATTCCTTACATGGCAAAGGTCCTCAATTAAGTATTTAAATGATTAAATTTATATACACTTGTGTCAGTAATGTAAAATGGCTTGTAATTTTAATTGAACATTACCCTTCCTTTAATATACCATCCACCATATCCCTGTTAATTTTTGAATGTGTCTATTTATGTTACTTCATGACTTAAATGTTTGCATATCTTGAACCTGATTTCTTAGTCAATAAATGAATTTTTCGATCCAAGTCATACTGACATTCAGTCTTAGGGCTGCAAATGTATTTCTTCAATAAAATGCCATTCTTATTAGTACATGTTCATTTAGCTCCCTCACATGGTCTAGGACAAGCACAACATTCCAATTTTGCAAATAATTACAACATAGAGTTTGAAGCAGGTATCGTTTAGTCCAATGCAGAGAGCAATTGATAAAACTAGTAAAAGTACCCCCATCCCCACCTCTCACTCCTCCCAGGCTGCCCTCCAGTTTTACTGAGAAGCAGAGGTTGGAGGGCAGAAGGATTGGGGGGGGGGGGGGGGGGGGGGGGTGGATGGATGTGGGGGGGGACAGAGGATTGATATTTGAGGATTTCCAGCTTCTGGTAAACTACTTGAGAGGAGTGTTTCTCTTTATCTCCAACCAAACCTCCAGCTGTTACGTCCTTTCGAATCTTCAGCTATTTTTTCAGGAAGACGTGAATCACAGGACAACCCAGATGCATTATCTTTCAATAGCAATAAATAACACTGTAAATACATAGTGAGCAGTTAAACAGTGTAATTTAAATTAGAAATCTCAAAATGCAGATTTTTTTACCTCATTAATTATTCCTCTACAATTCATTGATGCACCCAACTTATACTCATGAGGAAGTTAGTCAATGCTGAATGCATTTCCCTCATCTCCTTACCCAAAAAATAAACTTACAGGCTCACAAATCACTGTTCATTACTGTAAAGGTTTTAATGAAAATCAAGGTGTTGTTGATCTTGCAATTACAAATGGTGCCTTCATTGAGTTCTTTTAAAATAATTGTTCTCGAAGTCACTCCTGTAACCAGTGATAACGGTTAACTTTATAAATGGAAAATAAATGTTTTACTATAAATAAACTTAGTATCCATATGAAAGGGGAAGTATTCCAGCTTGGAATTTTCCAACATTAGTTTGGACAAATTTACAGCTCTAAATTATTAGCTCATTCACACATTAAATTGCAAGTGCTGTTTTTGCATCAAGATTATTTTAAATACATGGACAAACATCAAGATATTAAACCAGTAAACATATGAATTTGTATGTTTCAAGGGACCGTCGGCAGCAGCAACAGTTATTAAATCAAGACAAATGTCCCACGGTCCCATATGCAGCTGCCATGGCCTAAATCAAAGTAAACTGGCAAGTCGATAAAGAATGTCATTGAAGTCAGCTCTATACATTGCCACACCTCTGTCGTGATAATAATAGTGCTCAATTTTTGTCTATCCAAATGGTTTTAATTTTAAGGGGAATGTTTGTTGGTTGGTTTTTTTGGTGGGCAGTGCCTGGCTCACGCAGAAGCATGAAAGGTGCACCAAGGACTGGGACATGTGACAAACATGTGGCTGCCAGTGGCTGGTGGCAATGGTGGGGTTGTTAATAGAGAACACAAGCAACAGAAGACAAGGGAAAAAAGCAAATTACTGCGGATGCTGCAATCTGAAACCAAAAGAAAAAATGCTGGAAAATTCCAGCAGGTCTGGCAGCATCTGCAAGGAGAGAAAAGAGCTGATGTTGCGAGTCCAGATGACCGTTTCTCTCTTTCGGGGTTAGAAGATAAGGGAAGCCCATCAAAGTTTCCCTGGCTGTAGAGATTGCATTCATGAGGGATGCAATAGGAATGGGTTGGATTTAAGGATTGGCATGTGGTGGGATGGCGGGCAGTCAGATGACAGAACTGTTTGTGTGGCACAATAGCAGGAATGCTTATTTGATACAAATTATTTGAATGTTGTTCTTTCAGTTAAAAATGAAGCTTCACTGGATTTGAGTGAAAAGGTTTAAAGCGCTAGGTGAATTCAAAGAATAGATCAGCATTTATTCTGTAGATGATATAGTCTATCCTTTCCAAAGTTTCTGCAAAGTCTAAATTTAATGGATATGCCACTGCACAAACTTAGACTTAAGGCAGAAGCAATTATTATGTTGCTATGAAACCTGAATTCTAAACAAAAAGCTTGTAATAGAACACAATTGGTAGTTAAGAAACCGTTTTCTTCAGTGATAGGTGTTAAATAATATCAGACAGCTTTCAAGGAAATAGCGTTGATTCCTTGAATTTTGAGTCCATGGGATGTATACTGGCCTTTTGAACATAGGAGAAAACAATTCCCAATTAAACTTTTATATCCTGTAACTGTAAACAAGTCACAAGGCCAGGATCTTGATAACATTTGTAATTATGGGCAGCATGGTGACACAGTGGTTAGCACTGCTGCCTCACAGCATCAGGGACCCAGGTTCAATTCCTGGCTTAGGTCACTGTCTATGCGGAGTCCGCATGTTCTCCAGTGCCTGCGTGGGTTTCGCCCAGGTGCTCCAGTTTCCTCCCACAGTTGGAAAAACATGCTGGTAAGATGCATTGGCCATGCTAAATTCTCCCTCAGTGTACCTGAACAGACACCGGAATGTGGCGACTAGGGGATTTTCAAGGTAACTTCATTGCAGTGCAATGTAAGCCTACTTGTGACACTAATAAATAAACTTATATTACTAGGCCTGATTTTACACATGGACAACTTTTTGCAGCTTTGTCAGTGAGAAGTTTCAACTGCTAAAATATTTGATGAAAATATAACTAGAAATCCTATATTTAAAGAAATACTGTCACAATAAAGGTACTAATCCAGCCATAAATGTTTTGCAGATCTCTGCTGGTTTTTGAATAAAATATACATTTTGCCTGAACATCCAACATGAAAGAGTTGCAAAAACAAAGAGTTGAGCTCCTCCTGATGCAACTGAATGACTTTCAAAAGTTGCAATTACCAATTATTTCAAGCTTTCAATGCACACATATTGTTTGGGTACAAGCCTCCTTTTGACTAAGATGCTGCTGTATCTTTGTTAGCCAACCCAAAATTAACATGTTTTACTGTGTGTCACCCCAAAAGAAATTGAACTATAGTCAGTGTATATAATTAAATTACAATGTGACAATGCATATATTCTTATTTAATATCAGAACATGAGAAAGGAGAGTATGCCATTACATAGTAATTTATTGAATGCCTTTTCTAAATACAAAACATCTACTGCCCCCCTTGATCTATTTGCATGCTTACAAACTCAAATAAGATTGCCCCATCACAAAATCATGTTGATTCTGCTTGATTAAATTATAACGTTGTGTGTGTCATTCTACTATTTCCTTAATGGATTCTAGCATTTTATCCCAAGGCAAGCTAACTGAACTATAGTTTCCTGCCTCCCTCCTTTATAGAATAGAGATGCTGTTACATTTCTGATTTTCCAATCCACTGGGATTTACTCAATCTTGAAACTTTGGAAGATTACAACCAGTGCAACAATATTATCACTGCAGCCACTTATTTTAAGACTCAAGAATGCAGGCTGTCACGTCCAGGGACTCTTAAGCCTTTAGCCTCATTAGTCTCCCTTGCATTTTTCCTCCAGAGATAGTTTGAAGTTGGTCCCTTTTACCCTTTCATTTTCTACTAATCTTAGGATGCTTGTTGTTTCTTCTATTGGGAATCTTAACAGCAGGTTACTTTACTTTCAATTTGAAATCATTAACTTCATCAGTGACAAGGTGACAAGTCCTTCTCAATCTTTCTTTCTCAATGGAATATATATTTGTTCAGTTATTCAATCTCCTTAAATATCTGCCTCTGCTTATCTACTGTCTTACTGTTTAACCTATTTTCCCAGTCTACAGTAGTCAACTCTATCTTCAAATGTTTTTTAAAACACCAGTTTCAGACCCATGCTTCTCTTACACAAACAGAATGTGAAATTCTATCATGTTATGATCACTCTTGCCTAAGATACATTAAAGTTAAAGTTTATTCATTAGTTACAAGTAGGCTCACATTAACACTGCAATGAACTTACTGTGAAAATCCCCTAGCTATGACATGAATTATCCTGTCTCATTACACATTGTAAGAAGTTTAACAACACCAGGTTAAAGTCCAACAGGTTTATTTGGTAGCAAAAGCCACACAAGCTTTCAAAGCTCTAAGCCCCTTCTTCAGGTGAGTGGGAATTCTGTTCACAAACAGAGTTTATAATTTCTTTATAAACATTTCTTTATAAACTCTGTTTGTGAACAGAATTCCCACTCACCTGAAGAAGGAGCTTAGAGCTTCGAAAGCTTGTGTGGCTTTTGCTACCAAATAAACCTGTTGGACTTTAACCTGGTGTTGTTAAACTTCTTATTGTGTTTACCCCAGTCCAACGCCGGCATCTCCACATCATTATTACACATTACCAGGTCCAAAAGCCTGTTCACTTTATGGATCCCAATCAAATTGTTCAAATAATTTTCTCCTCACTGAACTCTTCTTCAAAGCTACTTTCGCCATTTGTCCAATCTACATGAAGATTAAAATCACCCATAATTATTGCAATATCTTTCTTTCAAGCCCCCATTATTTCTTAATTAACATTCAGTTCTACTGTTAGGGAGCTGATAAAGTACTTCGGCCACTGACTTATTTTCCTTGCTATTTCTCATATCCACCTAAACAGATTATACATCTTTATCTACCCAACCAAGATCATTTCTCACAATGGACTGATCTCATCTTTTTCTTTTCACTCTATCCTTCCAAAATGCTAAATAGCCTCAACTATTCAGTGCCCAGCCTTGCTCACTTTACACCTATGTTTCTGTACTGGCCATATCATGCCCATTTATTTCTATTTGTGCTATCAGGTCATCTATCTGGTTACAAATATTGGGTGCATTCAGACAGAATGCTTTTTAATTATTTTTACCATTTTCTCTACTCTGCCCTATGAGCACTTACATTGATATACTCTGTCCCTTCCTGTCATAAAGATTCTAGTTTTTGTTTTGCATTACTCAATGCTGTCACCACCACCTATGTTTTTCTCTTCCACCCAGCAGCAGAAGTATGCCAAATTGCACAACACACTGACAATGCCACTAAACTGCACACCATTTCAAAGGCGAAACATACTTTTTTGCGGCAATACCATTCCTGCATGCTCACATTTAGAATCCTGCATTTTCGAACTGACATTGTAAGGGTTTTGTTTAATAGTACAAACACTTGCACCGAGTTAGCACTTTTAACAACGTATCCCAAGTTGTTTCACATAAGGGATTTTCACAGTAACGTCACTGAAGTCTTAATGCAAGCCTACTTGTGACACTAATAAATAAATATGGTAACACATATCAAGCCTTGATTGAAGTACTAGCCAAAAGCATAGTTTTCAAAGTCTTTTAAAAAATGGTAAGTGGCAGATAAAATGAAAGGGAGTAATTTTTTTATTAATTCGTGGGACATGGGTATTGCTGGCTGACCAGCATTTATTGCTCATCCTTAGTTGCCCGAGGGTAGTTGCAAGTCAACCACATTGCTGTAACTCTGGAGACACATGTAGACCAGGCAGGTAAGGATGGCAGATTTCCTTCCTTAAAGGACATTAGTGAACGAAATGAGTTTTTCCGACAATCAACAATGGTTTCATGGTTATTGGTAGATTCTGAATTGCAGATTTTTTTTAAAATTCAAATTCCACCATCTTCCATGGCACGACTCAAACCCTGGTCCCCAGAATACTGGCTTAGTTTCTGGATTAATAGTCTAGCGATAATACCACTAGGCCATCGCCTCCCCAAATCTTTGAGGGTGTGATTTAAACAATTGAAATCTCTGCCAAAACTGAAGGTATTGGAATTGAGGGAAGAGAGGAGGTTGCATGGAGAGCAAAGATGAACGGCGGCAATAGTCATCAAGATGTATTGCTACAAGAGGTTCCAAATGTCTAGTCAGGCAATGGTGCAGAGGTGTTTGTGAACAGTACATCGCAAGTTACATTATTGTTTTACTTAAGATACTAACGGTTTTAAAATAACCTTGAACAAATCACTTAACTTAAAATTGGAATATCCATCTTTAACCATTACAAATCTACAAAGAAAGCTATGAGAGGGAATTGATGAAATGGTCAAAAGACCAAAGAAAGTGGCAAACAGAATTCAATTTTCTGTGAATTTGAGGTCATAAAATTGTACTTTGAACATGGGGAGGTCAGTGGTATGGAAGAGCGGAGGGGCTTGAAGGTTCAGGTTCACAAAATATTTCAGGAAGCATCTGAAATGGATGAGGCCTTAAAAATAATGTAGAGCTGGGTTTTATTGCAAAAGGTATAGAAAATAAAAGTTGAATTGTAACAGAGAGTCTCTATAAAGCTTTCATAGAACCAGAATTGGTGTACAATGTGCAGTTCTGGTTTCAAGCTACAGAAACAATGCTGATGAAATTGGGTACATGCAGGTTCACTATGATGAAACAATACAAAGAAAGATTTGAAAACTGGGGTACTTTCATTAGAACATAGGAGATTACAGGATAATTGGATAGAACTGTTAAAAATTATTGAAACGAATACAACAGAATTGATAGCAAAAGACTATTTTTTCCGTGATTGAGTACAAGGACTTAGATGCAAGAGTCAAGACTGAAGAGAATTATTTAGCACAGAATATTGTGAAGCTTTGCAATCCACTACTTGAGTTACTGATTGAAGCAAAGACGGTGTCAACATTTAAGAATAAGGTGAAGAGAAAGGGGAACAAATGGACATGAGAACAGGGCAAGCATATCGAAATAGAACATCTGCTCATTTGTAGAATAAATATAAATACAGATTTTTAAAATATTTTTTCACAAGATGGGGCATTGCTTGTTCGCGAGAAGGTGGTGGCGAGCCACTTTCTCGAACTGTTGCAACCCTTTGTGGTGTAAGTAAACCCACAGTGCTGTTAGGAAGGGAGTTCCAGGATTCGGGTTACTGTGGAAATTAAGTTATAACAACAAGGGAACTCAATCAACAAGTCAAACAAGGCCTCATCTGAGGTCAACAGTTGCGTATTCAGTTTCTAGGCTTGGCAACAGGATGAAATCAAAGACAAGTTATCATGACAAATACCAAAAAACAAGATATGTTGACATATTACGCTAATGAAGGAAATGGTTGTCTATTGGATAAGGGCAAAAAGCTATGCTATGGTTGGTGGACTATGTATGCAAATGAGGGATTATAAATTCTATTAGTTGAAAGTAAACCATAAAGCTATTGGTGTTTTAACTGGCACGTTCTCTCTCATTGGCAAAAGTGTGTTATAACTGACACTGTTTGAGGAACTCTTTTAGAACACCATAGTAAAATTCACTGTGTCTGTTCTTGCTCGCAGGTAACAAAAGCTTAAAAGATTGGAGTACTCACCATGCATTCTCTGGTTAATCCTCAACAGTGTCTTTGAGGTTCCACCAAGATGGCAAACCCCCGGAATGTCTACACGGGAGAAAAGCGTGGTGCTTCATTGGCCAGCAGCTCGAAGACCGCAGCTGCCCGATTTCGGCATATGAAGCTATTTGACCGGGGGAACGTACACGCTGTCCTGTGCAACACTACCGAGGTAAGCCATGACAAGTGAGATTCGAGATCCCCCTTTTGGGGTTAGAGGCCTCATCTGAGGATTGCACGGTTTGGGTTAAGGGCACAGTTGATCAATCGAGGGAGGTTAGAGTCCTCCTTTGGGAGGGAGGTTCTGTTTGGGTACGGCCCTTTAAGTACTCACCGTGCCTCGGGTTAGAGGACCCATTTGAGTATGGCACAGGGGGTTAGAAGCCTCATTTGCGTACGGTACGGGGGTTAGAGACCCCGTTTCAGTATTGCACAGGGGGTTAGAGGCTTCATTTGAGTACGGTTCAGCTGTCAGAGAGAGAGAGAGCCAGCAGAATGTTAACTCTATTTCCCTCAGGTTTTTTTCATCTCACGCCGGCTGGCAAGGCAAGATCTGACCCTTTATAATTATGGGGAAAACAGTTTACTGCAACTGTTAATCTATTGTATTGTTTGTTAAATATTCTCTGAAATATTTAACAGATGTACACATATATTATACAGATGTACAAAGTAAAGTAATATAATATTAGACCTTGTAAATCTTCAGTGGAAGGATTGGGAACAATGTTGAGTGATCAAAAAATATGGACATTGATCTGTGTATTTGTGTCACATTTAGTTTAATTTAGTCAGAAATGTCATTATATGTTGCTGCTGCTTAAAATATTGTACAATTTACTATGCAAATGTTGCTCATGTGATAGGATTTATTTGTTAAGATACACATTTTAAAGAAAATTATTTTAATCTTGCATATCACAACCCTGTGATAGCACAAAACATTACTGTTAACTTTCAAGTACACTATGCATGGTTCTTAAAATGATCAGAAATGAAAAAAAGCACGTTAATCTTTAAGGTCTTGTTAGTTTTAGTTGTTGGACTCTTTTGCTGTGTATTACATAGGTCTGTGTTATTTTAACTTACCTCTTAGTGTGTGTATATTTATTGATCCACTCCAGATTCTGTGATAAACTATCTGCAATTTCTAACTGTCAGACTAACACAAAGACAGTCCTTTTATGTTTTTTTGTCAATCTAAATTGAATGCATTTTTTAAATGATCTCATTACCCGCGACCTTGGCATTATCAGCACCAGTATTGTTCTGAAATTTAAGTGCCATTTTATTCAGAGACCCTTGCCAGTGAAGTTTTTCTTTTTAGTCGCCAGTTTGCAATTTTGAGTGGGGGACCTATATCCGTTAGAATTTTTCTTTTCGAATAGCAACCTGGGATATCCAAGTGTTTCTGCCAATTTGGAAAACACTAATATTTGAGATTCTTGTGCGTGAACAAATGTTTATAACTGCTGTTACAGAAATGACCATGCTTTAACGATTGCAGAGTATAAAGATCTGCAGTCATTTGGGGGTAGGGGATTTGTGACGATCCATCGATTGCAATTTTTACTTAAGACTGGCGCCAACCCTGCTGGGACACCATTATGTTCATTGTTCTCTTTAGCATAGATTTTAATATTTGTAAAGACATACATTCAGCAATGGAACTTGCGATAGAGAGGTTTAAATCCCAATCCCAACTTTATTGTAAATATTTAGAGGGAGAAAATTGTCTCCTGTGATAATTGTAAACGGTCTCTTCTTAACACTGATTTATGTTAATGTTAAACTCATCTACTACTACACATTTGGCATCACTGTAATCAAATCAGGTGATCTTACAAGGTATGAATCTTTCAGGAGTCTTAAATTTATGCTTTTTACCTATATACAAATGTATTTTAAGAAAAAAAAAGAGTTCTTACATCACAACAGAAAAAACACTTCATTAGCTATAAAGTAGTTTGAGGCAAGTTCTTTCTTTTCACTCAATGTTCCAAAACCCAAATGAGATCAATGATTGGACCTCAATGTTCTGTTAATAACTATCCTGGTGGCTTACTGGGCATTTGTGTTTTTGTCCTGATGATGAATTGGTTTGTCATTATGGGATGAATTGCTTTCAGTGATAATTGTAACAAACACAAATTCATTTGTGCATTATTTTAGTGCATTTGTTAACTCATCTAAAATAATTTGTGTAATTAACTACAATAAAATAACACGAGGAACTCCATACAAATGTGATATAATTACAAATATTTCAGGCAGTCATTTTTTCTTTCTTTTGGTGTTCAATATCGAAAGATTGGGGGCAATTTTTACTTTTGTCATTTGCTTAAAATGAGCAATTTTGGATCTGCTGCTCATTTTACACCTCTCTCAGATAGAAAAGTCAGGAGGGAGGTGTAACAGGTGGTGAACTGTATTTGCCCATTTTACACTATTGCCATAAATTAATTTTATTGAATCTTGTGATTTATTTTAGTACTTTGCCACAGTCTTGTTGCTATTGAAATTACAGATGATGCCAAATTGTGTCATATAGCAAGTAGATTGAGTTATATTTTCTTATTTAAATGTTAAAATAAGCTACTGTCATTAGCACACTAAGGGTTAACCCTAATTGCCAACTTTCTTTTATATAGTTTACTTTCTGCCTTAGCTTCTTGTCTGTCACTTCTCAACAGTTATTTTATCCCTCTTGTTTAATGGCACAGATTCTATCAAATGCAAATATAGGTATATGTATGGATCCCCAAATATGCTGGAATCAGCCGTCCCCTTCAAGACCTCGCCCTCCCCACAGCCCCTGACAACGTCCTCTGGGACTCTGATTCAGAGGCCGATTCATATCTTTGAAGACCGCTCTAGCCTCTGCACCTGCATTAGGGCTGCCAGACTACAGTAAGCCCTCTAACCTTTATGTTCACAAGTGAAATGGGTTCTCCCAGGCTGTACTCACCCAATCCCACGGAGAGATCCAGCAACCTGTAGCCTACTATGGCATCCGCCTCAACCCCGTTGTGGGGGGACTACCCTCCTGCCTCCACTCCATTGCGGCAGCTTACCTTGCCGTTACTTCTGCACAGAGCCTGACGCTTGGATATCAGGATGTGCTCCTGTTGCCGTTGCTGCACTTTTAAATCGCTCCACTACCCAACATTTCACAGCCGCTAGAGTAACTAGATATGAAACCACACTCCTGGGTGACCATTGCCCACCATACTTCTTTTAACCCCCATGACTCTCCTGTCCATGGATGACAACGGTAACCCTCATGGATTGTAAAGCAGTCATTCAATTGTCTATCCTATCCTGACCACATCTGCAGGACTACCCATTACATAATTCCGATCTTGTCCTCTTTGGCGAAGGCTCCTCTACCCGAGCACCGAATGGAGATCTTCAGACTGGAAACGCTATTTGCAACCTCCATTCGAGACTTCCACCATCTTGTTCTGCTCAAGCTGCTGAAACGGTTTGCCCTTACTCATGCATGTGTCGTTGCCTCCGGCCAAATCAGTTAATATCTACACAGGCTCCCGTTACACTTTTTGTGTCGCCCATGACTTTGGACAGTTCTGGAAACCCCGCGACTTCCTTGCCTCATCTGGGGCCTGGTCAGACACGGACAATTCATCACCAATCTCCTTTCGGCTCTCCAACGTTTGCCTTATAATCGCTGTTATTTAGTGTGCTGCTCACACCAATGGTAATGACTTTACTACTCAAGGTAATGATCGGGCAGATAGTACTTCATGAACAGCTGCGGCCTATCCATATGGGCAAGTGGTTCTCCTTTGTTATCAGGCTGCCACCCATATCCAGTTATCTTATTTTTCTGGTGTTATTCGTTTACAATCTGAAGCTCCCCACTCAGAAACGAGATGCATGGCTGCAGGCCAAATGCTCCCAGCGTTCTGACATTCTTTGGTGTTCCCCGGATGAGCGTGTTGTGCTTCACACCTGCCTTGGCTTGCCCACATGTACATGAGCTTACCCATGCAGGCAAAGGGGGGGGAATGATCAGGATGGCGCAGCAGGCATGGTTTGCATCGGGATTTTCCACCATGGCAGGAAAACGTGCCGCTCAGTGTCTGCTTTGTCAACATCATAACCCTGGAAAAACACCTCCAGTGAACCCAGCAACAGACCCCCACCGTGGAGCCCTTTTGTGCATTTACAAATGGACTTTATACAGATGCCTAAATGTGTGGGATATAGCTATGTGCTTGTTGCAGTGTTTGCTCGTGCGATGGGTGGAGGCCTACTCAACTAGGAGAAATGATGCTGTGAATGTGACTAAACAATTGCTGAGAGAATACATACCTAGATTTGGTATTCTGCAAGCCCTCTCCAGCGACAACGGTCCTCATTTTACAGGAAAAGTAATTAAGGAACTGTTAAAAGCAATAGAGTGCAAACCTCACCTGTCCGGCCCTCATCATCCACAGTCCACTGGAACCGTAGAAAGACAGAACGGAACAGGAATAAGCTAACTAAACTGTGAAGAAACCGGACTGAAGTGGCCTGAGGCCCTACCTTTGGCCTTGATGACCACGCGCTCTCATCCCAATTGTACCACCTCTGTCACCACTTATGAGATAGTAATGGGATATCCCATGTGCTTACCTGTCTCGATGTGGAGATGCCGGCGTTGGACTGGGGTAAACACAGTAAGAAGTTTAACAACACCAGGTTAAAGTCCAACAGGTTTATTTGGTAGCAAAAGCCACACAAGCTTTCGGAGCTTAGAAGGGGCTTAGAGCTCCGAAAGCTTGTGTGGCTTTTGCTACCAAATAAACCTGTTGGACTTTAACCTGTTGTTAAACTTCTTACTGTGCTTACCTGTCTCCCCATCCCTTAACGTTAAACAGATGGACATCCACTCCATGCATGAAGGAATGTTGGATTATTGCATAACATTAACTAACTCTCAAAAGTTTGCATTCCCAGGTCGCTGAGGCACAGAAGAGAGTTATCACTGAAGGGTATCACACATACTAACCGGGAGACTTAGTCCTCGTGAAGGCTTCCGGAGCAAGTACTGTCTGGAACCTCGTTGGGAAGTTCCTTACCAAGTCCTACTGACCACTCACACGACCATGAAGGTGGAAGGAGACCTCTGCGGATCCACGCTAAACACGTCAAGCGAGCACCACCCTTGGAAGAAGGAGCTTAAACAAGGACTTGATATTGTTCGAAATGTGGACTCTTTTGTTATTGGTTATACTACCCTTTGCAGAGGCATGGATTAACAATCCCGTGGTATGAAGGTTGCAGGCTGTCGCTTCACAGGGCAACCAGACCCAATGTTGGATCTGTACTCACCTCCCTGTTACACCCTCATCGGAGAAGCATTTTTTGGCCCTCCCTTCAGACCTTGCGTGGTCCACGGAATGCATGATGATCCTCATCCGCCATGCGCCTACTTGGAGGCAACAGCCCACCCTTGTGACCATTAAAGCACCAGCACGGCTGTGTGTTAGAAGAAATTATATCCGTATTTACACTCGGGTGGGTGATTTGTCATTGAGCTCGTGTACCTACCTTGCTGATTATGACTACTGGGAAGCCTGATTTCACTTCCACAATCTGTCTGGTCCCATGACATCCTTTTGGGATTGCATGAATAATGATCCCTTATGCATCTCGCAGGCCTCCACTTCCGGAGGTTAAACTCACCTACACCAAGGGTGGGTGTGATTGCCAGTGATCATACAACCTCACCCTTAATGGTTTTACTAGCGGCGCAAGGGGGAGTTTCATAGAATCATAGAAACCCTACAGTACAGAAGGAGGCCATTCGGCCCATCAAGTCTGCACCGACCACAATCCCACCCAGGCCCTACCCCCACATATTTACCCACTAATCCCAACACATCTTAGGACTCTAAGGGGCAATTTTTAACCTGGCCAATCAACCTAACCCGCACATCTTTGGACTGTGGGAGGAAACCGGAGCACCTGGAGGAAACCCACGCAGACACGAGGAGAATGTGCAAACTCCACACAGACAGTGACCCGAGCCGGGAATCGAACCCGGGACCCTGGAGCTGTGAAGCAGCAGTGCTAACCACTGCGCTACCGTGCCGTCCATTTTGTGGGCTGTCAATGAGATATGCTGCTTCTACGTCAATAAGGAATTTGGGATTGAGACCGATGTGCATACTGTTCAGGAGCAGGTGTGTCGCCTGCACTCAGTTGCTCAGGAAAAGCCTTTTGACTGGTGGTTGGCTCCCTAGCATTGATGGATGGTTTGGAGATTGTTTTAAGAATCTTTTCAAATTCCTTATTGTGGGCCTTGCCTTGCTCATTTGTCCTGTATGTAGTAATCCATTTTTTTTTCTTGCCGCATCCATTCTATTTGCTGCCCTCGTGGTCCTATCCACAGCCCAGCTCCCCATCTCCTCCCTCTCCTCCTGGCCTACCAATCAGCAGAGGAAGAATTTAGAAACTAATACGCTTAGAGTCTGTGAAGGTCCCATCGGATCGTCCTTAAAGGACAAAAAGGGGGGAAAAGTGTAGAAATTAATTTACAACAAGGGAACTCAATCAACAAGTCAAACAAGCCCTCATTTGAGGTCAGCAGTTGCGCATTCAGGAAAGAGACTAATCTAACCTTGTGTCAGTTTCAAAAACACTACATTCCAGGGCTTGGCCACAGAATGAAAACAAAGACAAGTTTCTGTGACAAATACCAAAAAACAAGATAAGTTGACATATTACGCTAATGAAGGGGATGGTTTTCTACTAGACAAGAAAGGGCAAAATCTTATGCTATGGTTGGCGGACTATGTATGCAAATGAAGAATTATAAATTCTACTGGTTGAAAGTACACACCAAATTGTCAGGCTATTGGTGTTTTAACTGACATGTTCTCTCTTATTGGCTAAAAAGTGCTATAACCAACACTGTTTGCAGAACTCTGTTAGAATACCATAGTGAAATTCACTGTCCTCCTTGCTAGCAGGTAATAAAAGCTTAAAAGGTTTAAGTACTCACTATGCATAGTCTTGTTAATCCTCAACATTACTTGCAATTGCTGGTGTTCCCTTGCGCATACTGCCCTTGTCCTTCTAGGTAGTAGAGGTGACAGGTTATGAAGGAGCTGTCGAAGAAGCCTTCGGGAGTTGCTGCAGTGATTCTTGTAGATGGTATACACTGCTGCCACCGTGCATCGGTGATGGGAGGGAATGAATGTTCAAGGTGGTGGATGGGTCACCCATCAAGTAGCTGCCTCGCCCTGGTGTCGCATTTGAGTGTTTCTGGAGTTGTACTCATTCAGGCAAACACACAGCATCCCATCACATTGCTGACTTGTGCCTTGTAGATGATGGACAAGCTTTGAGGAGTCAGGTAGTGAGTTACTCTCTGCAGAACTCCCAGTCTCTGACCTGCTCTTGCAGCTACACTTTATATGGCTGGTCCAATTCAGTTTCTAGTCATGATGTTGACAGTGGGTCATTCAGCAATAACAATGCCACTAAAGGTCAAGGAGAAATCATTAGGTTCTCTCTTGGCCTGGTTTCCATGTTGACATTTGTGTATTCTCTCCTATATCATTACTGGCTATTAATCCTAAAGTTATAAATGTTCTCTACAAAGTAGTTTTGGATGTTACCAAAAGGAATAATGTAGAAATTAGGCATTTTCTGGTGAATAATTAAAATCTTGGTGACCAAAAATAATAAATTTAAGTGCAAAATTGAAAACAAATGCTGGAGATCAAGTTAAAACATTAAAAAAGCGCACAGTTGTTTGATTCATGAAAAGCTAATTCTTTCACAACCTCAGGGTGTCGTTTGGTGCTTTATAGCCAAATTAAGTGCTATTGTACTGTAGGTAATGATCAGAACTGATTCAACACTGTCTAACATTTAGGTATCCGATGAAGGTTCAAAGTTAAAATGTTATGTAGCACTGACTCAGGTGGTAGAACACTATGCATCTTTGATTTTTACCTTATGACAATTTTGACCTTTGAGAGAGATTACAACTGTCTCAGGTAGACAGAATAAGCACATTGTAGATATAACTAGTGAATTGTAGCAATTTTCCATATACCTACCTGTACATTGTCCAGAGTTAGTAGTACATATAACTCTGATGCTGTTAGCACTCACTATCATTAAGTAAATCAGAAAGCAACTTTCAGTATTTGCATATGTGCAGTGAAGAGTGAAACATATGAAGAGCAGGATATTGCAGCAGTTAATTACTGGGAAGATAGGGTTTTATCCATTCAAGTGTAAGTTTTATTTTAAAATGGCATGGTAAGTCTTAATTACTGCCAAACAATCACCCTGGCTCTGGAAATATACAAGTACTTGAAAAATTACTTTTACAAGTCGAGTCTCATTCCTTCAAAATTTAATTATTGTGGGAGACTTTAAGAAGTTTTTGTATTTTCTTAATCTATTCCCACAATCCATTTTTCTTTCCCTCTATTTTCCTTTCTGTACATTGGTTGACATATTCTAAATTGTACTTCCTGGTTCAGACTTTGCATGTCTCAAGAAAGGCTTCTTCGGTCTGATTATTTGAAAAGACACACTGTACTTACCCAGATTCCCTGTCAAGACTTCCACACTGTATCAGACTCTTAATGACTAAGTTGCTGCTCAAAAACACACAAAATATCTGTGGGTATGCATAAGCTTAATGAACGGTAGGCACCATTTGCTCACCAGGCACTTTTTGTTTGTCACTGACCACAAAATACAAGCCACTGCCTCAAACTACATAAAGTCATACAGATAAAAATCACAATAAACACATGATGTAGTCAAACTTTTTAAATTTGCACTGAAACCTAATATTGCATATCATAACTGCAAAACTTAAAAGTTTCTGTTAATTCAATATACAATTGACATGGTCCGTCCATGGGCCCCACTTGCAAAGTCTGCTATGCTTATGTACAAGTTGACAAAGCCAAACCCAGGCAACTCCAAGTGCAATAGTATCAATGCATTAAATAGCTAGAATTTAACCAATCAAATGCAATCCACCAATGCTGGTAAGCTTCCCATTGCTTTTTCAGTGAGGATCACCCTCCCAATGGGAAAGCATTACATGGAGTTGTTCCATGCTCCTACGTTAGCGAAACAATCGGATTAGTAAATCAAAATTTCTGTCAATCTGCCTGGCATGAATTTGTTTGGCTCAAATATTGGTATATCTTGTCTGCAACATGGTATTGGCCTAGTTCTGAACTTTGAGGACAGTACAGAATCAGAGAATAGAACCCCTACAGTACAGAATTAGGGCATTCGGCCCATCGAATCTACACCAACAACAATCCCACTCCATCCCCATAACTCCATTTATTTACCCTGCTAATCCCCCTGGAACTAGGGTCAATTTAGTATGGCCAATCAACCTAACCCGCACATCTTTGGACTGTGGGAGGAAACCGGAGCACTCGAAGGAAACCCATGCAGACATAGGGAGAATGTGCAAACCCCATACAGTCAGTGTGTCACCGTGCTGCCCGTGGATGCTCCGGTGTACCTGAACAGGCGCCAGAGTGTGGTAACTAAGGGATTTTCACAGTAACTTCATTGCAGTGTTAATGTAAGTCCAATTGTATAAATAATCTTAAAACAAAATCTTTCCATCTGGCTAACAGCCTCAGAAACCCCATTAAACCCCAGAAATAAAGGGGAAAAAATAACATTTATGCAATGATTTTCACAACTTTGGAACACCTCCGTGCTTTCCAGTCAATGATGTAATTTTGGACTATAGTCAATTTTGCACACAATAAGTTCTTACAAGCAGCAATATGATAGTGACCAGGTTCAGTGTGCGACATTTTCCTGGGCTGTATTTATCCCTCAGTCATCAGAGAGAACTCCCCAGCATGCCTTAATGACTATCGTCCGGTGGCTCTGACATCCATCATTATGAAGTGCTTTGAAAGTTTAGTCATGGCACGGATCAATTCCAGCCTCCCAGATTGCCTGGATCCACTACAATTCGCCTACCACCGCAACAGATCCACAGCATTCACCATCTCCTTGGTCCTGCACTCAAACCTGGAACACCTAGATAACAAAAATACCTATGTCAGACTCCTATATATTGACTACAGCTCAGCCTTCAACACCGCTGTTCCTACGAAACTCATCTCCAAACTCCATGGCCTGGGCCTCAGCTCCTCCCTGTGTGACTGGATCCTGAACTTCCAAATTCACAGACCACAATCAGTAAGGATGGGCAACAATATCTCCTCCACAATCATTCTCAATTCCGGTGCCCCACAAGGCTATGTTCTCAGCCCCCTACTGTACTCCTTATACACACGTGGTCAAATTCCCCTCCAACACGATTTTCAAGTTTGCTGACGACACCACCACAGTGGGTTGGATCTCAAACAATGATGAGACAGTACAGGAATGAGATAGAGAATCTGGTGAACTGGTGCGATGACAATCTCTCCCACAATGTCAACAAAATGAAGGAAATTGTCATCGACTTCAGGAAGCGTAGTGGAGAACATGCTCCTGTTTACATTAACGAGGACAGAGTAGAAATGGTCAAAAGCTTCAAGTTTTTAGGTATCCAGATCACCAGCAACCTGTCCTGGTCCCTCTGTGCCGGCTCTATAGTTAAGAAAGCACACCAACACCTCTACTTTCTCAAAAGATTAAGGAAATTTGGCATGTCAGTTACGACTCTCACCAACGTTTACAGATGCACCATAGAAAGCATTCTTTCTGGTTGTATCACAGCTTGGTATGGCTCCTGCTCTGCCCAAGACCACAAGAAATTACAAAAGGTTGTGAATGTAGCCCAATCCATCACGCAAACCAGCCTCCCATCCATTGACTCTGTCTACACTTCCCGCTGCCTTGGCAAAGCAGCCAGCATATTTAAGGACCCCATGCACCCTAGACATTCTCTCTTCTACCTTCTTCCATTGGGAAAAAGATACAAAAGTCTGAGGTCACGTACAAACCGACTAAGAACAGCTTCTTCCCTGCTGCCATCAGACTTTTGAATGGACCTACCTCGCACTAAGTTGGTCTTTCTCTGCATCCTAGCTATGACTGCAATGCTACATTTGGAACTCTCTCGTTTCCTTCTCTATGAACGGTACAACTCGCAAGAAACAATAGTTTTCACGGTATACTAATACGTGAGACAATAAATCAAATCAAAATCAGCTCATCTTCAAAATAGTACCATGGCAATTTTATGTACATCTGAGAGGGCCAATGTTTAACAGTTTAATATCTCATCCAAAAGATGGCACTTCCCACACAGCAATTCTCCCTTGATATAACACTGGAGAGTCAGCCTAGATCTGTTGTTCACGGCTCTGAAATGATAATCAGCAGATGGTCACTGGACAACTGACAAGCACAGATTTGAGCTTTACTGTTGGGAAATAGGTATTGCGACGCTTAAGCATCATGCTGACACATTGTCATAAAATGAGAAGGCGCATTATCGCAACCAACCTGAAATGGATATACACCATATCTTAATGAATGACTGTTTCACCAAAATTGATTGCACAATGCTTCAACAAAAGTTTTTTTTCTATCTTGGCAACTAATATTCACACTGTGCCTAAGTTGCAATCCTGATCCACATGTTATGAAACTGGCTCAAAAAAATTAGAAGATCGAACTTGGTTTGTTTCAATATGCTTAATTTAGTAAGATGGACCTTTTCTCATTTTCTAATATGTAAAACTATAATTACAGTTAGTGAGTCAAATTTGCAGTCACAATAGATTCTGGAACACTGGGGTTCACTCAAGACATTCAAAATTCAACTGTCAAAATTAGATGTTTCTATGTTTGCACTGACTGATGCATTCGTGAAGACATGCATAAAGTAGTATGTCTATCACCTGTACTGCAAGCAACAATTAGTGCTTGCTAATTGATGTATTTTGCTGCAAAATTGAAGACAACGTAAAACTTTACTAAGCAATGCAATATATTCTATTTAGATAGTTGCTCATTTCCCATTGAAGTTGCATATCCTGTATTTCCATATCTTACATCTTTAGTTTAGTCATTAGTAAAATGGAAACTTGTATCACTTGTTTTCTTTTATCAAATGAATACCCTTGATCCAAATTGAAACCTATGACCTTCTGTGCCAGTGACCTATATCTGCATCAGTGCATTTGTATCTCCAAAAACGTATAAGCGAGTTCTCAGCCGCATCAACTGTCACAATTTTGTTTTACTGTCCCTAACTCGGGTGATTTATTGGACACGAACAAAATTTATTTTTCATCAGCGTTTGCTGAGAAGTAATCATGGTCCTAAATCGATCACACCCCAACACTGGAAAGCAAAATAACTGCTGCACTAGAAAATAACTTTTAGGGGAGTCAAACATGTTACTGTGTTGCATAATTTATTACAAAAGCACATGTATATTGGTGCACATGCAACCTAAAATGCAGTACTAAATATGAACTAGATACAAAAAAAATATCTCTGATAAGCGTCCCCTTCAAACTGGACCATTGGTGAGTGACAAAGCGCTTTCCCAGTGCCAACTCCAATGTTACCTGACGCAGTGATACTGGAGTCTGATAGTGTGGTCAGCGCGCTTATAATTTCACTTCCGCGTCTGCGATTCTCACAAACCAGCCGACATCAGGTGCTCACATTTTAGGCCGCGGGCAGAACCTTACCGAATAATCGGCCCACCCTTCATGTATGCAAAAATGCAATTCGTAAACTCAAATCAAGACCACAAATGCTTCAAGTTTCCCCACCTCAGTGTCCTGCAGGTGACCAGGTTAGGCTGTGCCGCCGTCAAAACTTTCAACCTCGAATAATTTTCAAAGTTCATTATTACAATTATGAAGCAAAATAAAACTCAAATTTCGAGCACAATTTTAAGACGTAAAAACTAGAGTGTTGCAAAGGTTGTAAATGACAATGTGTGGTGTGTGAATGAGGAATTGGGGTTGCCGGGGACGCGCTCTCTTACCAGGTTAAATATGGTTTCCACGATGTCTCGATTGGTCACTTCACCGGCTTGCAAAAGACTTTGCAATACGGCGAATTTCATCCGGATCCCTCGAATAGGTACAGACGGGTTGAGGCCCAGGGAAACGGCTGCATCACCAGCCGGCGAGGTTTTGATGGTGGAGGGGAGAGAAACATGACCCTTGTCCACCGCCTGCTCCCCTGATGCCGGCGTGGGTTGACCTCCCCCGGAGTCCGCGAGCTGCGGGGTTCCATCCTCTTTGGACATGGCGATTTTCCCCACAGGAGAAAGAGAGAGAGAGAGAAGCTGCTGGAAAATAGCCACCGGCAAGAGAACTTCAACAAGAATCCAGGATAGGGTCAGGTGGCTACTCTGAGCCTGCCCGGGTCTGGAAAGAGAGACGCTGCTGCTCTGTGCCTCTCCCTGGCCCTCCTCCCCCTCTACCAAATTCACAGCTCGTGCAGTGTCGCGCTCGGCTTTTTTTAAATAAACGGTCAACGTCTCGCGGACTAACGGCTGGATTCTTTTTCCTCGTTCGTCTCAGCCTCGCGCCGCCATGACAGCGTCAAAGCAACGAGCTCGAGCTTCCGACCGTACGCGCCAGTCGGGGCAGCTCGCAGGAGGGAGGGCCACTGCGCATGTGTGCCGTCCAGGGATTGGCCAGCACGTAGCCCAGGTGTGGCAACAGGTAAAATGAAGGTGTGTGCTTGTGGCTGGGGACGGGAGGCCAAAGATTGCAAGGACGAAGGAAATCTGAGAGGAGAGTTTAAGGAATGGAAGAGGCAAAGAGAGGGAGAAGGAGGCGCTCTGCAAGCTCGCTATGAATCAATGGCAGCGCCATCTGCTGCGTGGGCAGACTTGCACAACCTTGATGTTCTCCAATCTTGCGAATTTAGTGGACGTTTTGTTTAGTAGATCGGAGTTAAGTAAACGCAGTCCTTTTTAAGAAGAGGCTAATTCAACTCCTTAGAAGTGGTAAATTAAAACAGATGACGTCTCCATTACAGATTAGGTCCGTCAGCATCGGGGGAAGAGAAAAGTGCATTTCAAATGTGGATCGTTCGTCAGAGGCTGTAGGGCTAAAATAGGACAAGCGACTGAGGGGCAGTGAGCTGGATCACTGGGACTTTTTCTGGGAAAGGTGGGATATTTACAAACGGGACGGTCTGCATTTAAGCCACATTCGGGCCGACACCTTTGTGGGTAGATTTGCAAGTGCTGTTGGGGGGAGTTTAAACTAGTCTGGCAGGGAAAGGGGCAGAGAATATTGATAAAATAGAGACACATCATGCTATAGTAAAGGAAACAAGTCAGAGTGAGTTCAGCTATGTTGAATGTCAAGAGAGTAAGGCAAGTCTTTAATGCTAGGAATGCAGTAGGTAAGACTGATGAGTTAAAGACATGGATTGACACATGGAAGTGGGATACTGTTGCCAGCAGAGATATGGTTGAGGGAAGGACAGGACTGGCAACTCAACATTCCAGGGTGTAGGATCATTAGGCAACAGAGGAGGACGCAATAAAGGGAGACAATGAAGCACTATTAATTAAGGAGTCAATTACTGCAATAAGGAGAGCTGATACTTTGATGAAGTGTTGAAGTCAAAACTTAGGAACATAAAGGGAGGCAGCCACATTACTAGAAGTGCATTATAGGCCCCAAAGAAATAGTGGAGCAAGTATGTTGACAGTGCATAGAAGTGTTTAAGATTAATAATCGGGTAATTATTTCAACTTTCCCAACATAAATTGGGATATTCATAGTGTTAAGGGTTTAGAGGGGGCGGATTTCTTGAAATGTATCCAGGGCAGTTTTTTGTATCAATATGTAGAAGGTCCAACAATGAATGGCACAATGCTGGATCTTGTTCTGGGGAATGATGCCAGCTAAGTGTTCAATGTGGCAATGGGGAAGTATTTTAGCGATAGTGACTACAACACAGTATAACATTTGTTATAGACAAGGAAAAAGCTGGCTTGCAAAATGCGGCTTTGGATTGAGGGAATGCAGACTTTATTAAAATAAAGCAGGATCTGGCCAACAGATCTGGGAACAGCTCCTTTTTTTAAAGTTTATTTTATTAGTGTCACAAGTAGGCTTACAGTAACATTGCAGTGATGGAACTATGAAAAGAGTCACCGCACTCCAGCACCTGGTCAGATACACTGAAGGAGAATTTAGCATGGCCAATGCACCTAACCAGCATGTCTTTCAGACTGTGGGAGGACACCGATGCACCCGGGGGAAACCCACGCAGACACAAGCAGAACATGTAGACTCCACATAGCCAATGACCCAAGCCAGGAATCAAAACTGTCAAGTCATCTGGACTTGAAACGTCAGCCCTTTTCTCCCCTTACAGATGCTGCCAGACCTGCTGAGATTTCCCAGCATTTTTTCTTTTGGAATTGAACAAGGTCCCTGGCAATGTGAGGCAACAGTGCTAACCCCTGTGCCACTGTGCAACCCTTGTGGGTAAGTCTACAGCAAAGCAGTGGGGGACAATCAAAAAGGAACTGGGAAGAGTACAGATCCAACATATACCCTTTGGGGGAAATGTAGGAGCAATAAGTTCAGGAAATCTTGGATGTCTAGGACATTTCAGGACTGGATGAGGAAGAAGAGAAAAGCTTGTAGCATATCCAAAGGGAGCAATTCAGCTGCAGCCCTGAAGGAATATAGGAAGTGCAAGAGGGAACTTAAGAAAGCAATTAGAAAAGCAAAAAGGGGACATGAAAAAGGACTTACAAACAGGATTAGGGAGAATTCTAAGGTTTTTTGAAATACATTAAAGGGAAGAGGTTAACCAGGGAAAGAGTAGAGCCCATTAGAGAACAAGAGGGCACTCTGTGAGTAAAGCTGCAGAACATTAAAAGAATGTTAAATGAATATGTCTCATTGGTCTTCACTCAGGAAAAGAACATCGGTACAGAATTCAAGAAAGGAACTATGAGGACCTTGAACAGTTTGACATAGGAAGTGAGGATATATTGGAAGCTTTGACGGGCTTAAAAATGGACAAATCCCCAGGCCCAGATGAATTGCAGGTGCTCTGACACAAGTTTTTAATTCCCCCCCGGCCATGGGGTAAGTGCTAGAGGACGGCTAATGTGGTTCCACTTTTAAGAAGGGTAGTAAAGATGAAACAGGGAATTATAGACCAGTGAGTCTCAGGTCAGTGGGAGGGAAACTATTGGAAAAAATTCTGAAGGAGAGAATTAATATCCACTTGGAAAGCTATGTGTTTATTAGAGATACAGTAAGAAGTCTCACAACACCAGGTTAAAGTCCAACAGGTTTATTTGGTAGCAAAAGCCACTAGCTTTCGGAACAGCGCTCCAAAAGCTAGTGGCTTTTGCTACCAAATAAACCTGTTGGACTTTAACCTGGTGTTGTGAGACTTCTTACTGTGTTTACCCCAGTCCAACGCCGACATCTCCCATCTTTATTAGAGATAGTCAGCATGGCTTTGTCAGAGGGAGGTCATGCCTAACAAACTTGTTAGAATTTTCCAAAAATGTGATCGAGTGTGGATGAGGGAAGTTCAGTTGATGTAGTTTATATGGATTTTAGCAAAGCTTTTGATAAGATTACACATGGGAGACTGATTAACAAGTTTAAAACACATGGAATTCAGAGAAACATGGCGAGATGGATCAGAAACTGACCTAGTATTGGACACGAAGGGTAGGGGTAGAAGACTGTTCAAGTGACTGGAGGCCGGTGTTCAGTGGTGTACCACAAGGATCAGTACTGGGACCCTTATTGTTTGTTATATACATAAATGCTATAGGTGAAAATGTGGGGGGAAGATTCAGCAAATTTGCAGACAACACCAAGATTGGTAGAGTGGTTAATAGTGAAGAAGATTGTTGTCGGTGCAGGCTCGATGGGCCAAATGGCCTCCTTTTGTACTGTAGGTATTCTATTCTGTTCTGTCCTACATCAGAGATGACCAATTTGGATTCCATGGAGGAAGAGGGATGCGAAAATCAATTAGTAATATAAGATTAATGAGTGAATGCAGTTTAGAGTTGGCACAGGAAATATATGTTCTGTAGATTTTGAATAAGCATTCGATTTGGTTGATTGGATTAAGCTCTTGACAGTACTGAAAAACATTGGAATAGACTGGAGAGATAACAGCAAAAGAAATCTGTCCATGGGACATACAGCAACAATGACAATAGCCAATGGGGAGTGAGAACCATGTGTAATTGGGAGAAAAGGTTGACAAGGTTGTTGTTTATCACTAGTCCTCTTCAATGTCTATGAAGAAGTAAAGATTAAAGAAGTATTTGAAGACACAGAATATGGCAATAAGGTTGGGAGTGGCTACAGTGCAGAAGGAGGCCATTCAGCCCGTCGAGTCTGCACCGACCACAATCCCCACCCAGGCCATGTTCCTGTAACCCCCCCATATTTACCCTGCTAATCCCCCTGACACTAGGGTATCCCCTAGTGTCCCCTTAGCATGGCCAATCAACCTAACCCGCACATCTTTGGACTCTGGGAGGAAACCGGAGCACCCGAATGAAACCCATGCGGACACGGGGAGAATGTGCAAACTCCACACAGACAGTGACCCGAGGCCAAAATTGAACCGGGTTCCTGGCGCTGTGAAGCAGCACTGCTAACAGATGGATTACAAGATAGGTTACAAGAACTATTAAATAGACTAATGACAGCAGGCATGAGTTTTGGAATGGAAGTGCACATTGACAAAACCAAAGCGATGCATATCTCAAAATCACCAAGAAATATTCATACCTTCATAGAAGGAAAATAACTAGACCAGATGCAAGCATTCAAATGTTTCGAAAGCATAATATCTGCAGATGGAAATTGCAGCAAAGAAACAAGAACAAAGATAGCAATAGGAAATGCTGTATTTAGTAAGAAAAGACAGTTGCTAACTGGAAAGCTGAATAAATAACTCAAAGAGTGACTTATAAAGTAATGTAGTTTTCTATGGAAAAAAGAAATTGACCTGCGATATAGCTTTGAAATGTAGGTTTGGAGGAGAATGTAAAGGATCAGCTGAATACAAAAAGTATTGGAAAATGAACAAACAAAGAAATTTGCTGAGCATAATTAAGAAAAGACAGATGGGACACATCTTCAGAGGAAATGGACTAGTAATGTATTATGGAGAAAAATTCTCAAGGAAGAAGAGGACGAGGATATCAGTGCTGTATGGCTTGAAAATGGAAGGAAGTTAGTTGAAAATTAAAAGACTGGCACAGAACAGAAAGACATGGAGAAAACTATGAGCCAAAGGCCTGCCTTCAAGTAGAGCACACATCATGATGATGGTGAAAGCACTTTGGGACATCCTGAGATCAATAAAGGTGCCATAATATGTTATTCTTTCTTTCATTATCACTTACTTAAAAATAGCTAGATGCTCATCTTCAGTCAGTGTCAACACTTCTTATCTGGTACAGAGGTTATGGATTCAAGCCCCATATCCAAAGATCTGAGCACATAAACTGCCTGACAATTATGTGCAGTACTGAGAGAATACTACATCATCGTAAGTGCAGTATTTTGGATGCTGTTAAAACCAGGCCCCATCTGCAGGGCAAAAAGTATGTGACGTTGCATGACACAATTAGAAAAAGCGCCCTCCCAACATTTATCTTTCATTCAACACCACAAAAACAAATTTTCAGGATATTTATTTCATTGCTATTTATGGAATATTGCTGTGCACAAATTACATGCTGCATTGCATTAAAACAGTGACTACACTTAAATATGTCATTGGCTAGGAAGTGCTTTGCTATATTACAAGTACTGTACATGAAAGGTGCAATGCAAATGCAAGATCTTTCTTCATATTTGCTGGGCCAATATTCTGAGTTTTTTAATTTTTTAGACATTGAGTGTTGCTGGCAAGGGCAGCATTTGTTGCCCATCCCTAATTGACCTTGAAATTGTGGAGGTCAGCCGATTCCTTCAATCGCTGCAGTTCATGTGGTGTAGATACACCCACAGTGCTCTACTCAATGCCATTGTGGGAGTGCTGTCACTCCAAGGGCTAAACAGTTTAAGAAACTAATCACAACCTTATTAAGGTAATTGCAGTTGAGAAATAAATGTGGCCTTGCCACCATTGCCTGCATCCTTAAAACAAGAAATAAAAATGTGAAATTAAGACTGTAGGTGTATTAAAGGGAAATGTGGATCAATTGTCAGAGACAACTGTAGAAAAGGGATTCATAAAAGCATAATTGGCAGAACAGGATGGAAATAAGTTATTGCATCCTAATGGCATGCACACTAGGTTATTAATATTTGGTGTACAAAAGGGTAATCCTGTTTAACAAATTAGCAGAGTTTTTTAAGGACGTTGCTGGTGATGTAGTTAAAGGGGAGCTAATAGATGTGGTACACCTGGATACACTTTTATTTACAGTGATATCTGAGTGCCGTTCAATGGCTACAGAGTGCAGATCAGTTCCGAATCTATCAACTGCCAGCCTAAGTGGAGCCAACTAATTTTAAATTCCCCGCTGCTCCTTATTGGGCAAGCCTCCAATCACCTAAGAGGGGAGTTCATCATCACCAAGCCCCATGCGGAGATCTATTGATGATCCCTGTGGCCATCATAACACAGGGCTTGACTACCATCAAGGAATTTTATCAATATAGTCATTGATAGATAGATTGGTGAAGATGGGGTCAAGTAGCTCATATTGGTTCTCTTATAATCTGCATAGGCCTGATCTGGACTCTGTTAGTAGTGGCACTACAATGCCATTCTTGTTGATATACACCCACACACATTACATTTCAAGCCCTACCTACTTCCAAGTGCTCTTCCAAGTGGTGTTCAACATGGAGGAGTGGTGATTCATCAGCTTAGGGAGAAGAGTAGATAATAACAGAAGGAGGTTTCTCTCTCCGTGGTTGATCTTATGCTATGAGAATTCATGGAGCCCAGAGTCACTTCACATCAACTGTTTACCACTATGCCATCAATTCTAGTAGGTCTGGCCAGCTGGTGGGAAGGAGGAGTCTGGTATAATTCTGTATTATTATGCCAGGCTATTACTTGAAAATGTCCAATTTGGCACAAGTCCTCAGCTGTTAGTGAGAACTTCCAAGGGTTGACAGGGTTACGTGTGCCTTTGCGATGTTTAGAATCTAGCTGAATGCCAGCTGACCTGTCCAGTTCTGCTCCTATTGGCCCAGATCATCCAGTCAGCAGAATGCCATGGTGGTTGCCACTGAGCATGATTAAAATCTTTCTGTACCCTTCCAGCCAAGTGTTCTGTCCCAGAACGAGGCATTGTTGAAGGAAACTGCAGCAGGGCTGATAAGATGGAGTGGTGAGGCCACACCCCTTCTGATGTCACCAGGTCAAGTAACAACCTTGAGGTCACCATTCTTGCAGTGTGTGGTAACTTTTTTAAAGATCCTAAGAGTTTTTAAAAATTATTTCTATTGTTCTAAGTCTTTTGATTGCTGTTCTAAGTTTGTGGAATAAACATTGCTCACCTCCTCACCCCACGCTTGATGTTGTTTCTTTAGATGCTCAATAGGGTCATCCTTTCCTGATTTCTTTGATTTTCATTATCAACTAGTTATGGTAGATTGCTTAAGAGATGCTCATGTAAATCCCTATATTATTTATGACTCCACAGATGTCAGTTGGAATTCACTTGACTATGTCATAGTTGAGCACTTCTCAACTGCTTTTGAAAGATCAGGAATAGTGGACCTCAAATCTGTATCTCTGGCAAGGATTTTGATTTGGTTTGATTTATTATTGTCACATCTATTGCTATACAGTGAAAAGTATTGTTTCTTGTGCACTATACAGACAAAGTATACAGTTCATAGGGGAGAAGGAATGGAGAGGGTGCAGAATGTAGTGTTACAGTCATAGCTAGGGAAGGTAGGTTCATTCAAAAGTCTGATGGCAGCAGGGAAGAAGCTGTTCTTGAGTCGGTTGATACATGACCTCAAACATTTGTATCATTTTTTTGACGGAAAAAGGTGGAAGTCAGTATGTCCAGGATGCGTGGGGTCCTTGATTATGCTGGCTTCTTTTCTGAGGCAGTGGGAAGTGTAGACAGAGTCAATGGATGGGAGGATGATTTGCTTGATGGACTGGGCTATATTCACAACCCTTTGTAGTTTCTTGTGGTCTTGGTCAGAGCAGGAGCCATACCAACCTGTGATACGTCCAGAAAGAATGCTTTCTATGGTGCATCTGTAAAAGTTAGTGACAATTTTGTAACAGAAATGCCGAATTTCCTTAGCCTATTGAGAAATTAGAGGCATTGATGGCCTTTCTTAAGTATAGCGTCCGCATGGAAGGACCAGGAGAGATTGTTGGTGATCTGGACACCTAGAAACTTGAAGCTCCTGACCATTTCCACTTCATCCCCGTTGATGTAGACAGGGGCATGTCCTCCTCTACGCTTCCTTAAGTCGATGACTATCTCCTTCATTTTACTGACATTGAGGGAGAGATTATTGTCATCGCACCAATTCACAGATTGTTTCCTGTACTCCATCTCATCATTGTTTGAGATCCATCCCACTGTCATTAGCATACTTGAAAATTGAGTTGGAGGGGAATTTGGCCATATAAACATAGGTGTTTAAGTAGTATAGTGAGAGGCTGAAGACATAGCCTTGCGGGGCACCAGTGTTGAGCATAATCATGGAGGGGATGTTGTTACCTATCCTTACTGATTCTCATTCTGGGTTTCTCATCTGGGGGTCTACAACTAAATAAAGGTCAACAAGAAGGTTTCAAGGAGTCCGCCAATATATAGGCAAAAGTAACAAATCTTTTTGTTCTGACAAAATAAGGCAGCACCCATTCTCAAATAAACACAATCCCAATATGTGTAAACTACAGAAAGGTCACTGTAAAGTGAATGGTAATTGAAATCTATCTGCAGGAATGTTGGTTTGATGCAACAAAGTAGGACATGGTTTTTATTTGTCTGCGTGTAAGTTTATTGTTGTCACAAAGGTTCCAAAAGTCAGGAGACCTTTATGCTTCTGAGGCCGACTCTTTGCATGTTTTATGAATTGCACTGATAACCCCCATCCCCCACCCACCATAAATATTTTTTCTAATATATTCATTCTTGGTAATTAATTGTCTGTAATTTGGACGGTTTCAAATATTCATTGGATAATATTTGTACACAAATTAACACATTGTCATTGAGGTATATTTCCAGTACAAATGAAACTGAAATATAAGTAGCTGTCTTTGTAGTTGCTTAATTCTGCAGAGTTAATAGAGGCTTTATACTTGTTACTTACACCTCCACATTCTTGGTGTTCTTCAACCATTATTTTTGAGCTTGAGGAAGGACATTCTGAATGATCACTTTGTGGGTTTTGTTGTTTTGAAGCTGATGGTCGAATTTTTAAAAATCCAAATCTGGTACTTATTATGTGCATTTACAGTTATGTCTTCTGTTATTTGTCATTTATCCATTTAAATAGCTCTTACACCTTAAATAAAGGGAGAACATGTTTTGTAACCTGAGCACATGTTAATCTTCTGTACTTTTGACATGTAATAAACATGCACTAACTTAGGATAGGCATAAATGCTAGCCTTAATCACAATGCAAGAATCAAAAAATATTTAAAATATCCCGGCCCTCACCTGGATGGTAAATGAAGTATGACACCCTAATATCAATAAGAAAGAAGCATATTATCTAAATGTTGAGAAATTACTGACCTCTGAGATGCAGATGAATCTGGGTGTTCCAGTACATGAATCACAAAAGGCTAGTATGCAGGTACAGCAAGTAATTAAGAAAGCCAATAGAATGTTGTTTATTACAAGGGGAGTTGCATATAAAAGTTGGGAGGTTATGCTTCTGTTGTTCAGAACACTGGTGAGACCACATCTGGAGTACTTTGTGCAGTAGTGGTCCCTTTACTTACTAAAGATGTAGTTGCATTAGAAACAGTTGAGTGGTTTACTAAACTCATACCAGGAATGGTAGGTTGTCTTATGAGGAAAGATTGGACAGACTAGGCTTGTATCCATTGAAATTTAGAAGAGTAAGATGTCACTTGCTTTAAACATATAAGATCGTGAGGGGTATTGACAAATTGTCTTGCCCAACCTCCAGTTTCATGGGCTAATGGAGCAGCCACCTGCGATGACTAAATAACAATCTCAGCTGGAATCTGAACAGGGAAGTAGAGCCTTTGATTTATGCTGGATTCATCGGGGAAGAATTGGGAATGCAACTTATCTAGTTAACCATCAACATCAATCTCCCTGCTCCCTGCCAGTCCTGCCACAACCTCCCCCCAACTATACCAAAAGGAATCTGGAGCTTAATTAGAGATCATGCCTTTATAGTCCCCAGGTTAGTTGATTGGACTATTCCCACACAGCATTGTCTGGTTCCAGGTACGCCTTTCACCTCCAAGTGCAACCTTATAATTTTTACCTTTTAAAAACAACAAAATACTAGATGTGGATAAATTTTTAATTTGATGATCAACATCAAAACAATAAAACCCACAGAACAATTCCTTCATCAACAACATAGGTAGAAGTACACCAAGGAAGTGGAGGTGTGAATAACAAGCACATTGTCACTATTAACCCTGCAAAATTAAGTAATGACAAAGACAGCTTGTTATATTTCAATGTTATTTGTACAGCAAGTGGAGATATACCTCAATCATGGTATGTAGTCTATATACTAATACTGTTCAAGTAATTTTTTTAACTCTCTAAATTACAGACATTTAATCATGAAACATGAGTATTTAAGGATAAGCAACTTTTTTTTGTAATTCTATAACTAATGTAATGGAGAGGGGAAAGAGACAGACTGAAACCCTTCCCCAATTCTTCTTCCCTTCTATCCATAATCAGAGTAGTTTAATTTTGATAAGGCTCAAGTGTGTTCCCAAATCCCTGTTTGTACGTGGTTAATTTTTACAAAATCAACAGTAGCAAACTTTCATGGATTTTTAAACAAAGAGTATTATTTATTCACACTCTTTTCCTGGAAAGGTTTATTGTTACTTCACATGCACCATATACACAGAATAAAGATACAGTAAATGAAATGGGGTTTCTCTTCTACAAAATATTAGGACCAAACAGAATAGTTTAGAGTTTATTATTAGTGTCACAAATAGGCACTTAAAATTAACACTACAATGAAGTTACTATGAAAATCCCCTTGTCGCCACACTCCGGCACCTATTTGGTAACACTGAGGGAGAATTTAGCATGGCCAATGCACCTGACCAGCAGGTCTTTAGGACTGTGAGAGGAAACAAGAGCACCCGGACTAAACCCATGCAGACACGGGGAGAATGTGCAAACTCTGCACAGATAGTCACCCAAGGCCAGATTCGAACCTGGGTCTCTGGCACTGTGAGGCAGCAGTGCTAACCACTGTGTCAGCATCATTTCATGTGATTGTGAGAGTCCAGTGAGAAGGGGAATGTGTTTTAAAGTTTAAGTTTATTTATTGGTGTCACAAGTAGGCTTAAACTGCAATAAAGTTACTGTGAAAACCCCCTAGTCGCCACACTCCAGCATCTGTTTCCATTCTGGAGTTGAATTTGAGATGCGTCTAGATGGCTGAAGAAAGAATTTTGTGAAGTTTCTTTGGAATAAGAGATGCACAGCAGGTAATGTAGGTAGCCATGGTAATTCTTGTAGCTGGAGGACCGGTTTCCTTTTCCAGGTGAACTCTGAATCTCTCAAAACAAGTTTCAAAGAGGCTTTCAACATTTAAGCATAATGTCTCTGGAAAGGCCAGATGTTATAGTCTGCTCTCTGCAGCGATGTTTTTCATGTTGTTACTTGCAAAGTCAGCAGGACTTTATAATAAAAGGCTTGCAAGAAATCAGAGTTTCCATCATGTGATGACTGGCCATTGATACACAATGCAAAGCAATAAATAAGAATTCATATTAATTAAGTAGCATCCAACTCAACCCTGGAACAACAAGGGGGCATAACTATAGCGTTCGTGGTGGGAGATATAGGAAGGATATCAGAGGTAGGTTCTTTACGCAGAGAGTGGTTGGGTAGTGGAATGGACTGCCTGCAGTGATAGTCGAGTCAGACACTTTAGGAACATTTAAGCGGTTATTGGATAGGCACATGGAGCACACCAGGATGATAGGGAGTGGGATAGCTTGATCTTGGTTTCAGATAAAGCTCGGCACAACATCGTGGGCCGAAGGGCCTGTTCTGTGCTGTACTGTTCTATGTTCTATGTTCTAACTAGATAACACCTATGTCAAACTTCTATTCATAAACTACAGCTCAGCGTTTAACACCATTATTCCTACGAGACTCATCTCCAAACTTCATGGCCTGGGACTCGGCTCCTCCTTCTGCAACTGAATCGTAGACTTCCTAACCCACAGACCGCAGTCAGCAAAGATAGGCAACAACACCTCCACCACGATCATCTTCAACACTGATGCTCTGCAAGATTGCGTCCTCAGCCCCTTACTATACTCTTTATACACCTATGACTGTATGGCCAAATTCCCCTCCAATTCGATTTTCAAGTTTGCTGATGACACCACCATTGTGGGTCGGTTCTCAAACAATGACGAGACACAGTACAGGAAAGAGATAGAGAATCTGGTGAGCTGGTGCAACGACAATAATCTCTCTCTCAATTTCAACACAACAAAGGAGATAGTCATCGACTTCAGAAAGCATAGTGGAGGGCATGTCCCTGTCTACATCAATGGGGACGAAGTGGAAATGGTCGGGAGCTTTAAGTTTCTAGGTGTCCAGATCACCAACAACCTGTCCAGGTCCCTCCATGTGGATGCTATAGTTAAGAAAGCCCACCAATGCCTCTACTTTCTCAGGAGACTAAGGAAATTTGGAATGTCCGTTACAACTCTCACCAACTTCTACAGATACACCATAGAAAGCATTCTTTCTGGTTGCATGACAGCTTGGTATGGCTCCTGCTCTGTCCAAGACTACAAGAAACTACAAAGGGTCATGAATGAAGCCAAGTCCATCACTCAATCTAGCCTCCCATTCATTGACACTGTCTACACTTCCCGCAAGGACCCCACGCATCCCAGACATACTTTCTTCCATCTTCTTCTGTCGGGAAAAAGATACAAAAGTCTGAGGTCACGTACCAATCAACTCATAAATAGCTTCTTCCCTGCTGCCATCAGACTTTTGAATGGACCTACCTTGTATTAAGTTGATCTTTCTCTACACCCTAGCATGATTGTAACATTACATTCTGCACCCTCTCCTTTCCTATGTACGATATGCTTTGTGTGTATAGCGCACAAGAAAAAATACTTTTCACTGTATACTAATACATGTGACAGTAATAAATCAAATCAAATCAAAAAGAACTGTTGTCCTTGTTGTTTTGGGGTAAGCCCTGACAATGGCAGTTGTGACATTCCCCTAGGACATTATCTAGGCATATACATCATAATCCACTTATAGAAATTTCCAGAAGCTTGACCAACCTGCAGTTCCAAACGTAAAGTGAAGTGTGGTGGCAGCCATCTTAAGGATCAGCAGTATCCTCTTTAAAGAGGGCATGCCGTTTTAAAAAAAAGTAATGTCCTTCTGCTTGCTCAACATGACATTAATGTTTATATAGAAAAAATACTTGTGTTACAGGAAGTCAATGGAAGTTATGTAAAAGCATAAACACTCAGAACTCCTGACCTTTGTGAAAACAATTGTCGGGATTTTCTAGCCTCCCTGCAGCGTTTTTCTCAGCGACAAGAGGTGGTCCGCCATTAGCCGGTGGTGGAATGTTCTGGTCCACTGTCAATGGAATTTCCCATTGATTCCATCCTTGCTATTGGGAAACACATGGCGGGGGTAAGCTGCCAGCAGGACCAGAAGATCCCACCAGCATGAAAACCTGGAAGAGTTCACCCAATTAACTTCCTTGCAGATAAATACAAAGCATGTCCTTTGGATCATGCCCGCTAATTACTGATGGTGTGCTGGTGCTGACAATGCACTCAGCTGACTGAAATGATGGCTGGGATTTTCCAGCCACCTCCCCCCACAGCCCACCCCCCCCCCCCCCCCCCCGCCACCGCCACCACCACCACTCGCCCTACCATGGCTAGATTTCCCGCGGCTCATCATTGGCTGCCAGCAGAATCTTCCAATCCTGTGGAAGTCAATGGCAATTTGCATGGCTCACCCATCCCACCACAGGGCTTTTCTACTTTGGTGGGACCAGAAGATTTCGCCCGCATGAAGGCCTGGAAAGTCCTGCCTGATAATTCAAGTCCACATATGCTGAGTAATACTAAAGGTCGGGAAAATGCTTGTTGTCCTTGTGGTCTGGTATATGAGTATATTAATACATTATATCACAAGAAAATATAATTCAGTTTTCTTCTTTTGGTCCACATTAAACTATCTCTCACTGAGTGGATGGCTAGATAATCTGTTCAGTTGCCTCTGCCAATGGCATTCAGGTGTGCTACATAAAGTGGTCCAAGTTCAATTCCTTTTCATTATTCTCACCTTCATTAATGTGAAGGCACTTAGTCTTGGATCATTACTTCTACCAGATCATATGTTCACGATCACCTTTCATGGCATCAGGACATGACTGTTGTAATGTAGAAAATAAATAATCAATTACACAATGTCTCAATATGTTTCTCCAGTAAAGTCATGGATGTCAAAAAGATGCAAGTTTCAATTCCTTGTCTATGCTGAGTTAGCTGATCTTAGCTGGGTAGTTTAATGGTACTATAATTGGTCACAGCACTCTTAGGCTATCAAGAGGCCAGGGTTTCCACCCCGATTCAGAGAACCCCGCTAGATAACCCTTTTTTTCCAAATCATTGGTAGGAACTGCTGCACTTGTCTGTGGAGATCCACACCCCTCGAACTAAGACCCCCAAGGTACTGTCTGAAAAATGGGGAACGCTGGTAGCAGACAGTTTGCTTGCTGCAGCAACGGCTCTGTAATTCAACATAGGCACCGCCCCTTTAAGAAGTGCAGGCTGCCTATAAATCATGGAACTCCTGTCTGATTTCTTGTCTCCTCTTCCCCACAATGGGTGAGTTGCTGATTACAAGCTGATGTCACACTGACAATTTGCCCTTGCTGGGGAAATGAGGCACACACCTCAAAATGATCCATCCATTTCATGGCAATCCTGGACTCTACTTGAAACTCACCCTGACATGTTAGTGATATATCATAATATCCCAGTTTTTATCAACAATGACTTACGTTTATATTGCCACTTTAATTAGCAAAACATTCTAAAGTGATGTTTTGGAGCTGGGATTCCACTAAGTGACATCATTAAAAATATAGGTTGGCGGGGAGAAATCTGAGTGTCCCAAATTGACTTTTAACATTTACTAAAGTAACAAATTAAACAGTGTGGGATGGAAAAATAACAATCTCTGCAAATGTCCTGCACAGAACTGAGAGACATTATAGGGTGCATCAGCGAGGTGGAATAGTATTATGACCAGATCAATCAAAATCCACCACTAATATTTCTGCAGGATTAAGCTGTCCCCAAACAGCAGTTAACAAGCTAAATTCGGACGGTGAGGTCATAGGCAATACTCAAAAAACCTCCATGCAATGTCCACCAGTCATCGGTTTCTAGTGAGCTGGTAGGTATCACAAGGGTGAATCTTGATAGAATCCCTACAGTACAGAAGGAGGCCATTTGGCCCATCGAGTCTGTACCAACCACAATCCCACCCAGGCCCTATTCCCATAACCCTCATTTACCCTACTAATCCCCCTGACACTAGGAGCAATTTAGCATGGCCAATCAACCTAACCCACACATTTTTGGACTGTGGGAGGAAGCACCCGGAGGAAACCCATGCAGACACGGGGAGAAAGTGCAAACTCCGAAACAGACAGTGACCTGAGGCGGAATTGAACCTGGGTCCCTGGCGCTGTGAGGTAGCAGTGCTAACCACTGTGCCACCGTGCTGCTCTTGTCTACCTATTGCCAAGTTCTTGCTGAAAAATAGTAAATAAAAGTAAAGGTTCAGCATGCCAGATCAGAGGGACCAGTATTTCTTATCATCCAAGAAAATTACAATTGATTCCCCCTACAATTATTGCAAAATCTTCAATATCCTTTTCAAACATTCTTAACATAGATTCCACATTTAAATAAATTACACATTCTTCTTACTGCTTAAGTGATTTTATTTACAAGCAGTCCATCAATATGCAGAGCAACACCTAGACAATATTCAGGCTTGGGCTGATAAGTGACAAGTTACATTCGTGCAACACAAGTGCCAGGCAATCACTATCTTCAACAAGAGGGAATCTAACCATTACTCCTTGACATTCCATGGCATTACCATCACAGTATCTCTCATTATCAACATCCTGGGCACCAAGGCACCTTCAATAACACCTTCCAAATGCATGACCTCTACTACCCAGAAGGACAAGGTAAGCAGATGCATAGGAACACCAACACCTGCAAGTTCCCCTCCAGATCACACATCATTCTGACTTGGAACTATATCACCTTTCCTTCATTGTTGCTGGTTTAAAATTTTAGAACTCCTTTTGCCAACAGCACCGTGGGCATTCATACAACACATGGACTGCAGTGGTTCAAGAAGGTCGAACACTGTCACCATCTCAAGGGTAAACAGGGATGGGTGATGATGGCCACATCCAATGAATTAATTTTTAAAAAGTGTTTGAAATACAACAAATTCTTAACTTCATAGACATTTTAACAATTAGCCACCACATGTTACACAGGTAACAACAATGATAATTTGTATTTACAAAACACACTTCATTACAAACATACAGTGTTATTTTACAATGTCATAAAACCCAGTACGTTTACCTGGCTTTAAGATATTATTACCATTCAAAATCACATTGCTATAGCCAGTAATATGCATAATTTTAAGTGTAAATAACAATAACATTAATCTCTACCAAAACAGCCTTTGATTTCAAAGGAACACCATTGAGTTATGGTGCATGTAGACTAGTATCTTGATTTTGCACACTTCATGTTGCTGTTTTCAAATCTTAGTTGGATTGTGCACAGCCTGAGATAGCATTTGTGATGGGTCCAAAGGCTTTAAAATTTGTTTGGTCTTGTTTATTTTGTCAAGAACAACATTGCTGATTGCTGGTAAACCATCTGGTCCTGGGTACTGGCATTTGTGAATTAGGATCTAAGGTGAAATCCCCTGTTATACTGTTTCTCACTTTCCAAATTTCACAATTTACTTTGAAGCTAGAAATTAAATCATCATCAGAGTTTCCACTGTTTGAAACAGACTATGAACCACTTTGTTCAATTTTCAATTCCTGATTTCTTCTATTTCTGCATCTTTTTAAATGTCCACATCTTCAGAAAATGTTTCAACCAACCAAACATGGGGATTGTCCTTCATAATAATTAAATTCACTTCATCCTCCTTAAACTTAGGATCATTCAACTTTGAATAACACAGAGTGTTGTGGATGTGCAGTCTTGAGTATATGCACTCAAAGGATAAGTGGATCAAACAGGAAGGTGGGATTGACGTAGAAGTGCAACCGTGATCTTATTGAATGGCAAAGCAGCCTTAAGAGGCCAAATGGCCTATTTCTGCTTCTAATTGCTGCATTCTTGTTTATGTTTGTAGCTAGAAGTCTTATTAATACTTAAATTTAGCTGTATATCGATCTGACCCCAACACAATTTTCAAATACATAGTGTGGAATGTGCATACTGCACCTATTTATACTGGAAGTAGAATGACTTTTTTAAAAATTTGATTTATTATTGTCACATGTATTGGTATACAGTGAAAATTATTGTTTCTTGCGTGCTATATAGACAAAGCACACCGTTCATAAAGAAGGAAACGAGAGAGTGCAGAATGTAGTGTTACAGTCATAGCTAGGGTGGAGAGAAAGACCAACTTAATGCAAGGTAGGTCCATTCAAAAGTCTGATGGCAGCAGGGAAGAAGCTGTTCTTGAGTCAGTTGGTACGTGACCTCAGAGTTCTGTATTTTTCCCAACAGAAGGAGGTGGAAGAGAGGTGTGTGTGTGGTCCTTAATTATGCTGGCTACTTTGCCGAGGCAGCGGGAAGTGTAGACAGAGTCAATGGATAAGAGGCTGGTTTGTGTGATGGATTGGGCTACATTCACGGTTTTTGTGGTTTCTTGCGGTCTTTCAGTGGTCTTTATGGAGATCCGGGTGGCAAAGTGGCACAGTGCTTAGCATTGCTGCCTCACAGTGCCAGGGATTCGGATTCGATTCTCGGCTTGGGTTACTGTCTGTGTGAAGTTTGCACATTTTCCCCGTGTCTGCGTGGGTTTCCTCCAGGTGCTCTGGTTTCCTCTCACAGTCTGAAAGAGTTATTGGTTAGGTGCATTGGCCATGCTAAATTCTCCCTCAGTGTACACAAACAGGTACCAGAGTGTGGTGACTGGGGGTTTTTCACAGTGACTTCATTGCAGTGTTAATGTAAGCCCACTTGTGACACTATTAAATAAATTTAAAACTTAAATTTCTAATGCCCAAAATGAACCTGCAGCATTGATTTCTCTGGGGTCATCAGCTCCAGATTAGCACATTTTAAATCAAAATTGACACATGCTAGTGTAATAAGTATCTGCCCACTTGCAAAGATAGATAGAAAATATGGGCCTGATCATGAGTCACTCATTTAAAGTCTCCAGTCAATGTGAAACTGTTATCAACAAAGTTAATTAAATCCAAGGATGGATCTCAAGGGCATTTTATTACAAGTCAAAACAAGTTTTGCAAACCTGGTGGAGCTAAATATAGAATATTGTGTTTCATTTTGATCTTTATACATTCATAAGTGTTTGAAAGCTTTGGATAGGATAAAGATAATAAGAAATATATTCCAGCACTTGCAGCTTTAAATTGTTAAGATAAATTAAGTGCAAATTTCATTGAAGAAAAATCTTTTAGGATATGTTCTCCATTTTTAAACTGTATGAATGTAAATAAGCTTGGATTATGAGTATAGAATCTGATACTAAAGGACCAAAGTTTACATGGAACAGATTCACAGCTAAAGTAGTTAATACTGTGTGGATTATCTATTTAAAGTATGGATAAGTGTTTGCAATGGCCCATGGGTAAAGAACTATGGGCTGAATTTTTGCCGCAGAGGCATGAAATAGGAACTGGGTCAGATATCCACCTCCAGTGGAAAACTGATTAAAATTAAGATTTTCATGTGGGAAAGTCCTTAATTGCTATGGCGATGAGTTTCCTGTCCATTTAGGTGCAGTGGGAGGCAGGTCAGATGAAGTATAGGAATGATTTTGACTCCCATGGCGATGATCACTGAGTGATCCAGACACATGGAACAGCCATGGGGACCAAATTCGCACCTCAATACGCCAACATCTTCATGCACAGGTTCGAACAAGACTTCTTCACCGCACAGGACCTTCAACCGATGCTATACACTAGATACATCAATGACATTTTCTTCCTTTGGACTCATGGTGAACAATCACTGAAACAACTATATGATGACATCAACAAGTTCCATCCCACCATCAGACTCACCATGGACTACTCTCCGGAATCGGTTGCATTCTTGGACACACGCATCTCCATTAAGGACGGTCACCTCAGCACCTCACTGTACCGCAAGCCCACGGATAACCTCACGATGCTCCACTTCTCCAGCTTCCACCCTAAACACGTTAAAGAAGCCATCCCCGACAGACAAGCCCTCCGTATACACAGGATCTGCTCAGATGAGGAGGATCGCAACAGACACCTCCAGACGCTGAAAGATGCCTTCATAAGAACAGGATATGGTGCTCGACTCATCGATCGACAGTTCCGACGTGCCACAGCGAAAAACCGCACCGACCTCCTCAGAAGACAAACACGGCACACGGTGGACAGAGTACCCTTCGTCGTCCAGTACTTCCCCGGAGTGGAGAAGCTACGGCATCTCTTCCGAAGCCTTCAACGTGTCATTGATGAAGACGAACATCTCGCCAAGGCCATCCCCCACCTCCACTTCTTGCCTTCAAACAACCGCACAACCTCAAACGGACCATTGTCCACAGCAAACTACCCAGCCTTCAGGAGAACAGTGACCACGACACCACACAACCCTGCCACAGCAACCTCTGCAAGACATGCTGGATCATTAACATGGATGCCATCATCTCACGTGAGAACACCATCTACCAGGTACACGATACCTACTCTTGCAACTCGGCCAATGTTGTCTACCTGATACGCTGCAGGAAAGGATGTCCCGAGGCATGGTACATTGGGGAAACCATGCAGACACTACGACAATGGATGAATGAACACCGCTCAACAATCACCAGGCAAGACTGTTCTCTTCCTGTGGGGGAGCACTTCAGCGGTCATGGGCATTCAGCCTCTGATCTTCGGGTAAGCGTACTCCAAGGCGGCCTTCACGACACACGACAGCGCAGAGTCGTTGAGCAGAAACTGATAGCCAAGTTCCGCACACATGAGGACGGCCTAAACCAGGATGTTGGGTTTATGTCACACTATCAGTAACCCCCACAGCTTGCCTCCTGGACTTGCTGGCTGTCCTGTCTGGAGACAATACACATCTCTTTAACCTGTGCTTAATGCTCCTTCCACTCACATTGTCTGTATCTTTAAGACCTGGTTGGCTGTAGAGATTTGCATTCTAATCAGTATTCTGATTTTGTGTCTCTGTGCCCTGTTTGAGAGCAGATTTCCACTCCATCTGACGAAGGAGCAGCGCTCCGAAAGCTAATGATATTTGCTACAAATAAACCTGTTGGACTTTAACCTGGTGTTGTTAAAACTCTTACAATGATCACTGAGGCCATAGGTTGTCCTGAGGGAAAGATCTACAATTTGTGCCAGAGTCGCAGTGCACCAGAGATAAGTGAGATGTTACAGGGGAGGCAGGGGACTTACACCCAGGGCAGGGTTGCCCTTCACTTCAACGATGCCGATCTGGATTTAATGCTGGAGACCATGACTGAGGGGAGGAACTTCCCGAAGGATCACAGGAGAAAGCCAGCTCATTGTGCAGCAGGGGCACCTCTTTGTTCAGTATCATCGCCGTCTGCCTCCTCTGCTTTCTCCTCGCCGAATTCTTCTGTCCCTGTTAAGATTCCTCCTTTCAGGACCACATGGGCCTCACGATCTACACATTTCTGGAGGGCCATGTTATGAAATGTGCAGCAGGCCACCACACTGACTGAGAGCCTTGCAGGAAGGTATTGAAGGGCACCACCAGACTGTTCCAGGCAACAGAATCACATCTTCAGAAATCTAACACCCTGCTCAATTGTTGTCCTTATGAGCAGGTGACATTACCTCTGTGCCTCTCCCAGGGGCTCCCATAGAATTTATTTACCATCTTTTCCCTTGTGACCTCGGATCCATTCATGCACTTTGGGGGTTGCAGTGAAGGTCTGAGGCAGCCTGGACTGCTGGATGATGAGAGTCATGGCAGCTGCCAAGCAAGCGAGTGCACACATGAAGGAAAATCTTGTGATCACAGACAGTTGGCTGCTGAGGGATTGAAAGCTGGTCCTGTTGAAGGATCTTATTGGCCAGTCACTGGGTGCCTTGATGATCCTATGGGTGCAATTGATGATGCTCTGCATCTAGAGGAATCTTGTGATGGAGATGAAATCCGATGAAACCCCTTTGTATTTGTGAGGCTGTGTCTGTCATAAAATAAATGTATTGTCCAGCTTTGGCAAAGAGGGCATCAGAGACCATTGAGATGCAGCAGTGTGCAGCCCTTTTCAAGATGCCACTAAGGTATGAAGGTGTTCCTTGGAAGAAGTCAGAAACAAAGAAGTCAAACCACAATGTCTTTGACATCCATTGGCAGGACAAGGTGACTAGTGCTGTAAGATGTGAGGTCATTGGCAATGAAGCTACAGATTTCTATGACTGCCTGCTTGGAGAATCACAGTCACCTGCAGCAATGGGTCTCAGTCATTTCCAGGTATCTCCAGCTTCAGCAGTTGATCCTGTGTTAGATTATGGCCTCTGTGGCCTTCCTACTACTTTTTCCCTCCCATGTCCTACTGATGACCAGGCTTCTGCCCTTGCTGCAGTGGGTCTTGCCCTTCATCACTGCTGGGCCCAAACTCTGGTGATCATGTTCCATTTCCAACTGCAGTCTTTTGTTTGGACAGATGGCCACCCAATTGTCCATGACATGTTCAGGGGGTGGTGACCTCATTCCGTCAGCGCTGAGTGCCCACTCTCCCCAACACCTACACTGTACCAAAGGCACTTCATTACTAAATTCCAAGTCTCCATTAGCTCCGCTGACTGTCTTATGGGCAGGGATTATGCCCTGGGGCAATGACTATTTCCTCATTCTGTACCCACCTTTTTCAGCTGATCAAAAAATGAGAGCCCGTGAAACGTGTACATTTCTTTAAATATTCTACACTACCCTTCACCAAACTCATAACTAGTTTTTAATAAACTTAATTAGCCTCCAAAGGGACGAGAGCAGCACTCCTGCATCACCCTCCCTCACCCTAATTCACATTGCCAATATGCAGAAATTGCATCCTGTAACTGACACATAGGTATGGCAACATTCACTTTCATGGCCCTCTCCATCCCTGTTCCTGCCTTTGGGGAGTGAGGGAGACCCGAAAATTCAGCCCTGAACCTCTGAAACATACAGACTTAAACAGGTTGTGGATGCTCAAAAGCTAAGTAATTATGCATAGGCAATTTCTGAATAACATGGCTGGTCAGGAACTGATTTGACCATCCCGCTGTTATCTAATGGGGTCCAAGGTCTGGGCACCATATTTAAATGCCATCTGAAACACATATCACTCTCTCCAGCCCAGTTGTCCTCAGGAGAGCTTCAGAGATGTCTACGCAGAAGACTGCCCCAAGGTTTAGCAATGACTCTTTGGAGGCTTTAATTAGAAGACTGCGTGAACAACGGGATGTGTTGTTGCCCTGGGATGGCTCCAGGAAGCATACCAACCTCACCTTTCCAGCCTGGGAAGTGGTCACAGAGCAAGTTACCGTGGCTGACAATCTCCCCAGTTAAGTGTAGGAAGCGGATGAATGATCCCATCCACTCTGCCAGTGTATGTTAACCTTCAACTCCCTCTCATATCAAACTCTCATCATGCCATCATGCATTCAAAGAGTTTCACTGTTAGGGGATCTGACACAATATTAGGAGGGGGACACATAACAGCACTAATTGTCTCAAATATTTTCCCATCACTACCAACTCCTATCTCCATTTATCATGCTGCACAAACTCCATCCTTAGCCCTACTTCGGGAGGGCTCACCACACACATACTTACCAACCTCTGCTCTATCCCTTCTCATCACATTATGTCTTGTCCTCATGCAGGCTAAGCTTGCCCACAACAGAAGGGAAAAATCTCAGGCAGGAGGAGGGACTCATGGAGCTCACTATATTTGAGAGGAATGCTGCTGAGCTGGCTGGAGAGAATATGAATCGCTCCTGAGAGGAATGCAAAATTGTCTTCTCCCAACAACCTGGTATGGATGAGACCTCCATGAGCTGATCACATCCTGACATTCACAGTGAGTGACATGCAATCTTGTCATTAACTTGCTCATTAACTAAATTTATCTTCTCTCTCTTATAGGCACCAGCAGGTCCAGGCACAGGTGAAGGGCCAACATAAGCTCCAACCCCCTGAGAGGAAGATGCTGAGGAGGCAACACAAGAAGGTCTGTCACTGTGTTCACCTTCACTCTTTACCAGTGCAGAGACACATACCTTGGTGTCTCATGGTTCTAGATTAGGCTTGCAGTCACTTTCTGCAGGACACCACACTGACACACCTCCACAGCAGTCAGAAGCAGTGAATGCACAGTCCCTGGAACTGAGAGGACTGCTAGAGATCAGGCACTGCTGACACCATGTCAGATGATAGGTCTCTGCGAGACAATGTTAGAGATACAACAAGAGGGGAACATCAGGCAGAATTGCGAGAGTGAAGGATGAAGGAGTCACCCGCATTCTGTCAGATGACTATGACATGGGAGCGCTCAAGGCCACCATGGGAAGGATGACAACTGCCTTGGCGACTCTGGTCCAATAGATTTTGCCAGATTTGCATTCAGATCTGTGCTCCATGGCTATAGATAATGGTGGGATCCATCAGTGGCTGGGCAAGAGGGGGATAGGGCACTTCAATTTCCCTTCTGTTGCCACTTCTCCTCAAGAAATCAGGGAGTGGCCTTTTGGACATTCACAGGGAGGACAAACATCAGCCGGACACTTTTGGAGCCACACAGGACACTCCATGGGTATCCAGCCGCTCAGAATCCCCTCTGCCCCATTAACGGCTAATCAGGCCAAGGAAAGTGCATCTGCCCCTGAGCAGGAGACCTTTATCAGGGCTACGCTTTCCAGGCTTCACCAGAGGATGTCGGCCTTGGTCATCACAGACAGCAGGGTGTAGCAGGCTGGCCCCACCTCTGCTATGGATGTCAGGGCTGCACCAAAGCGTAATAGTAGGGTTATAAAAATTAAGAAATGTTGATATTATATCTGGGTCACTTCAGGGTTCAGTGACTTATATATTTTCTACACTTGTAAATACATTTACTGTTAATGAGAATGATCTGGTCAATGGGCGGCACAGTGGCACAATGGTTAGCACTGCTGCCTCACAGCGCCATGGACCTGGGTTCAATTCTGACCTCAGATGACGGTCTGTGTGGAGTTTGTACATTCTCCCCATGTCTGAGTGGGTTTCCTCTGGGTGCTCCAATTTCCTTCCACAGTCCAAAGATGTGCAGGTTGATTGGCCATGCCAAATTGCCTCTTAGTGTCAGTGGAATTAGCAGAGTTACAGGGATAGGGCCTGGGTGGGATTGCTGTTGGTGCTGACTGAATGGGCTAAATGGCCTCCTTCTGCACGGTAGGAATTCTATGATTGCTATGATCTATGATTTGAAGGCATTGTGTCTTCAGATACATGCTCTCACTCAATCATTTTCCCCCCTTTGAGAGCCTCACATATATGTAGTGTTTGCCTAATACAAGAAAATTACTGGACCTTTGTGCAATGTTAAGGAGTGAATTCCCATTGGAGTGATGCAAGTATTTCCAGTGAGTAACATATTTAATGAACATTCATGAGATGGTAATAAGTGCAAATGGCGTTCCCAATACCGATCAGCGAGAAATTCATCTTGTCATGAAAAAGATGAGGGGAGAATTCCAAACCTTTTTGTCTTTGGCAGGATTTTTGGGTTCTCTCCAAATTTTCCTCTCCCACTTACCATGAAAACAGCCATGGGCAGGAGGGGAAATTTCTGCCTATAATTTTCATTGGCTTCTGCGTAAAGATTGCTCTAATCCAGGGGTTCCATGGTAGGCCAGGCTGATCTATACGATTTGATTTTTGTGCTGTTTCCAGCTCACCTAATCAGAGGCTGACTTCTCCAGAATCCAATCTTTAATTAGAAGAGTTGGAAACAGCATGAAACTCAAATCTCAAGATCAGGTTGAGCACAGGCAGCAGAGAGAAGTGAGAGCCGAAATTGCCAGAAGGAGTGGGAGACCTGAAAGAGGGAGTTGGGTGAGACCTCTGAAAGGGAAAAGGATCACATACAACTTTCCTGGTGTTTTATATTGGCATGTGGAACAGGCTTTGCCAGCACTCTGACATCCTGTTTTGAAGATCTCTGAAGTGATGCTATGCCCTGGACAACGTGAGAACCCAGGTGATACTGAAAAATGTGTCTACTTTTCCAAAACTCACCATTAATTGAGGCCATAAGTATTTCAATTGCCTGGCAGCTCAAGCCAGGCAGCTCAAACCGGTCGCAGAGACAATAATTCCGTTACCTAATAATTTTATGGCACTGTGGCCGATTATGTACTTAATATGGGTTTTTTATTCATAGAATCATAGAAACCCTACAGTGCAGAAGGAGGCCATTCGGCCCATCGAGTCTGCACCGACCACAATCCCACCCAGGCCCTACCCCCACATATTTACCCGCTAATCCACGCATCCCAGGACTCTAAGGGGCAATTTTTAACCTGGCCAATCAACCTAACCCGCACATCTTTGGACTGTGGGAGGAAACCGGAGCACCCGGAGTAAACCCACGCAGACACGAGGAGAATGTGCAAACTCCACACAGACAGTGACCCGAGCCGGGAATCGAACCCGGGACCCTGGAGCTGTGAAGCAGCAGTGCTGACCTTGTTGCAGGGTTGATTGCACATTGATGAGGTCTTGAGGCTTGTGTGTCCAAACGTAAACACTTTTATTGGTAGGCTTTAACTATGTACATTTCCAAATATGGTATTGCATGGAGCTCTTCCATGCAACTTTTTTTGCTGTTTTCCATTCGCGTGATCAATTCAGCAATTTTGTTCTCGCACATAATCTCAGTTTCTTTTTCTGTCTGAATTGCTGATTCTGCTGTTAATTTCAATGTTTTTACCTCTTCAATTAATTTCTCATTGTAAAGCTTCCTTTTTCCTCTCCTGATTCAAGTCTTCACTGGAGTTGTTCTTATCTTCTGGTTGCTTTTCATGGAGTTCAGCTTATTCGCTATTGTCTCATTAAGTTCTTCTTCTTAACTTCGTTTTATCAATTTTTGCAACCTTCTTTTCAAGTTTGCTGCCAGTCATTTCATCTTGTTGTTTAATGACTTCTTTAGGGCTTTAATTCTTTTTGCTGATCCCTCTTAATGTTCAATAGTTCCTAGTTCCTTTGAAGTCTTCAATTTCTGCATTTTTTCCGAGGTGAATCTATCACGCTCTCTTACTGGACATATACATTTCACAAATTGAATCCTCATTTCTACTTGTCTTACCTTCAGCTACACCCTTTTATGACTTCACTTTAAGCCAAGTCTGTTTCTGAAGTAGTGTTGACTTGTTTCCAATTTGTAATCCTCTCATTGCCCTTCATTTGGTCATTTAGTGTTTTTCTTTGCCTTTCTTCTGAGGTCTTTTGCTGCCCTCCTTCTGGAGTCTTTCAGTGCCCTCCTTCTGGAGTCTTTCACGCCCTCCTTCCGGAGTCTTTCAGCGCCCTCTTTCTGGGGTCTTTCAGTGCCTTCCTTCCGGAGTCTTTCAGTACCCTCCTTCCAGGGTCTTCCCTGAGGTCTTCATATTCTCTTCTGAGGTCTTCCTTTGCATCTTCCTTGAGATCTTCATAGCTTATGGATCTTTTTTTGGATGTTGCTCTCTTTTTTGGGGTCTTCTCCAATTTAAAAGTAATTTATTTATTAGTCACAAGCAAGGCTTACATTAACATTGCAATGAAGTTACTTGAAATTCCCCTACTCGCCACACTACGGCGCCTGTTCGGGTCAATGCAACTAACCAGCACATCTTTCAGACTGTGGGAGGAAACCGGAGCACCCGGAGGAAACCCACGCAGACACGGAGAGAACATGCAAACTCCACACAGACATTGACCCAAGCCGGGAATCGGACCCAGGTCCCTGGAGCTGTGCGGCAGCAGTGCTAACCACTGTCCATAGCCATTAAGCCATTTTCCTGTTCATAGCCATTTGTGCCTTCTTGTGGTTGTTTCTTTAAGTGCATTGCCACATGAAATGTATTACCACTTTAAATGCATTGCTGCTTTAAGACTGTCAACTTTTTTTTACTGAGCTATCAGCAGTTTCTGTTTGTGTTTATCCCGTGCTTTTGAAGTTTTGCCAAACATCCAAAACTTCTCCTTTTTATTACTGGAAAGCTCTCTCAGTGATCTCTGCAGCTTTTTTTTTCCTGGCTGTTTGGAGAGTCTGTTTTCTCCCTATTTTTGGTGTGTCCTTTTCTTTTGTTGATTTCACAGGAAGATCCCACATTCCCACAAGGGGCCATTTTAAAAACTCTCTAAACTTAAAAAAATTTCGGAACTTGCTGCTGCAGTGGGCGAGGCAGCGGCGTAGTAGTATTGTCACTGGACTAGTAATCCAGAAACCCAAGGTAATGTTCTGGGGACCTGGGTTCGAATCCTGCTGCAGCAGATGGTGAAATTTGAATTCAATAAAAATCCAGAATTAAAAGTCTAACGAAAACTGTGAAACCATTGTTGATTGTTGTAAAAACTAATTTGACTCACTAATGTCCTTTAGAGAAGGAAATCTACTGCCCTCATCCAGTATGGCCTACATGTGACTCCGGATCCACAGCAATGTGGTTGACTCTTAAAAAATGTTCTCAGGAATGGGTAATAAATGCTGACCCAGCCAGTGATGTCCACTTCCCATGAACAAATTAAAAATAAGTCTCTCAGTGCAGGCTTCCACAGGCTTCTGGAACCTCCAAAGGCTCTGCTCGGATCTGGACTCTGGCAATCTCAGCCTCTTCAGTTTCCAACACTTTTGAAGAATTCGCTGCAGCTACTTAGGGCATTCTTTCCTTTTCACTCAAAAACTGCTTTTTGTGCCTCCTTTCTCAAAAAAACTTTTACAGCCACTTCTTTTTCAACTTTCCTCCCAAAATTAAGGTCACAGTTCCTGAGGGTTATTTCCTCTTCAATTTTTTGTATATATTTCTAAACTCTTGACTGTAGCGGCCAATCCAGGCTCGTTCCACATCCGTCCCTCAGGGTCTGGCAACATCTCATCATCTCACCAGATCTATTCATCCAAAGACAGGCATTCGGGTGATTATCTTGTTTCTACAGACTTTGATTAAAACAGGAAACAGACAGGCATTGGGCCACAGGCAGTGTCATCAATAATCCATTTCATCATCATCACCAATGTAATGATGCATGCTCACAGACTTCATCAGGAACACAAAAGTATTTATTAGCAAGGAAAAATATACAGATGCCTTGTAGCCTCCGGCTGCCCTGGAGCAACCCACT